>NW_020620825.1:8038644-8346911 GCF_003573695.1 Papaver somniferum | reverse complement strand
CACACCATACTAAACCCAAAATTTGATCTTTTTTTCCCTCTTTGGTCTTTGGTTATACTCGCACCACTGCAGTTGCTCTTAAGTGTATCTCCCCAAAATTTCAATCAGGTCCCTCCTTTATGTGTCCAAACTATAGATAATCGTCGATTGATAAAAACACCATTTCCTCTTATAATATAGATATATGAAGTTATAAGATAGTTGTAGACGGTGAATTTGGATAAGGGGCAAAAGTGTCGATGCAGTTTTTACAATGTTAAGAAAGGGGTTTTGAAAAAGCGGGGGTCTAACAACCACACCCAATACTTCGCTTAGCAATCTGTATGGACAAACTCCAATATAATTCCAAGAGAATTATCTAGACAATCAGACTTAATCAATGGAAATATATCCAAGAGTTGTATCTCAATTTCTCAATTCAATCCGCAATCAAACAAATAAAAATTTATGAGTCCGACTGAATATGAGAAATAACTTGGACAGTATCAAAAAAGAATATCCAAGTATCAATCAATTTAATCAACAACCACAGGTTGGATTTATAATTGATTGATTTTACGCACACCCTATGATATTTCGATTATATAAACAAATATAATGCGGAAAAGAAATAACACAGACACCAGAAGTTTTTTTAACTAGGAAACCGCAAATGCAGAAAAACCCCAGGACCTAGTCCAGATTAGAAAACCACACTGTATTAAGCCGCTACATACACTAGCCTACTCCAAGTTAACTTCGGACTGGAATGTAGTTGAGCCCTAACCAATCTCACACTGATCAAGGTACAGTTGCGCTCTTTATGTCTCTGAATCCCAACAGGAATCTACACACTTGATTCCCTTAGCTGATCTCACCCACAACTAAGAGTTGCTACGACCCAAAATCGAAGACTTTATAAACCAATCTGTCTCACACAGAAAAGTCCATTGTATAGATAAATCTGTCTCCCACAGATAAACCTATGATTTTTGTTCCGTCTTTTGATAATAAGGTGAACAAGAAACAATTGATATACCAAACTTATATTCCCGAAGAAAAGCCTAGAAATATCAATCACCTCATAATAATCTTAATCGTATGGTAGAGAAACAAGATATTGTGGAATCACAAACGATGAGACGAAGATGTTTGTGACTACTTTTTATCTTGCCTATCGGATATTAAATCTCGAGCAAATCTTAAATAAGATAGTACTAAATCACGATAGAAACTAGCAAGATCAGAACACGCAACTACAGAGAAAATAGTTGGGTCTGGCTTCACAACTAGTATCACACAGGAGGTGTGGGGATTAGGTTCCCAGTTGCTAGAGTTTTTCTTTATATAGTCTTCAAATCAGGGTTTGCAATCAATGCTACCTTGGTAACAAAGCATTCAATATTCACCGTTAGATGAAAACCTGATTACACTCAAGCTAATATCTTTCGACCGTTAGATCGAACTTAGCTTGTTACACACAAATGAAAAGTGACTTCATTTAGATATGAGTTGTTAGAGCATTGCTCTGTCTAACTCGCAAGTGTTGCTATCTCAAGCTTGTTTTTCAAGTTTAGTTGCCAAAACTATAAGTCTTGATTTCTAGTCTACTTATAGCTAAGTCTCGGATTAGGATCGTAAGTGTAGCTGAGCCTTAGACTCCACGACGTTCATCGATTGAAGATGAAGAACTACTCAAGGGAACTTTTGGAACTTCATTAACAAAATGTATGTTGATACTTGAACTTATCTATCACTCAAAAGTCTATCTACTATATCTCCTATTTGAGACAAAAGTCGTATTGCTATATAGACTTCAATTATACACATTTGCTATTTCGAGCAGAGTTTATCTCGCTTATCTATTTCTCGAAATATGTGTTGGTAAGCTTTCGATTTAGCCAAGTTCATCTTTACTTGTGACGAAAGTCATGTTGATTATTTCAATAACCTGAAAATCGCTCTGATGAAAATAGTTTGTGAATAACAACTATTTTAGCATCCTCTAAGAAAGTTTCAATGATTGAAATGAGAGTTTAGAATAAGTAACCATCTTTGGATATAAAAATAGTGTGTTCTCACATTTGTGTAAAAGTATAAAACTTGGAACCTAAAGTATGCGTACCCGTACGCGTACTGGCGGTTGTTGGAAATCCGGGTGGCGGAAGTTTCACGTCCGTGAATTTCTGCTGGAGTTTGAAAGTGAAAATCAAACTCAATCCGGTTACTTAAGTATGCGTACCCGTTTGCAAACTCAGGTAGGTTACTTTCTAAAACCGGTTTGTTCATGAACTAAAACATTTATATAATAAGGAATGCAATCTTTGCAAACCGTGGCTATAATATTCATGAATTGATTCGAGTGAATCAAAACCGATTTTGCTTCGATTGTGTCTTGTATACTTCTATGAGATCAAAGCAATTGGACAACTCTCTAACTAGTTCATTTGAACTAGTTATGGTTAAGATGAATAAGGTTGGTATGAAAGTGTTCATATGGCTAACTATTGGTTATCTATTGTTGAACCGACTAAGTGTACACATTTAGGTACGGTTACTCAAACCTAAATGAAGTTACATTTCATTCGTGTATAACAAGCTAAGTTCGATCTAACGGTTGAAATATATTAGCTTGAATCTAATCAGGTTTTCATCTAAAGGTGAATATTGAATGCTTTGTTACCAAGGTAACTTAGATTGCAAACCCTGATTTGAAATCCATATAAAGGAGAACTCTAGCAACTGCGAAACCTAATCCCTACACCTCCTGTGTGATACTAGTTGTATAAGATAAAGTCGATTCTACTTTAACCTTAGGTTTTTCACGAAACCTTGTAGGTTAACGACTTAAAGACTTCACTGGGATTGTGAAGCCAGACCCAACTATTCTCTCTGTAGTTGCGTGATCTGATCTTGTTATTTCTATTGTGATTGAGTACAATCATAAGATTGGCTTGAGATTTATATTTTCGATAGGCAAGAAAAGTAGTCACAAACACCTTCGTCTCATCGTTTGTGATCCCACAATATATTGTTTCGTTAATCGATTAAGATTATTGTGAGGTGATTGATAATTCTAGGCTGTTCTTCGGGAATATAAGTCTGGGTTATCAATTGGTTCCTGTTCACCTTGGTTTATCAAAAGACGGAACAAAAACTCGTAGGTATATCCGTGGGAGACAGATTTATCTATTCAATAGACTTTTCTGTGTGATACAAGTCTTCGACTTTGGGTCGTAGCAACTCTTAGTTGTGGGTGAGATCATCTAAGGGAATCAAGTGTGTAGTATCCTGCTGGGATCAGAGATGTAAGGAGCACGACTGTACCTTGAATTAGTGTGATATTGATTAGGGTTCAACTACATTCCAGACCGAAGTTAGCTTTGTAGTAGGCTAGTGTCTGTAGCGGCTTAATACAGTGTGGTGTTCAAATCTGGACTAGGTCCCAGGGTATTTCTGCATTTGCGGTTTCCTCGTTAACAAAATTTCTGGTGTCTGTGTTATTTCTTTTCCGCATTATATTTTGTTATATAATTGAAATATCACAGGTTGTGCGTTGAATCGATCAATTGGTAAATCCAACCTTTGGTTGTTGATTGATCCTTGAACGTTGGTCTTTGGTACCGCTCAAGTTATCTCTCTTATATTCAATCAGGCTCGCAAATTATTATTTGTTTGATTGCGGATTGAATTAATAGATTGAGGTATAAATCTTTGATATACTTTTCTTAAGATTGAGTCTAACTGTCTATTTGATTCTCTTGTAAGTATATTGGAGTTCGTCCATACAGATTGCTAAGCGAAATATTGGGTGAGGTAGTTAGACCCATGCTTTTACAATTGGTATTAGAGCAGGCAAACACGTTCAATACCTCATAAGTCTGTGTTTGTAGCGATCTGAATATGTGGACAGAAATTCTATCTCCATAAACGTACCACCAGTCTTCGACTCAAACTACTCGTGGTGGAAAATCGCTATGCGTGCTTTTCTTCAAGCTCGTGATTTTCAAACATGGGTACCTGTTGTTAATTGATATGATCCTCCAGTTAATACAGAAGACGATGTATATATACCTAAGGATATTGGTAGATATAGTCCAGAATAAATCCTTGTTGTGAAGCAAAATTCCGACGGCTTAAATACTATCATACATGCCATTACCCCAGATCTTCAGCATCATGTGACTACTTGCACAAAGTCTAAAGAAGCCTAGGATATCTTAGAAACTGTATTTGAAGGGAATACCTCTGAAAAGGAAGTTAGGAAAACCTTCGTATGGAAGATGAAGAGTCATTTGATGTGTTTAATCACAAAGTGTCTGAAATTGTTAATGCATCTTTTGCATTTGGTAAGACTATTCCTGAAAAGGATATTGTGATGAAAATTCTTAGATCACTGCCATCTATATACGATTCTAAGAAGCATTCCATCGTTGAAGGAAATAGTCTCGCAACTCTTTCCAGAATTAATATAGTTGGGAAGTTAAAGATCTTTGATCATGAGCATACATCCAAATCCAGAAAGGATGTTGCTTTTAAAGCACAAAAGAACACTAAATTACTTGACAAAGGTAAAAGTGTTTGCATCTCTGAAGATGATCTTTCTGAGGCTGATTCATCAGATGAAGTTCTTGATAAGTCAGTCTCCTTGATCACAAGACAGTTTAGGGATCTTCTTTTGAAGAGAAGTAAAAGGTTCTCCAGAAATAAACCCAGGTCATCAGTTAAACCTCATAATCGTGTTCCTCCTAAAAATAGGGATAATGATGAAACTGATGACGAGGATATGCCTCAGTGCTTTAAATGTATAGGTTTTGGCCATTTTGCAAATGGGTGTCCAAATCGTAAAAAATACATTGGGAACAAAGGTCTAGCTGCAACTCTTGATGAGATGTCTGACAACTATGATTCTAATGAAGACGAAAAGTCAAGTGTTGCACTTCTTTGTGAAAATATTGATTTTGATAATTGTAACAATACATACATAAATCTTGATATTCTTTCAGAAGAAATCTCAACCAATCTGGAAGAAAAAATTGACCTATCTGTTTCTATTGGAAACTTTTTTTTATGGTTTGACAGGTTCCACTATATGTCTAGCCGCGTACACATCTCGGGCATCTGAATCATTTTCCAGGTTGACATGCTCTTATTGTTCTCTCAAAGGTCATGAACTTTCAAAGTATTTCAAGTTCAAACACAAAATGAGATATGTCAACAAACTTCAATGAAGAGCGAATCGATTAGCAAACAAGCTAAAACTTGTTCAAGAATCATCAGAGGTATGTAAACACATCTCTTCTTCAAAGAAGTTAGTTTCCAAAGAAAAGACTAGATCATTAGAAAGAAATTTATGGTCTAAACACTATGAGAAACATTGTTCTATGAATTAATTTTAAAAAGGATATAGTGGAAAGATTACTGTACACCCCAACACAACTTAAATTGTGTTGGTAAGTGCATCTTGTCTCATGTGCCTGATCAAAAGAGACAAGATTTTGCACACCTCAAGCTTTAGGAAAAGAAAAGTCTTCTAGATTGTTTTGATTTTCTTTTTTTCGTGTTTTCGTCAAGAATATAAGATGAACTTGGTTAAAGCGAAAGCTTGTCAACACATATTTCGAGAAATATGTAAGCGAGTTAAACTCGACTCGAAATATCAAATGTGTATAATTGAAGTCTATATAGCTATACGAATTTTGTCTCAAATAGGAGATATAGTATATAGACTTTTGAGTGATAGATGAGTTCAAGTCTCCACATACCTTTTGTTGATGAAGTTCCACAAGCTCCCCTTGGTAGTTCTTCGTCTTCAATCGATGAACTCCGTGAAGTCTAAAGCTCAACTACACTTTTTATCCTAATCCGAGACTTAGCTATAAGTAGATTAGAAATCAAGACTTATAGTTTTGGCAACTAAACTTGACAACAAGCTTGAGATAGCAACGCTTGCGAGTTCGACCGAGCAGTGCTCTAACAGGTTTGATTCTCGGACTTATGAAGTTGATTTTAGACTCAAATTATAAAATTAATCTAGAAAATAAAATAAAAGATAATGATAATATTGAGAGATTATTGGGAATCAAGATTTCACCAAACTCTTATTCTATGGTTCAATATTAATTCTTAGACAATTATGGCTCCAAAAATAACAATTATTGACTCTTAATCTTTGCCAAGGTGGATTTTATAAAACATTAGTTGTAAATGGTAAGCATGGGTTATCAAAATAGTAAAGCTAAGCATAACCCATCGAACTAAATGACAACTAATTAAAGACAAATACGCCAAATTGAAAAAGTGAAAGCATCAATTTTCCTAAAACGGAGGGGGTACATCGTTTTATTAGTTGCAACGGAAATTTAATCGATGCATAAAGAAAAATATAACTGCATAATGTGTTATCCATCTTTTGTGGTGGTTTGAATAATGACTATGTATTCAATTTTCAAAAATTGTGCCAAAAATGATAAACACCTCCGAATTTTTCGTAAAAACTTTAAATTTGATATTGTTGTTTGTACTCACTGTGTGGATCTCTTTAAAAGCTTTCCAACGAGATAAAATTTGTAAAATTCCAAGACATGGATTTTCAGATATGTTATATTGTAGTATGCTTGCCAATTATACCCCTGAAAAAATAGGATACATAAGGAAAAATAGGATACACAGGGAATTATGTGAAAAGGCTTCACCAAAAAAAAGCCTCACCAAATCCAATCTTTTTATTAAATTGGACATTTGTGTTAGGTTTCATTTTACAAAAAAGTGGCCATAAAAGGGACTCCCTCCCTTCAGGCCCTTCGGGCCTTCCGGTCGGCCAGCCCAATTAATTTAAAATCATAATTCAATTTATATTAATGCAAAAGTCATAAAAACAATTAAATAAAGTTACCACACTAAAGAGAATTGGCTTCCTCCGTCATCCCAGTGATAGGGTTTAGCTCCACATGGTGAAAACACGCTCAAAATATTTATTCATAGCTCAAAAGTGTGTTTACAATACAGTAGAAACTCTATAAATTAATGCTGTCGGGACCAGCAACATTTATTAATTTAGCGAGATATTAATTAACCGATAAATTAATACTTATTAATCTATAGATAAATTTCATATCAAATAATTAGTTTCTATACAAACAAGATACCATATCATATCTTTTATATTTCCTATATAAATACAATATAAATATCAAATCATATTTTTATAAACATAATATCCAATCATATTTTTAATTTCTTATATAAACACAATTTCAATATCAAATCATTTTTTTTTATAAACACAATATCAAATCATATTTTCTGAATATATTTTTATCAAAAAAATAAAATCATATAGAAATACAATATGAAATCATACTACTAACAAATAAAAATATTTTATATAAATACAATATGAAATCATACTACTAACAAAAACAAATCATATTCTCTCGATTCAAAAACATCAACGGTTCCACACTCCTTCCTTTCAGGAGCATCTCTTATCATAGAAGAATACAATCAAATCAAAAGGTCGGAATTATTTCCGGATTATACCATCATCTTTCCCTTATACATAATCAAAAATTGGGTATCTATGCGGTTTATCGCTCTTTATCTTCGCGATCTACTTGTAGTTGATATCCTTATTTGTATTAGGATTTTGATTATCTTGATGTTTTTTGATGTTTTTGTTAATATTGTAAGCGAACATGTAATCACTATTTTGATTTGAATGAATTGAAATTTGTTGATTGGCCAAAAAAAAAAACACAAACAAATTATATACACAAATATGGCTTCTCATCTTAAAGGTGTTAAAAAATCAACAATGACCGATGAAATTCGAAGAGCATTATTCAAGCACAAGAAGGATAATCCAACAACACCAAAAATTCTTGCAATGATAAGAAAAATTAGAGATGAAACTCAATGCGACATTGTTTTTAGCAAAAAACATAAGACAATTAAATCATTTTTCAAAAAGTCTTCGTAAATCATTAATGTATTGAATATATATATATATATATATATATACATATATATTATTAACTTATATTTCATATGGGGCCTACATAGGTAATCAAAAAAGTATTATCTTATAATTTTAGCGAATTATTAATTTGGCACGTAGTCCCCGACTCGGAACCGGCCAAAATATTATTTAAGAGAGTTTATTAAATAATCGAGTATTAATTAAAAGAGTTTCTATTGCAGTGAAAAGAGAGAAGCATAATAAAAACATAAAACTGCAACGTTTATAAGCGTTGCGAATCAACTGTTACTACTTGATGCACTGTAGCAAGAACAACAGTTCAGTTTTGTGGAAATGTAACGACTGTCTTCTGCAGGCTTTGTTTTTCAGCTTCTTCTTTTTCTTCAGCAGCAGCAGAAGTTGCACTGCAACTCGTGAATCGTGATTTGTTCTCTGCAACCTATATATTCTTTCCCCTAACTCTCCGCCCCCTCTACAGATCCCCAAAACCACTTTATATACTCGCTGGGCATCCATAATAACTTCCAAATATTTTTTTAATCTTTCATGCAATATCACGGGAATTATTTCCCTGATTAACTCCTTCATGCGTCTGCAGTTGGTTCTTTGAATCTTCTGTTGCTTCTACACTCTTCAATACGTTTCTGCACGTCTCGGCCGAAGTAAAATGCTCCCAAGACACGCTCAGTTCCCAAAAATAACTCGGAATAATTCCGAGAATATTTCACTTTACTGTTTTGTAAAATCTACGTGGAAAATTCCTTTGCTTTCGAATTTAACCTAATTACTAGCCTTGGTCAATCATAACAGGCCCATACTAACCCAACGAAAGAAATTCGGCCAATCTGAAGCACGTGAACCCGAGAATATCATCTCACTGTGTTGCTTCAATTACACAATTCCAGCCAATTTTGATCGAAATAAATACCCATAGCAGCCCTATTTAGGCACTAGGAACAAACCCATTTAATTTCAGCCATTGAGTCTCATTAAAAGTCTTCCAAATTCCAAACCCTGAATTCTGTTATCTGAAAAACCATTTTCACGCCAAATTTTGGTTTTCAAAAGGTTGAAGAAGGTTACCCCTTAACGAATTGATGGGGGTGGCGATAGTAATTGGGGTACCCTTTAATTAGGGTGTTCCTTAGCAATTTCTTGGTGTGTTTAGCAAATTCCTTGGGTGCTTTTTAACAAGTTTTCTGGGGCGTTTTTAATATACTTCTGGGGTGCCTTTAGTAATTTTCTCCAGAGGGTGCAAATAGAACTTTTCGAGCCAATTTTTCCATAAAAGATTATTTCTTCAAAAACACCTAAAAATACAAAAAATAGCATAATAAGCATAAAATCGAGTACTAACATTACAGATAATTGAGAACAAAATAGACACATAAATGCATCTATCAAGTGTCATTTCAAGACCATATGACAAAACTCAACTCTCACACGAGAGATTAAGCACTTGGTCCTCAAGGCACCCATATCCACGATTTCTAATATACGTCCCCGCGAGACACTGCTGGTCGTGATGCCGTGACTTCTAGAGCACATCCTCGACAAGATACTGCTGGCCACGTAGGTTCTGTAGAGCGTAAAACGTCCCCGACAGACTTATGAACCAGAACAACCACAATTCCAGCATGTTTTCACGAGACGCAACTGATTGTGATGCGATGATTCCTATTATACATCCTCGACGAGATATTGTTGGTCATGTAGGCTCTCTAGATGCGTAAAAACCTCCTCGATGGACTTATGAGCCATAGCAGAGACATACATGTATCCTGTAAGCACGTCTCACCCTATTGAGACAATACAACAACAAGATAATCACTTTATAATAGTTACGGTACAAGACCGATTGTTTTGGGGTAAAAACTGATTCTACTGGTTTTGGTAAATTTGTGTGTGTTGATGAGAAATGAATCCAAACCCCCAGACAAATGCACTGCACGAGAGTACTTTAGATTCGAGAGATCAGTCTGTACAATCCTGGCCTAAACCAAGAAATGGCTGTTCCAGTATTGCTTCGGTCAAAAAATGAAGGAGAAGGATTGATCTTAGGGAGGGAAGCGAAGAAGGTGTTGAGATCAGAATGGTTAACTCTGAACGTGTGGCTATTTTATGACTTATATCAGAATATGGAACTGGCTTGCAGAATGTAAGCTATCAGTTCTTTGATGATTTTATGGATACTGTGTTGTTAACCAAAACTCTGTTGTAGGTTGAAATAGGTTGAAAACCTATTTATATCAGTCATAGTTGCACGCACCCTGATCTCATAGAAACTGGGAATAGTTGAGTGATGGAGGAGTGAGATCGTGCAGGATGGTGAAAACCACGTCTGCACTATGAGGGGAAGACTGGGTGGTTTCGTCCCACTACTTCTCTATCATCACTAACTTCCCGCCTTTCCTGACACTTTCTTGTAATAGGCGTGTTGCACGCCGCACGCTGTAAACCGCCAGACCAATACCCTGATGAACATCCGACATGTTTGATGTCTCGAGTATTTTCGTGGAAAATATGCAGTAGGCTGCTGACTTGTTTGCAAGACCTAGTTATTCTGACCAATCACGCGCAAGCTAGGTGGAGGGTGGTCATGTGTGAGTAGCTGCCAGGAGCTATCTATGTACATTAAAGATGTGGTGATCGGTCTCTATAGGAGAATGGTGGATGGTAGCTATTTTGACATCCTATTGGTGGGCCCAAATTAAATCTAAACCGATTAAATTGTCTAGCCAAGTTGGATGGCTGAGATTGCATAAGTTTGTGCTAATTCATGAAATTTCGTAATCAGAATATTCAGTTGTGAGACCCTCACTAAAACTGCTGTAGAATTCTCATACAAACTCGAATTTTGACGACCCTCCCCTCCATTCTTATCAGAAAAGAATTTCCTATCTTCCCACGAGGGAATATTTAGGTTTTGAGCTCGTTTAGGAGGTGAAAACTGCCCGGCAGTAAAAACTTAGGAAGAATTCAGGAGGAATTCTGTCAGTTTTCAGCCATGACCTAGCTCGCCTTTTAAGATATATCTTTTAGCTCGTCAATCCGATTGATGTGATTTTTTAGTATGTAGTGCTAGACATCCATACGAGACTTTTTTCATGTAGATCATACTAAAATTGTTTACCAAATGCTCCCAGTTGTTCGTCCAATCTTTGGGTGATCGTTTAGAAGCCATATGGGTAGGCTGCGGCGTGGCCGATTGTTCCTTATGTAAGAGGGCTGGCCATTGATCATGGACGCAGCTCGTTATGGAAAAGGTGGTGTACATTGATCATGGACACAATCGTTATGAAAAAGGGGGTGGTCGTTGATCATGGCCACAACTCGTTGGCTGTCTAAAATAAGGGTTAGACCGGACGATTCGTAGACTTAGCATGGCGCGTTCATGTCCTGCATAAAGCGGTAAAAATAACAAGTAGCATAGTAGCGTATCGACGCTACAATGGCGCACTGTCGCCTTCCAGTGGCATAGTGGCGTATCTGCGGCCACTATATCTTGGCATATCGTTGTTAGATACAAATATGACTGAACGATATTGGCTTCTAGTTGCTGTATCAAACTTAATGCCTAGGTGGTATTATTTGACATGGGATGACATAGTGGTCCCGGCCAAATTAGGATTTGGCATGTCGAACCCCTAAGTGGCGCGTGCGGCTATGT
Organism: Papaver somniferum; assembly: GCF_003573695.1. Lineage (NCBI taxonomy): Eukaryota > Viridiplantae > Streptophyta > Magnoliopsida > Ranunculales > Papaveraceae > Papaver > Papaver somniferum. The sequence goes on along the minus strand of NW_020620825.1, from coordinate 8,335,281 downwards.
GGCCACGGTATGGTGGTACTTGTTCGGTCGCGTCAGGAAGCGGTCAAGCTTGATAAATCGATTGGCCAAAACGTACAACCGTTATCATTTTAAGACTGACATGGGTTGTCTATATTAGATTCCTTAAGGAATTAGGCGCGTCCAACCAACTTCCAACTTTATTTAAAAGTGTGTGTGGCACGTTTAAAGCGATTTGATTGATCGATGGGAAAGGGTCCCGGTAAGCAGCAACATGGAGCGTGGGCAACTGGCCACAGGTGGCGCCTGCTAAAGCCAAGTGGCGCGGCCACGCCTCCTTTTTCCGCTGCTCTTACTTGCCGTAGTTCCTCTTTATTTCTTGTTTTCTAATTTTGGTAAGATCTTTCTCCTATTAGCTCCATGATGGATCAATTTCCTAATTTGCCTAGATTTAGTTTCGACCAATAGGTTTCGAAATATCGCGCAGGACGCAAAAACCCTAATTTTTTAAATTAATAAAATTAGGCCAGAAAGATTGAATTTTGTGAGCTGACACAAAATCAATCCATTTCTGGTGAATTTTGGGTGTTCATACAAAATCACTAATTATGTTTTAGAGGGCATCATAACCTTACGTGCCTCTAATTGAGTATTTCCATGCATATCTTAATCCTGACACTTCGGGAAATTCATGCTACTTAATTGCGAGCGTACATTAGTTATCATGTCATGTCAACATCAAGAGTTCGTCTGGGGAACATAGCATAGAATGAATACTTCGCAGGCTCCGGCATTAGTGAGTAATGCGGCTAGGAGCTTAAATACTCATTATTCTCTATACTAGTGAACAATTCATCTAGGAGCTTGAGTTTCAATATAATATGAAGAGAGACATAGACACTCATCAGATTCTGATATATTCTTCAAATTCCTTGCGGAATATAGACATATAAAGGTCTACTACTTATGATGATGGGTCAAGTAGACAAACTTTTACAGTTTTCGCCCTATACTAAAAACCACCATCAATATTAAGTCCACTGCTTTAGCACGTAACAGTGACATTGCTGCGGGGTAAGCATTAGATGGCGATAGACGAAACTAAAATTGAAAAGATAAAGAAGGTAGATATTACCAGGAAAATTCTAATCCTCCTTCAGCAACGGGATCGCGCGGCCAGTGGTCTTCGTAGTAGCGTGTTGCTATTTAGCTCGCCTATGGAGCATGAGTGCTATGGGCCCAACCATCTATTCTCGTTCATGGAGCAAAAAATCCTTCTTCTATAAACTCTGTTCGTATAAAAAGGGGTATCAACCCTCTTCCGTTTTTTGTTGCTCGTCTGGATCCGTGCTTTCGTATGCAGCAGCCAACTCCTATTCGTCACTATCAACAGCTCCACCATGAGCGTGCCAATCATAGGAAACAATGTAAGTACATCTCGTTCTTTCTTCTTTTTGCAAGATGAACTTTTGTCGTACGTATAACTTCCACGGCTTTGAAATTTCATCAAATCCTGGGTGAACTCCATCGATCCTCTCTGGAATGTGTAATAAGGTTCTGTCTCCAAGAAATGAGCATCCATCCTCTCCATCGGATTTCAAAATTTGCCAAACTGCATTGCGCTCAATTGCTAGATGCCTTGACTTTAAGTTGTTTGGTGTCTGGACTGTTGAGTCGCAATTAAAATGTTCTTTAAACTCCTGAGCATTGGCTGGCACGAAATTGTAATTATTCTAACTCTTTAGCTCATAGGCTTATTCTTGCCTTTCTGATTGCGATGATGACATGCTTGGAAGGCTTGTATGGGCAAAATAAAGTCCACTATCTTAAGTTGCTTCAGTCTCTTTGAATACTTTAAGCACTCAACCCTTTGGATTGTCTTCAAACAGTAAAGGACTAATCTGTTTGGTAACCACTCTTCTAACTCAAGAAGTTAATTAGAGATATTTGATTGTTGAGTATGACAAAGGCTTCTCCGTTTAAAAAAGATTTAAACTCCTTTGTGTCGGGTTTTAGATCTTCCAATATCTAGAGTATTTGCGAGGTAATAAGAGTGACTGCTCTTCATGTATATTTCAACCTCAACAATATTTTTTCATCATCTTGGGCTTTCGTCTGGTTTCTCGCTATGCATACAAGAAGAATGAGCAAAACTTGAAAGCCTGAAGGTCAACAAGATTCACAACAATCACTAAATTATCAACAACACTCAGCAACAACAACTTTTGATCCCATAGAAGCGTAAACGATGTGTTTTTCGGGCCGATGAACTCGAATCCTTTACTCTCATTTAGTATCAGTTCATTGTATCTTACCTTTAAGCAAACTTGTTCTCCCCATTTTTTAATACACTAGTCTAATATAGGATGAGTCCGTAATACCTGTTGCTTCTATTTTAGTAGCATTATTAGTAGTTGTAACCTCGGTCTTCTCTAGTAAACACCAACTAATGGATCAAGATGAGAAAAAAAAAGATACACAATTAATGATTGGGTTGTACACGATAGCATATGAACGGTCGCATGGATGACATCTTCAATCAAGCGCATCGAACACCTCTACCATCATCCAAGCTCTTATGGACAGTGTTGTGTACATCAAAAGTACAGTTTTTTCTTGTGGAAAGCATTGAACCGAGGCCTTCTCACTTTCGACTCCAACATCTCCTCTCGATGCATCTCGGATCCGAAGATTGCTTCTCATGCCCAAAGTAGTTATATCGTGTATCAGTATCGTCTCGGTCAGGTCCGATACACCTATCCAAAATATTATATCGGTTTATTTCGGTGATACATCATTAAGACTAGAATTCTAAATATTTATAAATGTTTCAATTTAAAAAAATCGGTGCCATATGATGCATTAATTCTCAAGATCAAAAGCTTCAGTGTACAAATTCAATCACGTTCCACTTTTTATCCCTTATCTACTACTCCTATTTTAGATGACCCTTTCGTTCCTACTAACCTGAGTTATTGATATTTAAAAGCGTTAACGATAATGAATTCTCATTTGATAAATCTTCGGAAGAAGAGAAATAAAGAACCATAGTTATTGCAAGGATAAGAAACTCATTAGAAAATGAAATAAAAAATAATTTATTAGGAAGAAGGGTTTGTTTATAGATTCTCAGATCTAAATAATTTATTCTACCAGATTACCGATATTATCAGTGTCGATGAACCTGATATATCGATTTGTACCGGCCGGTATGAGCGTTTTTATTATTCACTTCTTGTATCACCGATATTTTAAATATCGTAAAGGTTTTCCCGATACACGATAAAAATCTATATTATCATCTGGTACAACATATATTGACTGCCTTGCTCACGTCCTGCTCTTCAGTTTTGATATTCATTGCATATCACCCAATTATAACCGATGAATCTTTGATCACCGTGTTATAACCCGTTAATAACTTTAATAAAATACATGCTCACAACAAAAAAAAAATGACTCCATCAAGATCAAAATTTTATTCTATTCACCACTTTTTCTCTTTCTTATGAAATATATCTAGTCCCCATTTCCCTACAAACCCAAACAGTAGCATTTATGAGAAACCCACCAAACCCTTCCCAAAACCTACAAAAATAAAGACAGAAAACATTGATAGAGAGCTGAGAATTCCACTCTATCTCTCCCACTGCTGTTTTGCTTTCCCTCTCTCGTCAATTTTTCAATTAATGCTGAGCTGAATCTTTAATGAGGCTTTTTCACCCGGCAACTCATTTAATATGCACCACGCTACAACCATTAAAGCTTTGTCCCAATTTTCAAACACTACTGCACACCGTCCATTTTCCGAGATCATCTGTTTACGGATGATGCCTCGTGGCACAGACTCTTACTACTACCGTCTACTCAATCTCTCCGGTGATAACAGAGCTTCCGGATCACCGCATCTCAACCGACTCGATGGCTGAGCCGCCGACGATCTCATGAAAAACGGACTCGTCATCGATTTACTCCGCCGCGAAGAATATCCACCTCCACCGCCGCCGTACCGGAAGTTAGATTCTGATAGAGGAAAGAACGACGACGATCCTCGACTCCGTCGGAAGAACGGTGATTTAATTCCTCCTCTGTAGTAACGTAATGAGAAAACTCTAGATTTCGATGAAACTGTTGTACAACTAAACGGTGATGTTGTTCTTTTACTCCAGGAACTTCTTCTCCACGGTGATGATGTTGTGGATGTTTCACTAAGTAACCGATTATCAGAAGACGGTAACAAATTCCTCTCGAACCCAAACGAATAAGATCGTTTTAATAAGAAGTTTCGGTTATTATTACTGTTTGAATTAAAGTCGATTTCGTTAATGATTCTACCAGGTGACATCGCTGAATCTCGACGACAATGATGATCAAAAGAATCATTTCGAATTTCACAAACAGATGAGTTTGAATTTTCATAATTTCTTGATCCGGAAAGAATACTTTCAAGAATATCAATATCTTCGATTCTAGGTCTGATTCTTGAAGCCATTAATGGAATAAAAGGCGATGATGAATTAAGCTGTTGCGGTGGAAAAATTCCACCACGGCAAAGAGGAAAATTAGCATGAGATCTAAGCCAAATATCAATGCAATCAACATGAAAAGAATGTGAACAAATCGGAAGTGTTCGAATGTAATCATTTTCTTCAAATTCAAGAAGACAAACAGCACAATCAAGAACGGATTTGGTTTTTGTTTTTGCTGAATAAATTGAAAGAGGAATAGTTTTGATTAGAGAATCGTCAAGACCATACGATGATAAGTAATGAAAAGCAGAATCTGATGGAGGTGAAAATGATGATTCAATATCTTCTCCAGTTGAAGGATTATAAGATCTCCGACGATGGCGATATAATCGCCAACGGATTCTCCATTTACGAAGAAGATGAATTATTGGAGGAAGTAAATGACGTGAGATTAAGCGGAAGTAAGTAACGATTACAAAAGCTGTGATTACAATAACAACCATGGCGATTAGTGGTGGACTAAAATCTACCGGAATCCTTGAAGAAGGAGATTGATTGAATAACATAGCTGGTGTAGGTCCCCATTTGAATTCATCGTTTGCCGGTGATGGTGGTGGTTTTACTGGTACAGTCATCTTCTATCTTTTTCTTCCTCTTCACTGGATTTTGTTCGATTAATTTCTTCTTGGTCGGTCTTCTGTGATACTACTAGTGGGAGAAAACAAAGTACTGTTTCTCTCTCTAGAATCAACAATTTCATTGATTACTACTCTGTTTTCTTTTGCTGACTGTGCGTTTATTCGCGGGAAGTATGTTGGAGTAAAACGTTGGCTCAGCCTCAGAGTCAGAGATGAATACTCATAGGCCCATATAATTAATAAAGTTCGTGAAAGCTTGACCAGTTGACCTTCCTCTTCAACCCTGATTTTGGGCGTACCTAAATCTTTCTAGGCATACGAATCAATAGTCCTAATTTGGGTGACCGTATAAGGGTACCCTATATGGGTAGTTCAATTATCTATATGTCCTTAAATTTTTTAAATTACTAATCTATCCCCAACCCTAATACAAAAACCTATAATCAATAAACCTAAAATCAGTTTCATTCACCTTCTTTTTCCTCTCCACAACAGCCGAACCCGTTCATCTTCTCCAAAAAAAAATTTCATCGCATCATCGCCGAAATTTGATCGTTGATTCGTGAAAAGTTAATCGACGATTAAACTCATCTATATAATGGGTCGTCGTAAGCAAGTATCTCGTTCTAATCGATCAATTGAACAACCTGTTGAAGAAGAAGAAGATTTAGAGAGTGAAGAAGAAACTGAAAATCAACCACAAATCCAACCGGAGGAAGAGATTGAAGAAGAACCAACTCCTGAAATGAGAATAAGAAGGTTAATTCTACAAACCCATCTCGTATTTGATGTTTTTGGTTGGTATGATTGATTTAATTCGTCAAAAACATGGTTTGTGCAGCGGTTACAGGGTTGGGTTCGGCGTAAAATCAAGTTTAGATTTGCACCGAACTGTTCTTCAAACTCAATCCTGAAACTGCATATGAACGATTCGGCTTAAAATGCATATCAGTTTTGCGCCGAATCTAGTGACATAGAGCCTTGTATTTAGGATCGGCTTATTCGATGGCATTAGATTTGCGCCGAATTTGTGTTGTGGAAATTTCATAAATTTTGCATGTGTATAGGATCGGCTTGTATGGTAGTACTAGTTTTGGCCCGAATAAATGTTGTTTCAATTTCATAAGTTTTGCATGTGTATAGGATCGGCTCATATGGTAGTACTAGTTTTGCGCCGAATAAATGTTGTTTCAATTTCATAAGTTTTGCATGTGTATAGGATCGACTCATATGGTAGTACTAGTTTTGCGCCGAATAAATGTTTGAATTCATAATTTCAGGTTCGGCTTATTCGATAGTATTGGTTGTGAGCCGAACAAATGGGATCGGCTTATAAATAGTTTGTGGTATGAGCCGAACCACTCTCTGTGTAAGCTATTGAAAATTCTAAGACATGGTTCGGCTCATATGTGTTATTTCGGGTAAGCCGAGCCTTCTTATTTGTTGACAAGTTTTTGGCATTTGAAATCCATATTTCGTATAGTTTGTATCCCTTTCATGTTCGAAGTAGTCTTATAACTTTCATACTTGTGTCAGGACCGATGCAGCTAAAAAGAGGAAGAAGATGGAGGTAACACCTTCTACTTCTAAAACTCCCGATCCTCGAGGAGGAGGTAAGAAAAAATTGGGAGCGGGACGTAGAGGGGGCATTTTAGAAGAAGAATCTGAACAAGTAAGAGTTGAAAGACAAGAAGAAGGAATAGCTGAAGATGAAGAAGTAGAAGGAATAACTGGAGATGATAATAAAGAAGTTCATCAAGAAACACAACCCCAAGGAAAACCCAAGAAAGACAAGAAAGGTAAGAAGGTGGCAGAACCCGAGAAAGAGAAGGACGATGCTGATCGACGGATCACTGGTTTACACATTCCTGATGAAGATGACGTAATTACATCTCGATCAGATGGTTTGCCTCATGGTCTTCCGGAAGATGGAGGAAATGTGTTGATTGGTTATGCCGAATCTTGGGAGAAGAGAATTTATGAGACTCCTGATTGTGACCGTGCAGTCCGAGTATTGAGACACCAGAGGGCAGCGGAATGGAAACTTTCTGAAGAGGTTCCTAAGGTGATTGCTTACGTACAAGCAAGTGTTTTATGGCATGCTATCAATTATGGACATAAGGAATATGATAGTGTGTCAACCTCTGCCTTTACCGAGCGTTTTTGTCCAGAAACTTACACATTTCAATTACCTTTTGGAGAGATGACAATCACTCCTGATGAGGCTAGAAAGATTACAGGCCTTAAAGAAAGGGGTAGAAGTGTGGATGCTGATTTTTATGACATGAATTGGGATGATCTCTACAATTTGTTCGAGGAAAGTCTTGGTTGGGATTCAAACAAAACTGAGTTGGAGTTTTGTCGATCCGTTAAAGATGTCAATTCCGTATGCACTCCCAATGGCAGAAATAAGAAGAATAAGAAGATCAAGCTGACTAACTTGAAAAAGGAGTTTGAGAACAGAAAGCAAAGAGTAATGGATCCCGTCAAAGTGAAGCAAGTCGGAACTGCCTACTTGCTTTATACTCTTGGTAGAGACATCTTTCCCGACACAACCGGAAACAAGGTAAATGCTAATTATCTCCAATTGGTAAAGAATCTTGAAACTTGTAACAAGTATGCTTGGGGAACGGCTACGCTCGCTTACCTGATGGAACAACTTGACACCGCGTCTAGGTTGACAAGTACAAACATCGGAGGGAACTTCACTTTGCTCCAGGTAACTTTTGGGAGTTCAGAGTATGGTTCGGCTTATAACCATAAAATCGTATAAGACGAACTTGTTATTTATTTGGTTCGGCTTGTAATACTTTATCCATATAAGCCAAACAGTTCTCTGAGTTTGCAAAATTTATTCTTACTTTGGTGTTTCCAAGTAAATTTTTTTTCTATCACTTCAATTTCTTTGATTTTTGAATGTGGTTCTTTGGATGTAGGTGTGGATATATGACCATTTCCCAATTTTGAACTTGTCCAAAATATTTGAGAAGGATGTCGATTATTTTGATACAGAGCCAACTGCAGCACGGTACGAGTACGAGGACTCGAAGAAAAGGAACAAAAAACACTTGGTGGCAAGTTTGAGAGAGACGTTAGACCTACTGGGTGTTGATGGTGTCACTTTTCAACCATATGAGAATGAAGATGAAGAAGATGAAGTTGTTGAATATGAGGATATGTCGGTAGGTATGTATCATGGGCCATTGTGGTATCCCGGTGGTTATGTTATATACGATCCTTGGCGAGTACTCCGTCAATTAGGATGCGTGCAAAAGGTTCATTTGTTTGATGAGAAATCCAGGTTGTTACCAAAGAGTGGTACTGGAACTAAAAGCACCACTTCATCTTGGGAACCAAAGTATGATCCTGATCCCACCCTTGAGTTTTGGAATAACTTAGAAGATCACACATTAGATGCGTCCAAGTTAGCACCTTTACTTGATGATCCATGTGAAGAGGATCTGGGCTATATGGATTGGTATAACCAAATTTCTCATCCCTTCATTACCAATAAGAAAAGTCAAAAGGTAACTGATAAGGGGAAGGCGAAGGCAATCAAGATCACCAACAAGTCTACTTCCGAAGATGTAATCAACGCTTTCAAGATAATGGTAAGAATGACTTCACTTTATACTATTTTCATATATTAGTTATGGTAAAAATGTTTTCAACCTCACGGTTATAAGTTGTTGCTTACAAATGAAAAAATAGGTTGCCGCGGGTAGGGAGATGTTGAAAAAAATGAAGGTCAAACTTGGTTGCAAAACACCAATGACCGTGGAAGAACAAAAATACCTTTACAAAAAGTGGGATGCAATCATCAACAAAGGAGAAGGACCCGAGGAACCCGCACAAAAGCCTACCACTAAGAGGTCTCGACAAGTTGGTGAAGGTACAATCCAAGATGGTGCTACCGGCCAACCCGGTAATGATGCGTTGGAAGATGAAGACCAAGGTGGAAGACGAGGTGGTCATGCAACTAAGAAGAGGGGTCGTGGTTAAATGCCCTTTTATGTTTCCAAGTTCCTTTTAATGTTTTCTTAAGTTTTAAGTACACTTTTATGGTCGTATAAGCCAAACCTGTAAGAAGTTTCAAAATTTGAAATTCTAGCCGTTATATAAACAGATTCAGCTTATGTTCAAACCTTCTTATGAGCCGAACATTGTCTATTTTTGCACAAAAATGAACGACTCTTTTTTGAAATATATAACCGTTGTAACCTGTATTATATATAGGCATACATGGTTTTTCATAATCTTCAGAGCATATACTAAAAAAAAATGGCACCCCCAACTCATGAGTTTACTTTAGAATAAGATTTGTCTCTTTGCAATAATTACGTAGCATACTATCCAAAGAAGGGTGAAGAACGACGAGTGAAGGGTTTGATGAGTATGTACTACCTGGTTAGAATTCATGAAGCCTTCAGCACTGAAACGGGCAATCCTCACAACCGGGATAGTGCGGCCTTGTTTTGCCGAATTGGAACTATTAAAGAAACGGTGAAAGACTTTATAGCTTTAGTTCGGATTGTGAGTCTATATCGTCTCAAGGGTGAAACAAACTCTGAGATTGAAGATCGAGCTCTAGAGGAATGGCGAAGATGGAAAGGAAAGAATTTAGAATACAAAGATCACTACTACATTCTTAGAAGGTTTCTCATTACCCGTTTAGGATATTAGAAGAATTCGATTAGAAATTTATTGTAAGGCTATTATGTAACGGGTGTGTAATCCACATTTTCGATGAATTTGAAAAGTCTATTTGGAAAGATATAATATTTTTTATGTTCATGAATCATGAAAAGTTCGGCTTATCCTGTAATTCCAGTTATGCGCCGAATGTTGAAATCCATTGTTCGGCTTTCTTAAAAATAAAATAATACAAACCGAACCTAGACGAGTAACTCAGGTTTTTTTTGGTCAGGTTCAGCTTGCAGTGAAATAATATTATAAGCCGAACCTGACAAAAAAAACTCTGTTTTTTTCTTGTCAGGTTCAGCTTGCAGTGAAATAATATTATAAGCCGAACCTGACAGAAAAACTTTGGATTTTCATCACTCTGTCGGGTTCGGCTTTCCTTGAACTAAAGTTACAAGCCGAACCATCTTCCGTGTTCATGGTTCCAGTTTCTAGAAAACAACACGTTCCATAACCAAAAAGTAAATCATTCAAGTATTTCGTTTTGATGGGTACATGTAATTGCAATTCTAGTCAAAATATCATCCTCATCATACACAAAAATCAAAAGACACAAAATACGCGGATAAATCCATGAAACATTTTTATGGAGATCCTAAATAAATCTCATCCTCTTCACTGACCTCTTTATCATCCTCTTCACTGACCTCATTCTCATCATCTTCACTGACCTCTTGCTTATCATCTTCATCCTCATCACTTGAAAACATAATTACTTGTCCACTGGGAGGCTGCACATTCAAAGATATCCAAAGATCCATTTTCGTCGCATAATTTGCACACCAATCCATCGCAAAATTATTTTCAAATCTAGGCCAAAAGGCTGCACTCATCAAGGGTGGTAATGGGCAAGCGGGTCTAAGTTTGAGGCCGATAAAATGACAATTTTGAACAAATCCAAGAAAAATTCTTCTATCCTTTACACCATCATTGCAAGGTTTTGTTGGAGGCGCGTAAGTAAAGCTATTACCCGTCCATGAGAAACAATGTACGACGCAATCGAATGTCTCCGCTATTAAAAACCCACAAATGGGCATTGACATCCAATGTTCTTCGGTAATGATAAAATCCCCATGCAAACGACGTTCGAATGCAATGTACTCTGCTGCCACCCCTGCATCTCCTCTTGCACCTGTTCTCATCATTGTCTTATAGAAATCTTTGTTTTTACGTAGGGTTTGTAACATTCGTTGCCGAATATAGTTAACTTCATTTTCAGGGGGCACAAGATTGTTCTCTTCCTTAAAAGGACCAAGTTGTTCCGCCGTGACGTGATATCCACAAAATTTCCATCACCTTTCACGTCGTCCATTGCTACAATATGCTCATGAATTATTGACGATAGATCTTCCAAATAGTTATCGTGTATAAAATTGATAGGCCTCAAATACTTACCGGCCTTCTAGGTCCTCTCATCCTACCAATTTCATGTACGGTCCTTTTCTCCTTTATCTTAATTTGTGAAGGATACATCTTAGCTTTCCCCTTGACATCCTCTTTACTATCCTTTGCTTGTGCCGAACAATCATTATTATTCACCTCTTTGTTACTTGTTTCAGCTTTTTGAATACTTGGACGACCTCGTTTTTTTGGAACTTTGACTTTTTCCTCCTTCATCAACTTCTCAATTTCCTTTTTTGCCTTTTCAATCCTTGCATCATGGTAGTCAACGCCGGATGGATCCCTCTTATTACCCAATAGTTCCTTGTTGACTTGTCTAGTTTGAAAATTATTCATTTTCTTACTCTTCCTACCTTTCGGTTCACTCTTCTCCTGCTCCAAAATATTTTCTTGGGTGAAAGGATACATGACCGGCATCATGTTGTCCCATAGGAATTTCTTTTGACCTCGGCCCATATTCCTATACATCTCCGCCAACTTTTTGCCATTTGTCGTGTCCCATATCTCTAGATCATCTTCGTCGTCTTCGGTTGGGAGAGGATCGAAGCTTAATTGTTTCCAAAAATGATCAATATCCTCAAATGGTATGATACCATCCTTGTACCGAAGTAGGTCGTGGTGGTATGGAAGTCCCATAGATGTCTTCATTTTACAAACACACTCTTCCTCCAAGTTGGCGCCTAATGTCTTAATCAAATCCACTTCTTCCATCAACAAGTCGATGGATAGATGTGAGACTCTATAAGTTAATCCCCATAGCCATTTACTACCACAATTCTTGTGTCTGAACATAAGGTTATGCTCGAAGGCGGATTTAATTCTCACAACATCACTTTTGAAATATTCATCAATTGCATCAAAAACCGTGACAAAAGTGTCAACACATCCAAAAAGGTTCTTCTTTAACCGATAATGAGCTGACTCTACCATACTTGTGGCTTGGTTGTCGAAGTGTTTGTGCCGATTTGTGAAACAAAACACGAACCTTTCTTTATTAGGTTCCAACACATCTTTGACCAAGTAAGTAATGACATCGGGGTAGCCGGTCTTCCAATGCTTAATAAGCATTTTAAAATTTTCTTCGTAGACATCCTCGGTGATTGATCATACCAAAGCTTCCCATTCGCCTTGGAAAGAAGCCCACAACATCTCATTATGTTCATATTCTTTCAAGAATTCCTTCTTTTTCTTTACTCGTGTCTCCTCCAGTTGTATTTTAGCAATATTCTCTAATTCCTTCAACTTAAGTGGTTGAATTTTCGATTAGCATTTTTTCCTCACATTGCACCATGTGTGAAACGTACAAAGAAAATTGAATGCATCCGGAAATACCTTCTTAATACCATACATCAACGATGAATCTCGATCGGAAACGAACACTTTAGGAAGATCACCCTCCCGGAAGATTAACTTCAATTGTTCTAACGCCCAAACATAACTCTCTTTCTTCTCGTTTTTCAAGAAACAAAAAGCCACGGTAAACGGTGCCTTTGTCGAAGTATGCCCCACAATGTTCATCTACGGCATCTCATATTTATTAGTCTTGTACGTGCAATCCAATATAATAACTTGTGGGAAGCATAGATCCAATTGGACGCATTCTGGGTGGGCAAGGAAAAGGTGTGTGACTTGAACGAACTCATCCAACTTCTTTTGGCAAGTGTAGTTATTCTTCACCCCTAACCACATTACTTGTTGCACCACCATCCTACCTTGCAAATTGAGTCTTCTAATCTTTTGTCTTGCATTGTAGATAGTTTGCATAGTCGACTTGTTATTCTTGTTGTCCGCCTTCAATTTGCTAAGAATCCTAGACGGTGGCAAACGTGCTCGTGTCATTTATCCACTTCTAGCATCTCATCGGGTTTGAGTCGCGCTACTTTCGCATGTCCATGCAGGTCTTTGGGACGTGGGTGGTTATGACGACAATCCGTATCTTTATTCATTATCCAATATTGATCTTCTTTGTTCAAGGACTTATTCTTGAGGTTGAAAACGATCTTGAAAGGGCAATTTCTTTTCTTCGTCTTCGTCCTATTCTTTCTCCCGGTCTTCCCAACGTATACAGTACCATTTTTAAACTTGCTAGCGCCGGTTCCACTACGTTCACAAATCATTTCAAACCGATCCGATCGGCTTTGTTGTCCTTTAACTAGTACACAGTTTATCTTCATCGCGTGTTCCTCAAGCCAATCCAGAACTTCGGATTTAGTTTTCCATCTCTGCGTTCATTCCAAAACAAGTAATTAGAAAGGTTCATTCCAAAACTTTGGAATATTCCGACAACATTCCGACAACATTAGGGTAAACAAAAGGTTCTTACATACCAAATCATTTTGGAAGTGATCCTTGATATCCTCGTGAATTATGTCTACTGGATCAGGTTGATCTTCCATGGGTACGATCTACAAAGAATATCACAAGGTTCAAATACTTGAAAGGAAAAATAATAGAAATATTCGGCTCATACGATAATCATATCATGTGCCGAACCCTGAACGTTTAAAGGTTTCGGCTTATACGATGTTCTCAATATGTGCCGAACCAATAAAAATATTTCAACCCAAAAATTAAAAATTTATGTTCGGCTCATACGATAATCATATTATATGCCGAACCATGAACATTTAGAGGTTTCCGCTTATACGATATTCTCAATATGTGCCGAACCAATAACAATATTTTAACCCAAAAAATAACAAATTGATGTTCGGCTCATACTATTTTCGAAATATAAGCCGAACCAGTAATTATTTTTTTCCGGCCTATTCAGGATGTTGTTCGGCTTACTATGAAACTTTCATATAAGCCGAACCAGTGTCTAGCAAAAGGGTTGGAATTGAAAATTATAGGTTCGGCGCATGCTGCAAACAGATTCAGTGAGCCGAACCGTTCATCAATTGGTAGATTCTATGAGCCGAACCTCAACCTGTTTCGCCGAACCATGATCCAAAAAACCTAACTTTTGATAATTGAGAGCTACAGAAGTGAGATTAAGCATAGGATAGAAGTGTACCTGTGTATCAAAAGCATTGGGTTCCTCATCAATGTCTTCATCATCAGGATTTGGCTCATAAAAATCATCATCTTGAGTTTGAGCTTGAGTTTGAGTAGGTGTAAAATCATTCTCATAATCTAAAAAATCATCCATTTGGGAATCATTGGTGTAGTTGATGTGTATTTTCCTAGGTTTTTTATATGCATTATGGCCCTCCTCATCCTCCATTGAATCAAGAATTAAAATTTTCTCACTTTCTCCTTCTCTTTCTCTCCTTCTCAATAAAAACTTTGATTTTTTTTCCCCAAAATTTTTCATCTAAACAACCTTTATAATTCTGAAAATTATCTTAATCACTAAATAAAATATTTAATCACTAATCAATATTATTAACACTAATACGTAAAGGGAAGATTTGCCATTAAAAAAATTTGGGTTAAGGGATTATCTGAGTTTGCTATTTCACAACCTTTTTTTTTGTCTTTATTCAATATGTCTAGAAAGATTTCAGTATGCCCAAAATCAAGGTTCTTCCTCTTCTCGGTGTCTTCGACATTGACACATTCGTGTGGCTTTTTGAGAACCAAAAGCCCACTGAAGACCCAGCAAATTATGCCTACGGTAGTTTGAGATAATAACCATGTACAAAGAAAAATTCCACTCTCACAACTAAAATACACAAAATGCTAAACCCCCAAATTTTCCCAGCGTGTCTGTGTACCGATGGTTTGTATGTGGGTCCTATCGTTTCGAATGCATATATCTTTTCTAATTCTCGGATTTAGAAAAGACTAGTATGTAACTCGTGCTACTCATCGGGACCGATGAGATCATGTAATTTAGCGTGGCGGGGCTTCGCCCCGCACCCGTGATCAAATGCATCAGATTCCTTTTTAAACAGTCTTTTGATTAGTTCGATTTTTGAAGGGATAGAGAACTATGGTACCCTTTAAGTATATGATGATCCGATGATTTACATTTAGTGTTATAAACCTAAATTTCATGTATTAATTTTGTGAGCAAAAATTAAAATAGTTAAAAATTAGTTAACTTCATGAATTTTGGATTTGAAATACTTAAATTTTATGCATATATTTGTTTGTAATCGATCATAATTACACTTTCTTTTTTATTACCAAATTGTTCTATCCGACGACTTTATATATATATTAGATACAGACTTGTAGAATGTGAAATGTAAAAAGTGTGCATGTAATTTTACTGCAGAAATAACTTTATTTATGTCAATAGTTAAAAGTCGATCAATATAATGGTATTATGTTGAATCCAGCTTTGCATGACACCTTGTCAACATCATATGTTTGTCGATGATGTTTAAACTACTGATTAAGCATAACTCCATGATATAACTAAATAGGTTTTATCCAAGATGGGAACTGGTTTTATGATGATGAAATTGCCATGATTGGTTTTTGGTTTAAAAAGATCTAACAAGTGTATTGTTAGAGAATAATAATATATTTAAAAGACGACATGCCTAAAAATAATTTCTGATGCTATCTATAATCGCTATTAATAAGTAAACACTTCATTGCCATCTTCATCTATCTTGACAAACGGCGGTACGTCAGGATTCTTCTCCATAATCTCATCCATTTTATCATCATGTTTATCCAGTTAGATCAACGTTGGCATGTCATTGTCGTTTTCTATAGTGTCGTACAGGTCTTTCTGAGCAGGTGTGCGAAGTTGTATTACCCTTTCGTTTGGGAGTCCTGAAACACTTAGTTCTTCCACTGCCATATATTTCATGTTACCTACTTGTTAGTGTTAAAATCATCAACGATCTATTAAATACTAAGTCGATCAATTCAAACATGTTTCTCATAACGTGCATTCCATTGTAAATCTCCAAATCTAGTAGATCGAGATTTCTCCTTTGTGATCATTCAATTTTCAATGTAAAACTCAATTCAAAAATTCAATTAATGCTTAAATATGTTGTATTGTCTTGTGGTTTCAATCTATGTTAAAATATGTTGTTAAGCTCAATTTAATTTGAATTTCACATAGACCTTGAAATAGCTCAACAGTTGTTGAAGCTGTTGTTATTATTCGCCCATCCCCATTGTTATTTAGAATAAAATCACTTAGTTGGGTGGTCAGATTATCTCATAGAGTTACCCTTATCGAAATTCTATTGTGGCTTTGTATAAGAAAATAATGTGCTGGTGCATTGGTTTTATTTTTCTATGTTTTATCTGACTTTTTGAAATATCCCTTAAGATCCCAACAACATATATAACAGATAATTCCTAAGTTTATATATTCTTATTTATATATAAATAAATTTTCTTAGTATACTGTTTGATATATTACCAATCAACTATGTTCTCTTAACTATATTTCTTTTCTCCAAGTGATGTAAAATCTAAATTTGCAAATTTGTATCTTGGTATCTGATGATCCTTTTCAAGAAGAAGAACTATGCTCGTGAACGTATTTATCCAACTTTTTCTTGCACCTAGTATGTAAACCCGTGCTGAGCACCTGGTGATGAGAATTCATTCCTGTTTAGTGATGTTGGGTTTCTCCCCGCACCCAACCTAAAACAGGCATCAATTATCAGTTGCGGTGTACAATATCAAAGCACCAATAACCATTTCATAGATTAACAATTGGAAACAAATTCAACAATTACTGTTTAAAGTGTCCGAGATTTAAGATCGGCTTTAAAAGTACATTTAAAAATAAATATTCACTCTTTTCATATAATCTCTCTAAGTAAAAACTGATTGTAATTAAATTGTTTGACTCATGAAATGCTAATATAAGATTAAAAATAAACTCATAATGTTAATATCGTTAGCCTTTGCTACTTTCCGGTCTATTTGGTAGTTATTATCACTAAAATTTATTTTAAAAAAAATGTTTGAAGTCACTGTAGTAAAATTGTTGAGAAATTGCTACCGTGGAGTCCTATGGAAACAATTATTCCTCGTACTAATAAAAATAAGAATAACATAGGAACTGTATATAAGAAACAAACAAATCAAATTGGGTTAATACTTTTTTGTTGCAACATGTAAAGCATTTGAAAAAAACACATTACATAGTCTCATAATCCTTCCGTCCCATAATAGGTGGCAAAGTTAAAATTTGTACAATTCTTAAAGTAAGGAGAAAAGATGAGCATTTTTATGTATTTTTTATATTTATACATCAGTAAAATTTACAAAAAATTTATTTCTCAATCCATACTACGGATATTCGTAAACTTTATATAACTTAAAGAATATAAACATGACAGCCCAAATATACATATTTTTTATTCTAACAATAATAATCAATTAGAATGGCAATTTTTGAAATATCCATTTGCTTAATGATATAAGTCTCCTTTTAGTGGGACAAAATATAAGAGTGAATTAATATGTCATTTGTCTAGGACGGAGGGAGTATATAGCACTGTGTTAACATTTAATAACTTAAGAGCTCTATTAAAAGCTTTCTATCTAGACTATACCAGCCCTCTCTTAAGTAAAATTGTGACTGTCTCCACCAAATACTAATTTCACTGTGCCCGTTGCCTCATCTAGCCCCATCAATAGTTACACAACCTATTACTTGTTTGTCAGCGAATTTGATGACTTTAAACCATGATGATTTTTTATTTTTTTTTGAAGTATGACCACGACGAATTGTTGGAAGGTTATAATGTGATTCATACCTCATACCTATAAAAGTGCCAAAACATGCCAATAAATTGCATGACCATTTTGTATCATTTGAGTTTACAGAATTCCTACCATTGGAGGATGAAATCCCATCAAGACTTCCTACATAACATCAAAGAATCAAAAATAAGTATCATAATTAAGAAACTAAATCAATTTATTTGAATAAAATTCCACTAACAGTGACACAAAAAAAAGTTGATTAAAAAAATTAGTTTTTAATGTGCTTTGGAAATCAGTTAAAATTACCACATAAATAAAAACTCGGTAAACATTTAATAAATACATAAAAAAGGAAAGGTTAAACTCTTTAAACCTTTAAATAATCTTTTGTGTATATCTCACATACCTGTTATAACTCCAAATAAATAATAAAATCTCGGATAATAAGCAAGAAGATAGTAAATCTGGTCAAGAAACATTCATTTTGACAACATCCACAACAAACAAAGAGGCCTATTCACCTCAAATCCCTGCATCAGATCATCATCATTATAATGGAAACATATTGGAGAAATCAAACAATTCTACAAACACTGGATCATAAACATAATATGGCATACTTGAATTCACACGTATTTCCACTATTTTTACTCACCCTCTCCTGCCTCCAAAATATCACCATTTCATCTTTATCATCCTTACGCAACACTGATTTAAGCAAGACCTGCTGAAGTCTTTTCTCATCTTCCGAAGCCTAACCAGCTCCAAATTTGCCATGTCCTACATATTTTTACTTTCAGAATATTCAGCAATCAGCGAGTTCATTCCAGAAATCTCCTACAAAAACGACTAACACACTACACTACAACACAAAACAAACCATAATAATTGTACAGTTCAAATATCTTCAATAGACTGCTGCTAAGCAACTACATTTTGTTTGGCCCCAAATCATCTATAGCTTGTTAATAATGCTGGCGAGGCTTCCGGCCGACTTTAGTGCATCCCAAACAATTCAACATAATGCAACGATTAATTAGATGTTTCTGGAACCGTAATACACAAAGATAACAAATCAAATGATAACTCACTCTTTAGAGATGATTTTAGTCAAATTATAAAAGATTATGCCTTACATATGATCAAAAGAGAGTTACAATTATGAAGCTAAAGTAAAACACCTAATATTGTCCAAGTAATTTGTCAAACTTTAATTTTTGGTTAAAACTTTTTGATAGTACAGTCATAAACAACCAATCAAATTAATAAAAATATGAATTGTGATTCACAGACTGCATGCAAATAAAAATGAATTCAGGTACATACTTATGTTCGGTCTTCCAGCCCCATCATGGCCTCACTGCAAAAACGGCCACGACATATCATAACTGCGTTTAATGAATTTCATTGACATGCAATTTGGGAGAGGTTTAATATAACTTAGCAGGTACACGGTGTGCATTATTTCTTCGGTTCTTTGACACTACAAAGGAAAGAAAAACATTTTCAATAATATCCAGATAACATTTCCCTTAAAAAATATAAAATAGACAACCAAACTCGCCCATCATCAGGAAATCAATAAAATCACCAGTGGTTATTGACTCATTTAAGGACCTCTTTGGTCCCTGGGGACTCCGATGCGCAGTTATAATCCCGTAATATCAGCACCATAATCATTGTCACCACCACCCACCACCAAAATGTAGGATGAAAGTGGATAGGAGATACGCCATGCACAAATATTTTAAGTTCACAAAAACACTTTGAGATTATAAATTGATATATCTATCTTAGATGAAACATGATGACATGGGATTTGATATACAAAAGTTGTGGCGTACATAAAAAGAACCTCCGGTGAAGAAACCACTCATACTCCCATTTTAAGACACTCCACTTTCATAAACGTAAACCCATACCCAGGTAAAACAAAATTTCATTTACGTGCGTAAAAAGAAATCCATTTAACTGTTAAAAATTTTCTTTGCAGAAAAAAGTAAGACCAAAACCTTAAAAGAACCGACCTCTAAAATCCTTCCACATTAACTTTTATTTTCAAGTAATCTAAACCATACACCTACATAGCTAACGTCACAAATTTGATGATCATCATATTGCATTAAGTTAAATATTGAGAATAGGAATAAACCAAAATATATTCTAAATGCACATAACATCTAAAGTAAAGTACTCCAAATAAGCAGATATAACAAATTAATTCAAATACTACTTGC
This sequence comes from Papaver somniferum, assembly GCF_003573695.1. Taxonomy (NCBI): domain Eukaryota; kingdom Viridiplantae; phylum Streptophyta; class Magnoliopsida; order Ranunculales; family Papaveraceae; genus Papaver; species Papaver somniferum. The sequence continues at coordinate 8,315,238 of NW_020620825.1, read as the reverse complement.
TCACATATTTGCCTATTGGGAAAAAGCAACAACTTAGAGTTTGGATACGAAGTTATGGAGCAAAATCCATTTTTTTACTTATTTTTACCAGGACAACAGGTTTGTAAATGTGCTCGTACAGCCATTCCCTTATTGGCACTATCCTCATTGTAGTAGAAAGGCCAAGCGTCCTAAAAATGGCATAATAAAAATCTCAAGGAAATACTCATAAGAGTTTCTACTGTTGTCATTCATTTTCAGATACCAAGCATATGAAAATGACTATACTTCTGTTGGTGAAACATTTTTCCGGAGTCCGCCTAACTAAATTTGGCTTGCAAAGTTAGTATCTCCCGAAGCATATATTAACTGCAAGATCTTAAGGTGAGAATTACCATAACACCGACATTTATGTTGAATTCAGAAATGAAGCTAGTCTCAGACAACATATTCATCTGCATAAATACGTATTAGTCGATATTGTATTGACCAACTTAAAAGATTGACTACATGGTACATTGAATGAAGATATATAATGCAGGATCAGTGACAGGGATCACCACCTAAATCCAACTTCTACAAAATCAGAGAGAAATGAAACCCCGCACATGCGGCCATATATTTGGAGGGATCAAGAATAAGAGTTCCGAATTTCAAATTTCTCAAGTACTTCAAACAATTTTCAAACTGCTCAGTACTAATATGTAAACCGAAAGTAAGAAGCATACCAAGCAGTAATTCACTGGCACTCAAACATTGAAGCTACGACCACCGACACCGAATTAACCACCGATTACGTATCTTATCTCGCAATACAATGAATACATGGACAATGGTCCAGAAACACATACTATAATAAATAACTTAAAACAGTCGGGTCTCATATAATAACTCATGGTGCTAATGCACGAAGATTGTTTTACCTTTTTAAAAATATATACGACAGAAATCTCAAATCTTACACAACTTTCCAGGGAAGCCTGTTGCTTCATATCTTGCCATTCACCATCCTTGTTATCCAAATGTCTCAGCTCTTGATCAAGGATCCGCGGGAGTCCTCCAAAGAGTTTTTTTCTTTCTTTGATGTACAATTCGCTCTTCATCTTATTCAGACAACGGTTGTCTCTTCCTTTGAGTCTTTAAATTATATCTTTCACATTATTCACTGCTTCCACCTGCAAGATTCAAATGTTTCAAATGTAAATTAGATCTAGACAAATCTTTAAAAATAAATAAATTAAGATTTAGCCAGGTACTACCATAAGTACAGATAGAATGCATTGTAAGTACTTCAACTTAAAAAGAACATAAACCTTCTATTGGATACTGATACCTATTAGATTAAAAGATTGGAGATTCAGAACATGCATAAACACAAACCCAGGTGTATGGCTTAATGTTATAGACTAATTCAGAACCTCATAATTTAGAATTTCCCCAAAACTCCCATATTTTGTATTCTTGTAGCTTCATATCTGCTGAAATAAAATTCAGGAAATCAATTGTCAAAAACAAAAAGGGAAACATAGACACAAACCGCATTACCGTCTCATTCATGATCCCATGTGATCCCATCCAGTGGAAGAAGGGATTTTTTGTTGAGGGTAAAGAGACTGTAAGAGATAAACATGCAACACCGAAGACGTACATGATCTACTGAAAAGCAAGAAACTAAAAAATCAAAAACAAAAACAGGGACAACGATTTAAATCAGGAAAAATACCGAGTAAATATTAATGTACTGTATGTGTTAAAATCAATCAACAAAAACAGAACGAATAGTTAAAAAGATGGGTTAGTCTTACAAAACCTAAGCTTAAGATTTGACTGTTTTAGGGTTCACCTTGTTCCGAGTTAAGAAATTTTTAGTTTTCTAGAACGTGCAAGCACTATTACTAACTACTACTAAGAATGAGAATTAAATCCAATCAAATCCATATAGTGAGCAATGATAATTCCATGAACAGAAAAACATGAACAAAAATACAATTCCTAGCTGGACGAAACGGTCCTAATTCTATAAAGATATCTCTAAACAGTGTGCAGAGGCATAGTCAGTTCTTAAGTGCATCGATATATCTCTAGTTCGTGGGAAGAATTACCTACACGAAAAATTAAACTTAGGTCGATTGGGTTGATTTTCATTGTTTGATTACTACAATGTTTACCTGTGATGAAACCCTCTGGCTAGGTGAGGGTTAGCTTTGTCCAGGACTGAGGCCTCCGAAAATGGAAGTAAGAAAAATAACAAAAAACACAATATATCTCTAAACAATCAAGTAAAATCTAGCCAAAGAGATTGCAGTCGAAATCATTCTTGGGCAAGCTTCGGCTAAAGGTGTAAATGTTACACCATGAGACAAATGCTATCAATCTCATTATAAATAAGGTATATGCGTCTGTAACTTAAAATTGAGAAGAGATTTGATAAGGGATGTTGGCAACACAAACATCGAAGTACGTCAAATCAACTTTAAGAATATGGTCGTTTTCCATAAAGCATAAGAATTGCCCATAAAGCATAAGAATTGCAAAAAGAAAAAGTTATTTTCATTGATCCTTCCAACCCAACCCACACCTTTTATGCTTCAAAGAAATAAAAATAAATAAACAACCCGCACTCTGTCAATTTTTCGCCCACCAGAAGTAAGAGACTATCACTTGATACCGAATCTCCGGCAATGGGTGTACTTAGGCCTCGAATGTAACTTTGATAATTTCTAAGAGTTTCCTTTGGATATGTGTTTGACCTCAGGTAGTCTAATATCATTTTCATACATTGCTAAAATGTGGAAAATGTGGAAAGAAACATCAATAAGGATGGTACATGGTTTCAGCACTTACCTGCATTATAACAACGAAAGCCAAAGCCTTCTAGGTGTAAAATCTGAAACAATTGGTCTTCTTGGAGTTAAATGAATAGAAGATCCCACGCAAAAAAAAAAAATGGTTCATATGACACAAACTTTAAGTAAGAGAAGCTTTGATTGAAGGAGAGAATTTTTATGCACTATTGATCGTAAGGAAAAATCATTATAAGTTCTTAAAAGAATTAACCTAATCATGGAAAATCCGTTCTCAAATGCTTTGTTCCTTGCATTCTCCAAGATTCCAATCTCTACCGCATATATCAACCATATTTACCGGCATTTTGGGGTTAAAGAATCGATGCCAGAAGCTTTATTGCGACGGCTCCCTGCTTTTGTCTAGTAGTAGTAGGAGCCCATGGTTTTTCTTCTTAAGTAAATGCAATTGTCTGAGCCTAAATGAATAAAAAATTAACAATGAGGAGAAAATGAAAGAAGAGATTCAATTGAATGGAGCAAAATTCATTGGGAATAGCTGGATTAGCTGTAGAAGAGATATTGACACCACTGTAGAAAATGAGATATTCAATTTTCTTAGAAAAGCTTAATATCTCTAATTTAACGCTAGCTTTCCCGTCTGTTGTCCCGTTACTCGCCATTGTGTAAGAAAAGACTAAACGATGACCATTGTGTAAGAAAAGACTAAAGGATGAGAAAGAAGGATTCAATTGGAGGACATATAGGCTACCAACAAAGTGACAATAACTCCTAAATTTAGTAATCAACTCAAAAATGTCAGCAGCAGCTGAACTCTTTTAACAGAAGTATCAACTGCATTTTTTTCGTTTAATAATACTACACAGACACTTAACAAAAATTATATTTCAGATTAGCATTGCGTAAGGGAAGGGCAGATCATATAAGGAATATTAACACCACATTTGCTTGGGAGCGAAACAACATTACCATAGTAAATCCTAGCAATACTGGTGGAGTGATGGTCAGGAGTGGACCGAGCAGCTGCAAGGAAAGACGTTTACTCATGTACAACAGTTAGGTTGGAAAGCATCCCTGTAAGGTTCAAAAGCATGGTGCCATCTTTATTTTGTTAAGAAATAACAACTGAAAAACAAAACCGAACCTTTGTATTTTGGTTGCAGTTAGGATTTTAGGAATACAACTTAATTCATAGATTTTTCTTCACGGCTTCAATATTTAGATTGTATAGCCACTAAAATATGATGCCATTGCACTGTATTTGTCGTCCAGACCATGCATAGAGTACCAAATCCGCATCACCCAATCTTATTACCACCCTCGTACTGTTTCTGGACCCTGAATAAGCAATGGCTATGAACAAAAAATGCCAAGTTACCTGAAAGCGTACGTAGCCAGATAGAAAAATAATATATAATAGTTACCTGAAAGTGTACGTAGCCAGATAGAAAAAAAATATATAATCTTTCATGAATCCAGACAATGCTCAATTTATGTCATATACGATTACTATTTCGGAACTTATTTCTACTGGTCCCATTAAAATGACAGCCATTCTCAGCTTTTACTTTCACGTGTATTCGCTGAAAGTAAAAAAGAGAAAAAGCTCACTATAATGAATTCATTGATAAGAAATAAGGAACCTATATTTTTGTTAGGTACTCAAGGGAGTTTAAACACAATTAGGAAAGCTGAAACCAAAACTTACACAAACCTAATAAATTCAAACCAGTACTTCTATCTATAGTATTTTCATATATGAAAATTATCAAACCGACAGATGAATAATGTTGCTCATCAACCTGAACAAAAAAAAAACTTTCTGTGATGCTTCCCTCATCCTCTTGTTGAGTTGTCAAATGTTTCACAGCATTGTTCTCTTACTATAATGTTCACTCATTTCAGATTTCTGGAAACCTTAAGGATGATCCTCGAGGATATGAACATGAACATTAAAGAAAGAGAACACCGTTCTTGCATTATGTTATAATCGGCATTATTAATATTCATCAGACTATTAATATACTTGACAATCATTTTTGCAGTTTCAACGCTATTCTGTTTGGTTTTCTGAAACACAAGGTTGCAGCACTATTCTGTTTGCACCTTGCTTTCGATACATGCCAAATAACAATGCTACAAAAAAACAGACCAATTCATTACATACCCATTTCTATCCCGATTGTTATACATGTCATTAAGCCAGTCATGAAAACTATTTGTCCCATTAATCGGCACTATTAAATCAGTTCACTTCAGAATAGGTTGTAGTATTCATTTAGAAGAAGAAAAAAGTTGCAATGTTAAAAGCTGCTGCTCGGTTCCGGAAGAGTGAATTAGATGGGATGGTTATTGCACAGTTTACAAGGATAAAAGACCGTTGTACCTTTAGCCATACTCCCACGTTACTAAGCTTAGTCAAATACTATTATCTTCTGATACTTCCAGAAAACGTATGTAAAAATGTTGTCAATATGAAACTGACGGCAAAGTGTGTAATTGTCTCACCAAAACAAATGAATAAACAGAAAAGGAAAGAAAAGAAACTGCCTTTGGCTCAGCAAAGAATTCAAGCTATAACAACAAGAACACTCGGGAAAAATGCACGCATATTATGCAAGCGTGAAGTAGCATGGGGTTTTTGTCTCATCCCGGAACTGTCCTCCTCACCTGGTTAGGGAACTTTAAACGAAGTTTCAATTGATACCTTGCATCAATAACATCAGATTCTTGGGAGTTCGACGACCTCGGTGCAAAAATGGCAAGACCACGAGCAAAAGCAAAAGAGCCCGTCCCACCAACAACCGTAAGCTCTTCCCTGGTCTTGTGATCTATATGCATACTAATGCTACCAGAAAACTCTGGCGTATCGAATGTAAGATAAATAATGTTGAAAGCAGAATGAGCAAAATGCTCAGTTGGGAGTATGAAACCTTGAGCGTTACCGACTATTCTCGATGTATTCTCAGGCCCCTCTGTAAGAGTTCGGTGGAACACATATGCTCCAGGATGTGCACTTATTCTTGGTTTTGGTTGGTTTTTTATGGTTTCCGAATGGGGATGTTGGATATATAGCGAAAGAGTAAGCCAGGCGCTGTTGCTTGGTTGGATCTTCTTCATTTTTTTATGAGCTACCGGTGAGACCAAGGCTAAGAGAATAACTGCTAATGTGGCAACAGACACTGCTGTGCAAAAAATGATCTTTGCCCTCATTGCAAACCTAGAGGTTTCTTTCTAGTTTGCTATTTCAGTTTGATTGATTTTATATGTTTTGTGAGGTTATCTTCTTTAATCTATTTCTTTAAATGGTTTGGTTCATCACCTAAACCACTTTGTCTATATCAAAGTCTAAAACCTAAAAAAGGTTGCTTACACGGGGTTTTTGGAAGGTCAAAATAGAAATACATTTCAGCAAATTCTTTGTTAGGTCAACTGCTTACGTGAGCAAATTATCATGAAGTAGTTAGACAAAACAAGTGGTTCAAAGTTCAAACCGTACCTAATAAATTTGCGAGGCTAAAGAGTTGATTAACCTTTCGCACATGTAAAGTTTATTTTAAATAGAGTGAAATTTTGAGCTCCGACATCTATTGTTGAATTCTTTCATTTTGAACTTTGAAAAGAAAATAATTGAGAGGTAATCAATTTATGGACTAAAGTTGACAAATTGCTACATTTCAAGTATGCTTCTTGGATGACAAAGTAAGTTAGCTTGGATTTGGCAACCAATAGCTGATGAGTTTTGTGGCTTGATTTGATGTATCATATAAGAATTTTATCAAAGAATATTGATAGAGACCTTTGAAACGCAAGGGGACACATTTTAGGCATATACTTTAATGAGAACGTGCCGTATATTCAACTATGGACATATACTTGGATGAGGTCGTCAAAGGAACGGTTACCGTGAAAGAAAACTATATTAATATCAATCAAACAAACAAGTCGGACGTATGTTTAGGTAACACAGGCACCTGTTAATTTTAGGTTTAGGCATAGATGGAATGGTTAGTTGTTCGGCAAAAGGGTTGACCCAAGAGTGTTTCTATCAACAGAAGCAATAGATATTAAAGAAATGAGAAACGTGGTGCGTAGTCAGAGAACGAAAAAGCGTGTGCATTGGACAAACTTTTGCTGTTTCAATTGTATAAATGTTGGTACGAGAGTTATTAAATTCCACGCAAAGCGACCGGGCCAAACAAAATTAACGGCCTCAAATGCACAAAATTTTGGTTATCGTGTAACATCCTACGAATTAGATAAGATAGGCCGAACTTATCACTCACAATCTCCCATCATTTAGAGCAAGTTTTACGGTGGAATGAAACCTATTTCAAACGTGGAAAATTCATGAAATGTCAAGTCTAATGGCTTCCAAGTTGGGGTTTTCCAAAGAAAATCCAAGGTTCCATGGTTTGGTGGAAGGGTCCGTGGAATCCATCTAAACGCCAATAAGAATAACGTTAAACGCAATTAAGAATGGAGCTAAAAAAACGCAACTAAGAATTGCGTTTTTTTTATCCGTAGATTTAAAATGAGTTGTTGAAATCTAACGGCTGAAAAAAAAGCTCAATTCTTAATTGCGTTTTTTTAGCTCCATTCTTAATTGCGTTTTTTTTTATCCGTAGATTTAAAATGAGTTGTTGAAATCTAACGGCTGAAAAAAAAAAGCTCAATTCTTAATTGCGTTTTTTTAGCTCCATCCTTAATTACGTTTTTTTAGCTCCATTTTTAATTGCGTTTTTTTTATCCGTAGATTTAAAATGAGTTGTTGAAATCTAAGGACTGAAAGAAAGCTTCATTTTTAATTGCGTTTTTTTAGCTCCAATCTTAATTGCGTTTTTTAACTCCATTAAGAATAGCGTTCTACTATTCCACCATTACACTTGCGCTTCCATCCACAGTTCCAAGTGCTGAGGTAGCGTGGAAGATGGAAGATGGATGGATTCCACCATAAGACTTGCTCTTAAAACATTTAGTCATATAAGCTCCCACATGGCACGGTGAATGTGACATCCCCTCAAATTAAATTTGATAAAAGCTTTGGGCATTAGTAAATCTGGTGAGGACACTTGGCGAGACTCTATTGGTCGGGACATTAAAAGTTAGGTCACACTTGGTTTACACCCGGTATTTAACGGGACGTTTGTAACGCCGTCAGTGTAAAGCTAGGTGTACAGCACTTACGTTTTTCATCTACAGCTAAATCATTAATTATACCTGGATTACACCAAATACTTAACTGGACGTTACTAACGCCCAGTTAAGTAGACAATACCTACGCGAAAACTGCTAAACTTAACTAGCAGACCTAACTAGGGCTGCACATGGGACGGGACGGTACGGGTTTTTGCCTAACTCAGTACCTGTACCTCCCTATGACCGGTACTTGTACCTTGTACTTGTACCTGTACCTGTGCAGTACGGGACGAGACGGGACCTGTACCTGTTTAACTAGGTACATGAACAGGACGGGACCGGTTCTTTACCTGTAGCATATGTAAAATTATAAGAAAAAATCAAAGCAAAAAAATCTTCAAAGTTCTAAGTTCAACCACTTCAACTGTTAACACCTGAATCCATACTTCATAAGCATAAGTTTAAAATTCATTTGGCATTTGACCTGAATACATATCTTCAAAGTTCTAAGTTCAATTCAACTGTTTAACACTTAAGTAGAAAAAACAGAAAGCAAAGCAAAAAAACAGCACTTCGGCAGTTCGGCTTTGGCACTTGACCACTTCCATAAATTTGCTTCAACAAGAAACGAACTTCATCTCTAAGCATCAAACATCCAAGACCTCTTAATGAGTCTTCGCAACCAGCTTTGACAAATCCCTATAAATGGTCATACGACTCGGGACTTTGAATCTAGGATCCAACACTTGCATTAAGGCCCTAAACCCTTCACCTTCAACCATTCTGAATGGCACCTCATCAAGAATGATAAACATAGCAAGAGCCATTCTACACCTTTCCTGACTGTAATTAGATGTATCACCGACAGTAGTTCTATCTTCAGTTGGATCTCCTTGTGCAGCTTACTGAGCGTCAGCAGAAGGTGCAGGTACAAATGTAGGGTAAATAGAGGAACCAACTTCAGTTGCAGCTCGACTTTGAGTTGTATTTGCATCCATCTGAAATGAAAAAAAGGAACAAAGGTAGTTATGTTATGCGACACAGATTTAGTTGGTCAATCGAACTATATGTGACAGAGGTAGACATGGACATAATAAGGCACAAAAAACGGATGAGAACTCAACTGATATGCATCAACACGAATGAAATGGATTGAATTCCTACTAAATTAAACCCTATACTATAATATCATGAATCAAATGATATCATTATTTTTGTAAGCTTCTCATTGTATCTTCCATTTAAAAAAAACAGTACTACACCTACTAATTGAACCACAAATTCCTGAAAAATGCTACTACATCAAACATAATGAAATTTTACAATGAATCGAACATGGGTTGGCTCAATATATCACAATTAAAAAGATACAACCAAAATAATCTCACAACTAAGTTTAAGCATTTGTAACAACAAATTTTGACACAGATTTCATTGATTTCTCATAACCAATCGATTTGAAAATTCAACAACAAAACCTTGAGGTCTTCTTACGAACATATGGCTATCTTAATCCAAATTCTCATTCAATTCAAGAAGCCTACTCCCATAACAAGACAAAAGCAGAAACCCTAACTATTATTACCTGTTGCAGACTTGCAGTAAATAAAAAACGAATCGATGATTAGAACTTAGTAGATGGTGATGATGAATCGATGATTAGAACTTAAAAGATGGTGATGATCAATCGACGATTTGAACTTAGAAGATGGACTGGTGCATCGACGATGGCCTCTTCTCTTCTCTTCTCTGAGAGGAAAATGAAAACCTAAGGCTGAGCCGCTGAGAGAGGGAACATGAAATGAGGAGAATATGATGGATAAAGGGTATAACCCCTACTATCAACGGCTAGGATTTAACCCTAATTTCAACGGATAGAGATCCTCGGTACTACAGGACGGGACGGGAATAGCATAGAACCGTTACTCGTACCTCCCTATGGCACGGTACCAGTTTTGGTACTTGTACCTGTCCCATCTGACCGCAGTTCCGGGACGGTACCGGTACGGTTCTTGCGGTTCCGGGACGGTTCCATGGGACGGGACGGTGCCTGTGCAGCAGCCCTAGACCTAACGCTATATTCATATTCTCTTTTATTCTTCGGTTTATTCAATTCCGAGGTGCTGTTGATGAGGGGTTTTGGAGGAGATTATCTTCTCTAAATCTTGATACATTAGGGAGCTGGTGGGAATTGAAAATCACTCAAGTCATCGCTAGATAAGAGCAAGTAGTGGTGATTGCTAGCAATAGATTTGGGGATTTCTGGTGCAAACTGAGATTCATTGTGCTTCAGGGAGTTAAGAACATGAATGGTGATTCAATCGACTTGGGTTTGTGGTAAATTTCTATTTTCAGCTCTTGGCGTCAATTGAAAAGAAGATGGCAGCAAACAAAGCAGGGTTTTCTGTGTGGTGCTGGTTTTGGGGTAATGAAATTGTTTTCTGCTTGTCAAATCGTTTTATCGATACAATTTTTGTCCATTAAAATTGATTTTAATTGTGTGTTTGATATTTTATTTTTAGGCTAATATCTACAGGTAGATTTGTCTCTTCACCGACATAATTTTAGGTTTTGTATTTTGATTTTTTTTTAGTTGGTATGCATGTTCCCTTTTGTTTTTTTGTGTAAACAAACAAAAAAAAAAAGTGTTTGATATGATGACTGAATGAAAACAACTACCGTTGAAGGTGTTTTTCTGGGGAAAGAAGCCCAAGATCTCCTCTGGAAACTTTAGATACTGATAAGCTAGATGGGCAGTACCAGCCAGAAGTACAATGTTATACCAGGATCTGATCTTGCTTGGAACAACAATGGTACAAGCACTAATGATCTTGAGGATGCAAAGATTATGCTGACCTTATTGTTGAGGAGCGTCATAGTTGCAGGTAGGCTTTCTTTTTATGCTTATTTTTCTTCATTCAATTAAGCTTCCATAGAGACGGCTTGAGCATTGGTACATCAAACGTAAACATGGGTGACGGCACTGGTGGTAATGGGGCAAGCCAATATGGTTTTGAAAATGTTGTGGGAGGAGTTGCTGGGGAATTCTCTTCGAGGATAAAACTCTTTTTGAGGTAACGGATGTTCATGATATCTCATTTCTCTTTTGTTCGGTAATTTGTCTTTGTTGTTGCCTCTTACTGCCGGCTTACTTTTGTCAACTACCATGGACGTCAAGAAAGGAGACTGCCATTTTAATTGATTTATTCATTAAATGTTTCTGAAATTCTTATTATCCGTTTTAATTTATTCGTTGCAGAGAATAACAATAACTATCTATTTGAATTCAAAAGTATCATAGTTATCAGCGGTTTGAGGCCTACGGATTTCTTTTCATCTAGCCAATTCCTCAGAAAAAATTGTGGGTGATTCTTCCACCATGGAATCTGATAAGTGAGATTTCGTTCTTGTTTATGATAACAGCTCTCGAAGCAGTGAGATGGAAGAAAGGTAAAATATATAATTTGTGTTTATCATTCATAGTTACCAAGAATTATTAGGTTCATTGCACAATGATTTCTGTACACAAATTCTCGGTATACCTTTATTGGCTATGTTAAAGATATTAGAATGTATTAAACTCTCATTTCTTATTTTTTTTCAATTTCTGTATAGGAAATATATATGTGCTAATGGATTGGATTCAAGATACCTGACTGTTGTGAGATTTTGTAAAGTTCGTTGGTATGGCACCTATCCCGTATGGAGTCATGTATGCTTAGTTATTTGTGTGTGTAAACTTGAGTTTGGTATTGATGGACTCATTGGGTTCCCTGGATCAAGACTTGGTAGCAAGCAGAAGAGCTTTGGTGATATCTTCATTGGTGAGCTCTTACTATCTTCATAGTGTTTACTGTCCCCAATAGTTTACATCGGACTAAACCCCTAATATCCTTTACCTCAAGATCATTAGTGCTGTTCGGCATAAAGGGGTTACTATTAAACATTTCAGATTAGCTAACTTTGGAATCTAGGTTCTGCTAAAGATTTCACCTTTCGACATATTTAATAAGCTCAATTTGGTTCGTTAAATAAGTATAGGTCCACCACTGCTGTTCGGCATAGTTATGAAGTTTGTATCTGTCATTTTTATTTTAGGATTAGACAACTAAAGAACCTGATACTGATGATTTGATTGAACAATTACCGGCCCTATAGAATCTTCTTTTCTGCCCACTAACATTGGAAACGATATTTGCTATCTTAGCTCAAACGGAAGAGCACATGGTGTCGTGGGTTCGACTCCCACAGATAGCATTGCTATTTGAGCAGGCTAGCGTGCTTCCAGTTGAAGCTCACATAGTGGGACTCCAACAAAAGATATTGAGCTGGACCAGGATCTCGGAGAAGCTTTTTAGAAATCTGTTTCTAAGAGATATTACTTCTATTGTATTCGCCAGTATCTTTTTAGTTTCATCAAGCTCATATTTTTAGGATTTTAGGATAAGAGAAAAAGGAATGTGGTGCCATGAAGTGATCTTCATAAACTTATTTGTCCTCTTGATTCAGATAAGATTAAGCTTCAATATCTTTATGGAACTTAGAAGGTCGATGAGTTGCACTGCTGCTTTAATTAATTATCCCTGTATTTTGGGTACGACTACACGAAACATTGCAATAAGTTTTCCCAATTCGCTTGCTCATAGTTGATCGAGTCCACACAAATAACAAAGCAACGGGGGCAAAGCAACGGGGGCGAGGTGAAGCCGAGTCACACCAAATAAAATATTTTCAAAGTTTGGAATTGTCGTTCCACGCAAATAGCAAAGCGACGGGGGCAAGGAAAACCCGTGCCACACCAAATAAAATATTTTCAATGTTTGGAATTGTCCTTTCGCGCAAATAGCAAAACGACGGGGCGAGGCGAACCTGAGCCACACCAAATAAAAATCTTACACGATGGGAGAGGCGAAGCCAAGCCAAACCAAATCAAAAATGCATCGCGAAGGGTCGAGGCGAAGCCACATTACACCAAATCAAAAATATGGCTGGAAGTCACAAAATTGGTTAAAAAGACCAAAATCAACAATTCCTGGGTAAAAAGACATCTAGGTTTTAATACTGTTTAAATGAACAAAAATGTTAAAATAGCCAGGATGTAAACAGTTTCATCCTACCCATTTTCAAATATTTTTTTCTTATTTTTTATTTACATCAGGATGCATCCAGTTTCATCCTCGCTATTTTTTAAGTTTAAGCCAGGATGAATCCAGTTTCATCCTTGCTATCTTTTTTTTTGTTCATTTCACCCATAATAATTTTTACTCGAAGAAAAAAGGCCCATCCGGTGCGTAGCACGGGCACAAAATCTAGTCAAGAAATAAAGCCCGTACAGTATTAGCAATAATATAGTAAAGAATATGGAGCGTGGCTTGTTTGAGTCTTTTCAACGTGACATCCAATTGTGACATTTATTCCAAGGGAAAAGTAGAAAAAGAGCTCCACTTATACGACAACACAAAGGAAACAAGAAAAAGCAAGAGTCCCCAACAAGTGTCACTAGTGACGGGTGGAGTGTAAGATGAAAACAACCTGAACCGCACAAAATTGCATTAATTCGTGTCTAGTGATCTACTCTAGTTTACTCTTCCGATATCAACATCGACCAAAAATCAACCAAAAAATACAGAGTAGAAAAGAAGAAAACAGAAAGTATTGCTTATATCTTAGTTTTATTCAGAGTTTTTGCGGAATTCGGATTGATGGGAGATGTGGCACGAAAAATGAAAGATTGATGAACTGCTTCTGTTGGGTCAGAGGCGATCACAGCCTAGGACCCATCATCGCCATGGATGAACTGTTGTTACCTGGGTCACTGGGAACGAGTACAAGCTTGACGCTACGATTGGGACAAGCTATTTTCTCTTCTGCTTCTCTGTTGTTTATATCTTTTGGTGTTGAATTTTACAGCTATACTGCCTTCTGGTAAATCTCTTTAATGAAAATCATTACCTTAAATTTTTTTTTTGAAGCATCATTACCTTAATTTGCAAGACCCCACGTCCTACATTTTTTTTCCAGTTTGTATTCATAATTTCAACAGTTCAAAAGAAAAACAAACAGATTTTTATTTATTCAATTGCTTTATTATTTGAATCAGTTATATGAATATTAACTTCTGAACTTGTTCCAAACTTCCAATAGTATGTCAAGTTCAATTTTCGAACACTAATTTTAAGTCGTGGATATCCCAGCTGAAACGAATTTTTTAATTGTGTTTATACTTTATACAGCTACTTGGTAACAGTCATGGGTTTAGTGCTTCCATGGAGTTTTACACTGGCAATGGTGGATGCATATTCGCTTTGTGCAAAGTGTCCTCTTCGGCAACCAGGAATTCTGTGGATCATTATAATGGGAGATTGGGTATGCGCCTATCCGCTTGTTTAATTGTTCAATGACCCTCTTATCAACCCCTTTCATTACTTAAACAAAAATTCATACACTTCAATGCTGCACTGTTCAGGTTTTATCAATTCTTGCCTTAGCAGCAGCTTGCTCTACGGCTGCGGTGATGGATCTCTTGCTCCAAAATGATGGAAGCTATTGTCCTCCAAAGTTCTGCAGCAGGTACCAATTTTCTGCCGCAATGGCTTTCTTATCTTGGATTCTGACCGCTGCTTCATCTCTTTTCAATCTTTGGGTAATTCCCTCCTTGTGATTATTACTTACGATCTCCCAGGGCTGTATCTAATACATACAAAACTTAACTGTTTAATAGTAAAAAAAGTATATTTTATGAGAAAATGGTTGAAAAATATGTACTTAGACTGATTTTACAAAAAAATATTGGATAAAAATTAAAATGTTTCTTTATAATGAAGATTATGCTATAATGGCCGATCAGCTATTCATTCTATTGACAACATCTGATCTTGGCACAAGAAATGCTGCTAGGCCAGCCAGGGGGATGAATGCACCTGTCGTCCCCTTCCTCCCGATCCCTGAAGAATCCCGAAGGATCTACATCTTCTGCAGGAATATATTTGGTGGTCATTAAACAGGCCTAAAACATCTCCATTTTCTGTCTGGCAGTTGCATCTTCGAAGCAGTAAGAGTGCAAAACCCTCCTTGTGAAATAAAACTAGTTTCCTTCAAGTGCAGATTTGTGAAATTATGGCTGGTATCTCAAATTGTCACTATCATAAAACCTATGGCTGGTATCTGTAATTGTCACTGTCATAAAACTCCTAGACAAGAAGAAGTGGATGAGTAAATGCTTAGTAGTATGGGGTTCCCACAACTCAAACTTTGCAATATGGTTGAACTTTGCATCTTTTTCTATCCACTTACTCCAACCCTACCAGTTCTTGTACCACTGCAAACCATTGACAAGGAGCAATGAATACTTGCAAAGTTCGGCAGTAACTAGTCTACAGTTGCGTAAAATATGCTTCCTCAAGAGTTCAGAAATCATTAGGAACGGATTCCACTTATTGTGGTAACATGAAGTAAACTAGTACGACCGTTGCCACGGTCGAAGGGCCGACCGAAGAAGAATCTGAAGATGGGGTTTGTCTGCGACTATTTTTGTTCCGTTTAAGAAAAGGTGATACTTTCACCCTGTTCAGAAAAAGTGATACTTTCGCTCCGTTTTAGAAAAAGTGATACTTTCTCCCTGTTTCGACAAAAATGATACTTTCTCCTCGTTTTGGAAAAAGTGATACTTGCACCATGTTTTTCTGAAACGAAGCCAAAGTATCATTTTTTCCGAAAGGGGCGAAAGTATCACTTTTTCTGAAACGGGATGTGAAAGTACCACTTTTTATGAAACGAAAAATTAGTCGATCCATAAACCAAAATATGATTGCATGATGTGTTATGCACCCTTTGTGCTGGTTTGCGTAATGGCTATGCATTCAATTTTCGAGAATTGTGCCTAAAATGAAAATATCGTTTTTCTGGGGAGTACATCATTTAATTAGTTTCAAC
Organism: Papaver somniferum; assembly: GCF_003573695.1. NCBI lineage: Eukaryota > Viridiplantae > Streptophyta > Magnoliopsida > Ranunculales > Papaveraceae > Papaver > Papaver somniferum. The sequence goes on along the minus strand of NW_020620825.1, from coordinate 8,299,384 downwards.
GGAAAATTAGTTGATGCATAAACCAAAATTTTGCTACATAAAGTATTATGTATCATTCGTGGTTTGGATAATTAATGGATATACAAATTTTCTAAAATTATGCCTAAAATGATAAATACCTCCAATTTTTTCGTAAAAACTCTAAATTTGATATTGTTGTTTGTACTTGTTGCGTAGAGTTTCTTATAAGCTTTCCAACGAGATAAATTTTGTAAAATTTCAAGGCACGAATTTTTAAATATGTTATATTAAAATTTGCTTTCCAATTATACCCTTAAAAAGATAGGATACACAAGAAGTTGTAATTGGATTAAAAAGGAGGGACATTTTTGATTTTTTGGCCCAAACCATTTCAAATCTTTTTGAGTCAATTGATCATTTACATTTTACAAAAAAAAATGACCATATAAAAATCCTCCCTCGCTTCGCTCGGTCGGCCCAATAAAATTCACAAAAGGAAAATAAATACTTTATAACAATCTAACCATTTGAATGAACATTAACACCCAAAAATGTGTTCATATATTTATAGTAAACCAGATGCATAAACATGGAAATACCATTCTCTCGTTCACCAACTAGAGATTGGCAGAATCGTGGCACTGTAAGAAAGAAAGAAAAAGTGACGCTGTGTTTTTTTGTTTATTCCTTTTAAACTCAAAATTATGACTTTTTTGTTTTGTACTAGCAAATCTAACAACTGATGTTTTCAACTAATATAGGTCACAGGTGCTTGGCAGCCCCTCCCTGACTTGTAACTTGGCTCAAAGTTTTAGACTGAGCTTCACTCAAGCTAGACCAGGAAAGATCATATTAGCCTCACATATAACTAGAATTCTGACACAAAGTGAAAATTTAACTACTAAGAAAGAGAGTCGACAATATGAACCTGGCCAAATATAAACCTGGCCACATATAAGGGTAGGCTTTTCAAAAAAAGTCGTGATCTGGGCAACCAAAATTTCTGCTATAACCTGAAAGTTGTCCATTGGTTGAAGAACAAAATAACAACAAAGACTGAGTTGCCTAAATGTGGGTGTTCAACAATCCTGTGGCTTGTAAAGGTAAAATGCATGAAAGAAAGCACAACCTACGGAAAAGATATAGAAAGCAAGAGTGCAAGAACTTAAAGGATCTAGATAGAACGAGATAATGTTCAAACATTTTCGTTATTCCATATATTTCAGAATTGGGTCATATGCTATTCAGACAGTCATACAGAATGAACACAGACACAGTACAGGGATCAGCAAAATCCAGTATTTGATTTTCAATTTAACTATCCCACAAATTCAAGCTTCTCATGTTCTGTGACCAGAAACATGGAAACCAATGTAATCAAAAGGTAATCAGAAAACAGAAAATTACAAGCAAAATTAATACCTCGACTTCACGCGTCTCAATGTTGACAAATTGAAACGACCGCTTATAATTGCATTGCTCAACCTGAGAAAAACAGCCAAGAGTGAGGAAGACAAATAGACAAGGGCAGCAACAATGTGTAGGAACTTCAGGAGTTCATGTAACGAACAGATACAAGAAAAGAAGAGTGATAAAGGATTAACTAGCATAACCAGAAGGGTTTCAAATTGTTACAAGGTGGTATCACTTTTTTTCCTTTAACATACAAAAGTAATATGGTCTAACAGTTATCGACATTAGGCCCCTCAGGTGCAAGCATAAATCAATCAAGGATTTCACACGGTATAAGCAAAGTTAAACAAAAGCCACTACGACATCCTACGTTATGCATAAACAAATGGAAAATGGACAAAGGCCTGATATCTTCACAAATACCACTGTATTTACAATCTATCAGCTGGTATAAATAATTTTGAAATCGTGCAGTTATAAAAACTTTAGAGTCAATACTAACAAGTGGGTTCATCACTTCAGCTATCGAGCAGAAGAGGTTGGATCCTAACAACCAACAACATATTCATACCATTTCTTTCTTACTTGAGTCTTAGAAAACTCTCCCGTACTAAATAGGTGGTTTATTGATAAAATTGGCCGGCATTTCAAACTGTTGGGATCCTAGTCCCACATTGGTTAGATGGGGTTTAATTGGTAGTTTATAAGTCAATGGGTTCCCTCATCTAGTCAACCGGTTTTCGAGTTGAGTTCTACCCATGGGATTATGACGAGTTTAGGGTCGGTACCCTAACATTTGGTATCAGAGCCAACCACCACGACCCATGCCCGCTCCACGGATGGGGTGACCTATATGCTAGATTAAAGTGTTGGGGCACCTATGTATGGGCGTAGTTGTCACCCGCATTGAATACTGATAGGGGAATGAAGCCGCCATAAGAGAAAGGGCTACCTTCGGGTCAGTGTCGATAGAGTGGGCCAACGAGGACGTTGGGTCTGGAAGCGTGGTCGGATGTTGGAATCCTAGTCCCACATTAGTTTGATGGGGATTAATTGGTAGTCTATAAATCAATGGATTCCCTCATCTAGTCAACCGGTTTTCGAGTTGAGTTCTACCCATGGAATTATGACGAATTTAGGGTCGGTACCCTAACACAAATTGTTGATGCTGGATATAGATAACTACACTACTGAGCTTTCCTTTTCATATAATAAATCCTAAAAGTTTAAAACTTGATCAAACTTCAATCTAACTGCGACTTCATATAAATCTAAGGTTTTGATGAAATCCTCTCGATTCTTTGAACATCGGTACTACCCCCATTGAATTTAGGGCTCTATTTGGAGGGGTTTGATAAGAATTTGATGAAAATTCTGCGGATTGGCACGAAGAAAAAGAAATCGTAGAAGTTGAGGATTTTTACCTGTACATTTCGTCATTCAAAACAATTTACATATCGTCATTGAAAACAATTTACCATTTCTAGGGCAATGCTCTCCTATGTTTCGTTCCAATTTTGTCGGATGACCCCCGTAGGGACAAAAGTTTTTCGTTTCAAATGGAATGTACACTGTGATCGGTAATAATCCCGTCTTTTTTTTATATGCGGATATTATTGGATAAAGATTAATACAAGAAACTAGTTGGAAGTCTAACGATCTAAGCTCCAACAACACACTACTATATTAGTTCAGCCTTATGAAGAACCAGCCAAGGTCGCAAGAGGGGAAAGCTAACTTTACCTTCCATGTCAACCTTTTGAGGAACGGGGATGACCAGCTGAGCTAGCTACCCGTTTCTTTTTTCCATGAAAACGCATATATATTTAGAGCGGCTAGCCAAATTGGCAACCTGTGAAGGTTACATTCTCTGTAGTATAGTTATCCAACACCAGCTGATTCATACCTCTAGATGATGTATACCTGGGATCTCTCCTATTTACTAATAGATCTAGGGTCAAAATCTTTGAACCACTAGTAAAGAAGATGAGTAGTAGGCTATCAAAACTAGAATGGAAATCTGACGAATAGTGCAGGCAGAACGGTAATGATAAAAAACGTAACATCTACCCTTGTTGTTAATTAAATGAATTGCTTCAAAATTCCAAACATTGTATGTAAAACTCTGACAAAACTTCAACGTGATTGCTGGTGGGGAAAGGACGAGAAAGGTAAGAACGAAAAAGGAAAAAAAGGTATATACTTAAAAGTGTGGAAATCAGTTTATAAACCACTAGAGGAATGAGGACTAGGAATTCAGAACATAGAAAATTTCAACTTGGTTATGATAGCCAAGATGTAATGGAGACTAAAAGAGAAATCCGATTCTCTTTATGCAAAATTTTTGAAAGCTAAATACTTTCCCAAATGTGATATCTTACATATCAAAAACAAAAAGCATAGGATGGAGATAGTTGGGTGGAAAGGAATTCATAGTGGAGTGCAACAAATTAAGAAAAATTGTACCTAGAAACTTGGAAATGATGCACCAATTGATATATGGGAAGATCAATGGATACCCGATACCACTGCACCAATAGTAATACCAATTGCAGGCATACAAAACATAAGTAAGGTAAGACATCTGATAGCCGAAAGCAAAGAGTGGGATGAACACAAACTAAATGTTTGTTTTTACTAAACAGCAGTCGACACGATTAAAAGAATTCCAATACTTACGCAAGAGGTAAAGGATACTACATACTGGAAACTAAATAGCAAAGGTACGTTTACAGTTGAATGTCTATATCATTCAATAAATAGTAGAAATAATAACTCCGCCGAGTGGGGTAGAATCTGGAATCTCAAAATAGCACCAATCATAAAGATATGCATATGGAAAGCAGCACTTGCAGTACTACCAACATGTATGAGAGTCGTTGTCGTTCTTCTAAACATAGATACCAAATGTCATCTTTGTAATGGAGAAGAAGAATCCTTAACACACCTTTTTCTCAACTGTAATTTTGCAAAATAGGTGTGGATGCATTTATATTTTGATATGAGTATTCTGACAAACAACTGTATTGATTTCCATGGTTGAGTACTTGGTTTAATGATAACAATAGAGGAGAACAACATTGAACTGGCAAGAATTCTGCGACATCATTACATGGCACATGTGGAAAGCTAGGTGTGAAGTCACTTTTCAAAAGAACCAACAAAACAGTAAAAACACAGCAGAAAAGATATTACGGTTCATAAACAACTATATGTATGTAAATAAACCAGATTATAATATTATGCAAACACTGTATTACAATCCAATACCAGATGAAGCTCTAAAAATTCTGGAAAGGGAACCAGGTAGAGATGTCACTTATGTGTTTGAGAATATCTATTGCATTATCGATGAACAATCCTGCTAATACATTAGGAATTGGACTAACTTTAAATGGCCATGCAGGAAAAGTTATCGAAGCAAGGGGATCACATGTAGATTGTACTACACGGGAACAACTTGAGTAATAAGGTGCAGATTTAACCTTCTAATGGGCAAGTGAAATCAGTGGCCATAACATCATTTTCCAAAGTGACTCTAGCCGAACTCTGCACCTGCTAATGGGAAGATATGCAACGACACGAAAACATAGATACAATATAAGTGTGGATTCTGGAAATGAAATTAAAGCATGTACCAATTTGAAAGCTACTGCTTTCATTCTAACTTCTAGATTTAACAATGTAAAGGCAGCAAATATAACAACCTTTTGTAATAGGAATGCCATCAAAAACATTTGGAAAGATGATGGTTTAATAGATATTTTGCACTATCTTTACATTAGAAATTATATCAATATTGTAACGGCAAATGATCCTCAAATTTCTGAGAATCATATTAATTAATCTATTGTATGAGGTGAAAAAGCAGGGGTATAACAACCACACCCAATAATTCGTTCGACAATCTGTATGGACTAAACTCCGATATATATAATTCCGAGAGCACCAACTTAATAGCAAGCTCAATCAAGAGATATATAAAAGAGCTTATCTCTTTCTCAATGCAATCAGCAAATCAAACAGATAGAAATCTGCAAGCCTGATTGATATGAGAAATAACTTGGATTATACCAAAGAATATTGCCCAAGTGTCAATCAAGTTCTATCCAACAAACAAGGTCGGATTTATCAACTGATTGAACTACGCACAACCTGTGATATTTCAATTATATAAAAATATAATGCGGAAAAGAAATAACACAAACACCAGAAGTTTGGTTGACGAGGAAACCGCAAATGCAGAAAAACCCCGGGACCTAGTCCATATTGAACACCACACTGTATTAAGCCGCCACAGAGTCTAGCCTAATACAAGTTAACTTCAGACTAGAATGTAGTTGAGCCCTAACCAAGTCTAACCGCGATTAAGGTAGAGTCGCGTTCCTTACGCCTCTAGAACCACGCCGGATTCTGCGCACTTGATTCCCTTAGCTGATCTCACCCACAACTAAGAGTTTCTACGGCCCAAAGTCGAAAACTTATAAATAAATTTGTCTCCCACATATATGTCTATTCTTTATTCAGTTTTTGTTCAGTCTTTTGATAAAATCAAGGTGAACAGGAACCAATTGATAATCCGGTTTTATACTCCCCAAGAACAGCCTAAAAATATCAATCACCTCACAATAACCCAACTGATTAATAGGAAAATTTATTGCGGAAACACAAGATTCTGAGACGAAGAACTGTTGTAATTATTTTTTATATCTTACCTATCGGAGATAAATCTCGAGTAAATCTTAGAGAAGATAAAACTCAATACGATAGAACAAATAAGATCAGAATAAGCAACTACAGATAAAATAATTGGATCTGGCTTCACGAATCCCAATGAAGTCTTCAAGTCGTTAACATATAATGGTTTTAGGAAAAACCTAGGTTAAAGGAGAATCGACTCTAGTACGCAACTAGGAACACACATAAGTATGGGCATTAAGTTTTCCCATTGCTAGAGTTCTCCATTATATAGTCTTTGAAATCAAGGTTGCTTTCAATCAAAGCTAAGATAGCTTAGTAACAAAGCATTCAATATTCACCATTAGATGAAAACCTGATTTAAGATTCAAGCTAAGTCTGCTTAAAAATAAAGCAATCAATATCCACTGTTAGATGGTCTTAGCTTGTTACACACAAATGAATTATACCCTCATTTAGATATGGGTTACCGTACCTAAACGTGTATATTGAGTTGGCTTAATAATAGTTAACAGAAGTTAGTCATATGAACACTTTTGTCTTAGACTTATTCATCTAACATTTCTAGATCAAATATGAAGATCAATCAATCATGAAAGATAATCAAATGAATCTAGTTGTGTTTCAAATAGAGTTGTTCAATTGTTCACTATCTCATAGAAATATATATGAAAAAATTGGATCGAAATCGGTTTGATTCATAATCGTACAAAATACTTATACATGAATCAATTCATGAACATTAAGCTACGGTTTGCAAATCTTTAGATCATAAATATATTAGTTCATGAGTATGAGAATCATACATGACCGACTCTAGAAATTTACCACTGTGTTCGCCAACCAGGTACACGAACAGCAGCTCCGTACCTTGGCCTAGTCAAGCCGTTCGCAAACCCGGTTCACGAACAACCTTCCCGAACCCAACTTAGGTAAAACCGTTCGCATACTAAGTACGCAAACAAGGTTGCCGGACTTTCTCAGGTAAAACTGTTTGCATACTGGGTACGTAAACAAGGTTCCCGGACCTGAATCATTACAAAACAGTTCGCATACTAGGTATGCACACCATGATGTACCCATACATAGGTAATCGTTCTAAACTCTTATTTAAATCACTTAAACATCCTTGGAAGACGATAACGGTTTTCTCACACAAACCATTAGCTTCAAGTAATTTTCAAGTGATCGAATGATCAATACGAAACTTCCCAAGTTAACATCAAATGACTGTCTCACACAAATCATATAAGATGTTCTAGGTAATTTTCACATGATCATCTTTTGACATTGTATTTAGTTTCCAACAATAAATTGTTGGAAATTAAACTCGCCAAGAGTAATGATGACATAGATAAAGCAAAAAACTTCTAACACATATTTCGAGAAATAGATAAGCATTGAAAAACTTCAAAAAGCTAATAATACAAATTTATACTATGCCACTAAAATGATGGTATAAGTATTGGAAAACTCCAAAAATCCTCTCTCCCCTCTCTCCCTCTCCAGAAAAAAGAAAACCCTAGCTTTTTTCTTGCTCGGATCTATAGCCCATTTGGGACTAGATCTGAGTAAAGATTTCTACTTTGATTTTTAATTAGGTTTGTTGATTCTAGTTATTATTTGTTTGATTTTTTCTTGATCTTAATTAGGTTTAGTGTTTAGCTTTTGTGCGATTCTTGCCTTCCATGTTTGTGGGATTCTAGCCTTCCCTCCTATGGGGTTCTTTTTATTATTGAAGTTTTGTTCGTGGTTAGCTGATTTGGGTTCACAAGGTTTTCACTTTTCACCTGATTAATCTCTTTAAGATGACAAGATATTAGGCAAATTACTCTTATTTTACAAGAGCATCTCTTCTCCAAGAAGAAAAACAATCAAAACGGTTGGATTTAGTTCTTAAGACAGTTCCTTCACCCTACTCTATATACAAGAATTTTGTAGCGCCCCCTAAGCTAGCAGCTGACTAATCCAAGAGATTAACTAAATAAGATGCATTAAAAAATCTAAATCATTTACTTAAACATTCAATTAAGAAATCTGTTACAAATTTTAACCAAAAACTAGCCCCGCTCAGAAATATATATATATAAGAACTCCTCTCAAATGATACATATATAATAGTCATTTGGTTTACAATATGCAATATAATAAACATAATAAAAAAATAACCAACTAACAAAATCAACCCTTGAAGCTTTCGCTGCGCAACTCTGATCTGTCTCTGAAACTGAAAGTGGGAATGGGTGAACACATCATCCTTAAAAGAGGTTCCCAGTAGGAATAACATTTAACTTTCAAGTAATCATTGGAATGATCCGAAAAACATTACATGTTTTTCCTAAACATTAGAAGACAATCAATTCGCAGAAATAAGCAATCATGTTTATGGAACTAACTCCTTCATCAAACAGTGTATAATATTTGTGCTAACCACACTCAATAATAAATATTGCGGTGTATCGCCCTAGCTATGTGCATAAAAGCTGAATTCATGTAGGTATAAAATAAGGAGCAGTATCCTATATACCATAGATGGAAATTCTCATTTCCAAACATACAAATGGAAAATCTTATTTCCCAAACAATTCATAAAGACAATCAAAGTATTATAATTCCTTCCCAAACGATGGAAAGATTAAAAGAGATAACAAAACTTTCGAAATTTAAAACTAAACAATGCAAGAAATACACAATCAGATAATGCATGAGTTTGTTAAACATAAACTTTTGTAATAGAAAACAACAACAATCACAAAAGAGATAAATGTATTCCCACCTCTTTTGATAACAAGCCACGCCTACCTCGAGATCCACGATCCACTGATTCATCCTTTGAATCGATCGTTGTTAATAACTAACTGTTAATCACACAAGAACTTTAAGAATCTAGCCAAAATGGCTCGTACAAGAATCATGCCCATTTATGACTTTATACCTTTTCATACTCTATCTTTAGCATAACTAAGGTTTACTAATTGGATCAGGTCTGTTCTATAGTCCATTAACTAAGTCTTATGAATATCTACAACTTTGTAGAAGGAATCAAAGTTCAATTCGGACCATAAGGGTCCAATAAACTTAATTGAGAATTCTGCCAAAAACCCCAAGTCCACTAAGTCAGCCCATTAAACTAAAGCATGGTCTATCTGGTCCCTTAACAGTCACTAACGGTCAATGTTTGGTCAGAGGGAGTCAACGTCCAAAGTCAGGTCAAAGTCAAAAGATTCAAGGTCAAGTCAGTCAACTCAATGAGTTGAATCAAGGTTTACAGAGTTAGCTCAACTCAGTCAGACAATTGAGTTAGCTAAGAACAAACCGAGTCAGACTGAATAGGCTCAGTCAGACAGACCAAAACTCTACTACAGACTTCATTCCATCTCTTTTCTAACAATATCAATATCTATCTCTAATCAGTTCTAACAATCAATCGATCCAACAAAACATATCCTTAACTTAAACTTCATAAATTATTTACAAACAACAATTTTGATTACCTGCAATTGCAGTAGTTGCAAGCCTGCACTTGATGCACTAACTAATCTAACAACCCATCTACAATTGTAACTTCAGTCCAGCTAACCATTGCATTCGCCCAAAACATTATTTGTAACCTCTTAACATTAATCTAAAGCTTCACTTGCATCATATGTATCCCCATTACACCACTACCACTACAATCAGTCATATTACCATCTCCATCTCATATTCACTAACTACAATACTCACAACAATTTATCTGCGGTTCAACCAACATATTCATTTTATTAATGCCTGCACAATCTGCAACTTCATCATCTCACAAGCTAACACCAATTGCATCTCCATCTCAGCAATTATCACCATCATTAACAACCCCCTGTGATTCAAATCCCCCAATACTAAGTCTGTAACTGCGACACTAGAACAGTCGATTACAACCATCTTCATCTTCACCTGCAATTCAGTTTACTCCAATACCTACATTTCCAGACCTTCACCATCATGACCCATGTAATTTAACCTGAACTACAACCATAAGTCTTCCCTGAATCTGTCAGTACTCCAACCATCTCAAAAGTAAGCCATCAAATCCTTAAACATCAACATAAACCTAAACAACAATCTCCATTCTAACAACACCTGCAACTACAGAATCACCCACTGCATAACTCTAAACATTTCAACTTCAATCTAAGCAAAACCTATTTTAGAACCCATCATTCCATACTCGATGACATAAAATCATAATCAAAATAGGAGAAACCTTAAATTACCTTTCCTCCAGAATCTGAATCAACACCTGAATTGACACCACCACCATCTACTGGTTCTTAATTCTACTTCTCTTTTCTCGATTTCAGACTCCTAATCTTTATCACCTTCTTACTAACACAATCAAACCCTCACTCTATTAACAACTTCAGTCATGAGCTTCAATCGATCCCAACTTAAGAACCCTGACTTCTTCAATTTCTAATTACTCTTCATCCGAACCCTAATTCACTCAAACTGTTAAAACCCATCTCAAACCAATCTTCTAAATTATCAATTTCATCATCTACAGCTTCCTTGAGTTGTTCTTATGAAACCCTAATTATTTGATTCTTCTCTAAAACAACTTCAGAACTTCAATTAAACCTCTACCTATGATTCTTCATCAACAATAGCTCCTTATTTCATCTTCTAAATCTTCATAACATCAATCAGCTCCATAAACCCTAACTCATATATTATCTGATTTAATACTTCCTCTTCTCTCTTCGTCCAGACAAGAAAAACACCACCTCCAGCAACAAACCATGACTCTTGTCTAATTCTCTCGAACTCACAATCTCAGAAATCTCACAAGGATTCACCAAAGGTGAAGAAGAAGAAGAATAAGGAAAGAAGAAAGAGAAAGAAAAAGAAGAGAATAGAAGAATGAAGAAGAAAATAAAAGAGAATTGAGTTTTATCTTCTCGGTTGAGATAAGACCAACCACAATACTGAGGCACCCAAGCTTGGATAAGGGATGCCAAGGCGGCTAACCGCAAAATGACTATTTTTCCCTTCAAACAACACTGATGATATCTTTTCTGTCAGATATCCGAATGACACGTTCGAGTAGTCCATTCCACGTAACTTTTCAAGATCTATCTAACGATACTAGTTTCGTATCTAAATCGTTGTTAGATTAATTTCTATTAATTAACGTTCGTGTTAAACTAATCGAGTCATTATCGACTAAAACGTCTATTGACTATCGCTAACCCAGTCAAATAGCATTGACGAGCTTAAGGGTCTTTACATTCTTCCCACCTTATAAATTTTCATCCTCGAAAATCAAACCATCCTTCTGGTCTTCAAAAACTCCCCACCTTATAGAAAAAATTCTATCTCTCAACTAAGCGCAAACAACATGAAACAAAGCACAAACCTATATGGCTTACTATAACTAAAATTTGTGGCTCTAGGTTCAATAGACTAGTTTCTATTTTAATAATTCACTGGTTCTAATTACGAGAGAAGATATTTTATAGTAAAGTCTCTAAGTAATATTCAGGATCTATCAGTTTACTAACAGAAGCAATTCTCCCTTCAGTGCCTAGTGATACAAGAATACAGTTTCCCTATCTAGGTTCGCGACGCCCGACAATGCCTACCTACGTAACAAGTATCACCCGAACACATCAGAATTACCAACCTCGCCATTCCCGAGTATTGGATTAACTAAGTTTTAACTTATTAAGATTAATTAGTTTTTAACTTCCATCTTAACTGATGTAATTTAAAATTTTACTTCATAGAATACATACATATTTCATAACATTTTAAGCAATTTAGTATTTATCCATTTATTTCTTTTACCAATAAAAGTAATCCCATTTTACGTCAATTTATAATATTTGGTAATTTTAACTTTACTATATTACCATATATAAATTTTCCAAATATTATCTATTATAAATTTACTACGAGCCTAATTATTCAAATACTATTATCAACTGTATTATTATTCTCATTATTCTTAAGTTGATAGTCCAGTTGGTACACTAAACCTTAATCTTCTAGATATAATCTTACATTCACGTAAGGATTGATATACAATAGAAACTCTTTTAATTAATACTCCATTATTTAATAAACTCTTTTAAATAACATTTTTGGCCGGTCTCGAGTCGGGACAACGTGCCAAATTAATAATTCTCTAAATTTATAAGATAATACTTTTTTGATTACCTATGTAGTCCCCATATGAAATATAAACTAATAATGCATTATATATATATATATAAATATTCAATACATTAATGATTCACGAAGACTTTTTGAAAAATGATTTAATTGTCTTCTGTTTTTTGCTAAAATCAATATCACATTGAATTTCATCTCTAATTTTTTTTATCGTTGCAAGAATTTTTGGTGTTGTTGGATTATCCTTCTTGTGCTTGAATAATTCTCTACGAATTTCATCGGTCATTGTTGATTTTTTTACACCTTTAAGATGAGAAGCCATATTTGTGTGTATAATTTTTTTTTGTGTTAGTAGTATGATTTCATATTGTATTTATATAAAATATTTTTTTATTTGTTAGTAAAATGATTTCATATTGTATTTCCATATGATTTTTTTTTTTGATAAAAATATATTTAGAAAATATGATTTTATATTGTGTTTATAAAAAAAATATGACTTGATATTGATATTGTGTTTATATAAGAAATTAAAAATATGATTGGATATTATGTTTATAAAAATATGATTTGATATTGATATTTGTATTTATATAGGAAATATAAAAGATATGATATGGTATCTTGCTTCACTTGCATCATCTGTATCCCCATTACACCACTACCACTACAATCAGTCATATTACCATCTCCATCTCATATTCACTAACTACAATACTCACAACAATTTATCTGTGGTTCAACCAACATACTCATTTATTAATGCCTGCACAATCTGCAACTTCATCATCTCACAAGCTAACACCAATTTCATCTCCATCTCAGCAATTATCACCATCATTAACAACCCCCTGTGATTCAAATCCCCCAATACTAAGTCTGTAACTGCGACACTAGAACAGTCGATTACAGCCATCTTCATCTTCACCTGCAATTCAGTTTACTCCAATACCTACATTTCCAGACCTTCACCATCATGACCCCTGTAATTTAACCTGAACTACAACCATAATTCTTCCCTGCATCTGTCAGTACTCCAACCATCTCAAAAGTAAGCCATCAAATCCTTAAACATCAACATAAACCTAAACAACAATCTCCATTCTAACAACACCTGCAACTACAGAATCACCCACTGCATAACTCTAAACATTTCAACTTCAATCTAAGCAAAACCTATTTTAGAACCCATCATTTCATACTCGATGACATAAAATCATAATCAAAATAGGAGAAACCTTAAATTACCCTTCCTCCAGAATCTGAATCAACACCTGAATTGACACCACCACCATCTACTGGTTCTTAAATCTACTTCTCTTTTCTCGATTTCAGACTCCTAATCTTTATCACCTTCTTACTAACACAATCAAACCCTCACTCTATTAAAAACTTCAGTCATGAGCTTCAATCGATCCCAACTTAAGAACCCTGACTTCTTCAATTTCTATTTACTCTTCATCCGAACCCTAATTCATTCGAACTGTTAAAACCCATCTCAAATCAATCTTCTAAATTATCAATTTCATCATCTACAGCTTCCTTGAGTTGTTCTTATGAAACCCTAATTATTTGATTCTTCTCTAAAACAACTTCAGAACTTCAATTAAACCTCTACCTATGATTCTTCATCAACAATAGCTCCTTATTTCATCTTCTAAATCTTCATAACATCAATCAGCTCCATAAACCCTAACTCATATCTTATCTGAATTAATACTTCCTCTCCTCTCTTCGTCCAGACAAGAAAAACACCACCTCCAGCAACAACCCATGACTCTTGTCTAATTTTCTCGAACTCACAACCTCAGAAATCTCACAAGGATTCACCAAAGGTGAAGAACAAAAGAAGAAGAAGAAGAAGAAGAATGAGGAAAGAAGAAAGAGAAAGAAAAAGAAGAGAATAAAAGAATGAAGAAGAAAATAAAAGAGAATTGAGTTTTATCTTCTCAGTTGAGATAAGACCAACCACAATACTGAGGAACCAAGCTTGGATAAGGGCTGCCAAGGCGGCTAACCGCAAAATGACTATTTTGCCCTTCAAACAACACTGATGATATCTTCTCCGTCAGATATCCGAATGACACGTTCGAGTAGTCCATTCCACGTAACTTTTCGAGATCTATCTAACGATACTAGTTTCGTATCTAAATCGTTGTTAGATTAATTTCTATTAATTAACATTCGTGTTAAACTAATCGAGTCATTATCGATTAAAACGTATATTGACTATCGCTAACCCAGTCAAATAGCATTGACGATCTTAAGGGTCTTTACATTCTTCCCACCTTATACATTTTCGTCCTCGAAAATCAAACCATCCTTCTGGTCTTCAAAAACTCCCCACCTCATAGAAATTTTTTTATCTCTCAACTAAGTGAAAACAACATGAAACAAAGCACAAACCTATATGGCTTACTATAACTAAAATTTGTGGCTCTAGGTTCAATAGACTATTTTCTATTTCAATAAGTCACTGGTTCTAATTACGAGAGAAGATATTCTATAGTAAAGTCTCTAAGTAATATTCGGGATCTATCAGTTTACTAACAGAAGCAAGTCTCCCTTCAGTGCCTAGTGATACAAGAATACAGTTGCCCTATCTAGGTTCGCGACGCCCGACAATGCCTACCTACGTAACAAGTATCACCCGAACACATCAGAATTACCAACCTCGCTATTCCCCAGTACTGGATTAACTAAGTTTTAACTTATTAAGATTAATTAGTTTTTAACTTCCATCTTAACTGATGTAATTTAAAATTTTACTTCATAGAATACATACATATTTCATAACATTTTAAGCAATTTAGTATTTATCCATTTATTTCTTTTACCAATAAAAGTAATCCCATTTTACGTCAATTTATAATATTTGGTAATTTTAACTTTACTATATTACCATATATAAATTTTCCAAATATTATCTATTATAAATTTACTACGAGCCTAATTATTCGAATACTATTATCAACTGTATTATTATTCTCATTATTCTTAAGTTGATAGTCCAGTTGGTACACTAAACCTTAATCTTCTAGATATAATTTTACATTCGCGTAAGGATTGATATATACAGTAGAAACTCTATTAATTAATAATCCATTATTTAATAAACTCTCTTAAATAATATTTTTGGCCGGTCCCGAGTCGGGACAACGTGTCAAATTAATAATTCGCTAAAATTATAAGATAATACTTTTTTGATTACCTATGTAGTCCCCATATGAAATATAAATTAATAATGCATTATATAATATTCAATACATTAATGATTTACGAAGGCTTTTTGAAAAATGATTTAATTGTCTTCTGTTTTTTGCTAAAATCAATATCACATTGAATTTCATCTCTAATTTTTCTTATCGTTGCAAGAATTTTTGGTGTTGTTGGATTATCCTTCTTGTGCTTGAATAATGCTCTACGAATTTCATCGGTCATTGTTGATTTTTTTACACCTTTAAGATGAGAAGCCATATTTGTGTGTATAATTTTTTTTTGTTAGTAGTATGATTTCATATTGTATTTATATAAAATATTTTTTTATTTGTTAGTAGTATGATTTCATATTGTATTTCCATATGATTTTTTTTTTCTGATAAAAATATATTTAGAAAATATGATTTGATATTGTGTTTAAAAAAAATATGACTGATATTGATATTGTGTTTATATAAGAAATTAAAAATATGATTGGATATTATGTTTATAAAAATATGATTTGATATTGATTTGTATTTATATCGGAAATATAAAAGATATGATATGGTATCTTGCTTCACTTGCATCATCTGTATCCCCATTACCACTACCACTACAATCAGTCATATTACCATCTCCATCTCATATTCACTAACTACAATACTCACAACAATTTATCTGTGGTTCAACCAACATACTCATTTATTAATGCCTGCACAATCTGCAACTTCATCATCTCACAAGCTAACACCAATTTCATCTCCATCTCAGCAATTATCACCATCATTAACAACCCCCTGTGATTCAAATCCCCCAATACTAAGTCTGTAACTGCGACACTAGAACAGTCGATTACAGCCATCTTCATCTTCACCTGCAATTCAGTTTACTCCAATACCTACATTTCCAGACCTTCACCATCATGACCCCTGTAATTTAACCTGAACTACACCCTAATTCTTCCCTGCATCTGTCAGTACTCCAACCATCTCAAAAGTAAGCCATCAAATCCTTAAACATCAACATAAACCTAACACAACTCTCCATTCAAAAACACCTGCAACTACAGAATCACCCACTGCATAACTCTAAACATTTCAACTTCAATATAAGCAAAACCTATTTTAGAACCCATCATTTCATACTCGATGACATAAAATCATAATCAAAATAGGAGAAACCTTAAATTACCTTTCCTCCAGAATCTGAATCAACACCTGAATTGACACCACCACCATCTACTGGTTCTTAATTCTACTTCTCTTTTCTCGATTTCAGACTCCTAATCTTTATCACCTTCTTACTAACACAATCAAACCCTCACTCTATTAACAACTTCAGTCATGAGCTTCAATCGATCCCAACTTAAGAACCCTGACTTCTTCAATTTCTATTTACTCTTCATCCGAACCCTAATTCACTCGAACTGTTAAAACCCATCTCAAATCAATCTTCTAAATTATCAATTTCATCATCTACAGCTTCCTTGAGTTGTTCTTATGAAACCCTAATTATTTGATTCTTCTCTAAAACAACTTCAGAACTTCAATTAAACCTCTACCTATGATTCTTCATCAACAATAGCTCCTTATTTCATCTTCTAAATCTTCATAACATCAATCAGCTCCATAAACCCTAACTCATATCTTATCTGATTTAATACTTCCTCTTCTCTCTTCGTACAAACAAGAAAAACACCACCTCCAGCAACAACCCATGACTCTTGTCTAATTCTCTCGAACTCACAACCTCATAAATCTCACAAGGATTCACCAAAGGTGAAGAACAAAAGAAGAAGAAGAAGAAGAATGAGGAAAGAAGAAAGAGAAAGAAAAAGAAGAGAATAAAAGAATGAAGAAGAAAATAAAAGAGAATTGAGTTTTATCTTCTCAGTTGAGATAAGACCAACCACAATACTGAGGAACCCAAGCTTGGATAAGGGATGCCAAGGCAGCTAACCTCAAAATGACTATTTTGCCCTTCAAACAACATTGATGATATCTTCTCCGTCAGATATCCGAATGACACGTTCGAGTAGTCCATTCCACATAAATTTTCGAGATCTATCTAACGATACTAGTTTCGTATCTAAATCATTGTTATATTAATTTCTATTAATTAACGTTCGTGTTAAACTAATCGAGTCATTATCGACTAAAACGTCTATTGACTATCGCTAACCCAGTCAAATAGCATTGACGAGCTTAAGGGTCTTTACATTCGTCCCACCTTATACATTTTCGTCCTCGAAAATCAAACCATCCTTCTGGTCTTCAAAAACTCCCCACCTTATAGAATTTTTTTTATCTCTCAACCAAGCGCAAACAACATGAAACAAAGCACAAACCTATATGGCTTACTATAACTAAAATTTGTGGCTCCAGGTTCAATAGACTAGTTTCTATTTCAATAAGTCACTGGTTCTAATTACGAGAGAAGATATTCTATAGTAAAGTCTCTAAGTAATAGTCGGGATCTATCAGTTTACTAACAGAAGCAAGTCTCCCTTCAGTGCCTAGTGATACAAGAATACAGTTGCCCTATCTAGGTTCGCAACGCCCGACAATGCCTACCTACGTAACAAGTATCACCCGAACACATCAGAATTACCAACCTCGCTATTCCCCAGTACTGGATTAACTAAGTTTTAACTTATTAAGATTAATTAGTTTTTAACTTCCATCTTAACTGATGTAATTTAAAATTTTACTTCATAGAATACATACATATTTCATAACATTTTAAGCAATTTAGTATTTATCCATTTATTTCTTTTACCAATAAAAGTAATCCCATTTTACGTCAATTTATAATATTTGGTAATTTTAACTTTACTATATTACCATATATAAATTTTCCAAATATTATCTATTATAAATTTACTACGAGCCTAATTATTCGAATACTATTATCAACTGTATTATTATTCTCATTATTCTTAAGTTGATAGTCCAGTTGGTACACTAAACCTTAATCTTCTAGATATAATTTTACATTCACGTAAGGATTGATATACAGTAGAAACTCTTTTAATTAATACTCCATTATTTAATAAACTCTCTTAAATAATATTTTTGGCCGGTCCCGAGTCGGGACAACGTGCCAAATTAATAATTCGCTAAAATTATAAGATAATAATTTTTTGATTACATATGTAGTCCCCATATGAAATATAAATTAATAATGCATTATATATATATTCAATACATTAATGATTTACGAAGACTTTTTGAAAAATGATTTAATTGTCTTCTGTTTTTCGCTAAAATCAATATCACATTGAATTTCATCTCTAATTTTTCTTATCGTTGCAAGAATTTTTGGTGTTTTTGGGTTATCCTTCTTGTGCTTGAATAATGCTCTACGAAATTCATCGGTCATTGTTGATTTTTTTTACACCTTTAAGATGAGAAGTCATATTTGTGTGTATAATTTGTTCTTGTTAGTAGTATGATTTCATATTGTATTTATATAAAATATTTTTTTATTTGTTAGTAGTATGATTTCATATTGTATTTCCATATGACTTTTTTTTTGATAAAAATATATTTAGAAAATATGATTTGATATTGTGTTTATAAAAAAAATATGACTTGATATTGATATTGTGTTTATATAAGAAATTAAAAATATGATTGGATATTATGTTATAAAAATATGATTTGATATTGATATTGTATTTATATATGAGATACAAAAAATATGATATGGTATCTTGTTTGTATAGAAACTAATTATTTGGTATAAAATTTATCTATAAATTAATAAGTATTAATTTATCGGTTAATTAATATCTCGCTAAATTGATAAATGTTGATGGTCCCGACAGCATTAATTTATAGAGTTTCTACTGTAACAAATTGTATTTTTCATCTCGAATCCATATACTATATCTTGTTAAAGATTGGCGTTGGGAATTTAATATGTTCCAAATTTGAGTCCGCATAAAATTGTAATATAGCCTAATAGTCTTTAGATTTTACTATTAATATGAAGTATCCTATCGAATTTATTTCCTTTTAATTCTAATATTACACTAAACATCCGAATACTATCATTACTATTTCATGTATATTTGTTTCATTTTAAAGATTTATTGAGTCATCTATTAGATTAAAAATAATTTCAGTACAATATTACTGACAAGTTAAGTCATTTTATTTTGTACTCTATATCCTCATCTTGTTACGTCTAATTTCTAGTAAGTATTATATTAACTAGCTAATTTAAACGCAAAACATACATTTGTCATTAGTTTAATTACAAAATTTAACCGTAGATAACTGCTATTAGTTTCCCATAACTATTTAATAATAATTATTATTTTTATCGTTATATATCGATATTGAAATTTTAGTTAAGTTAAGTTCAACATAATACTAATTGATAAATGCTAATCATTGCTTTATAAAAATTATTAATACTATTTTATCATCTATAATCATTATAATAATATTTTTATTATTAACATTGATGGTTGAATTATTATTCGACAAATATTATTAAGTCCCGGAAATATCATAAATATTTATGTAATTATAAATTGTTGACCCTACATACATGTCAAGGTGTTCAATAAGTTTCAATGTGATTAACAAGATCTAACAATAATACTAATCTCACTATTTTTATAGTATTAGATTGTCTACGTGTTCATACTTTTTAAATTAATTATTCTCAAATTCTTATTAGCTAAAGTTATTGGTGGACCCTAAATTTTTTACTTCATTACCTATACAAACAACCAAACAAACAAATCAATCAATCAAATGACTTTTTTTGATTATTGATGGTTTTTAGTGAATTAAGATTTATCTCACAAACCCAACTCAGTTCTAAACTGGTCTATTTCACTAACTGGCGCTGGCTAATTCTATCTTTTCCCATATAAGATCTAATAGTGAGCTCTGATACCAACATTGTAGCGCCCCGTAAGCTAGCAGCTGACTAATCCAAGAGATTAACTAAATAAGAGGCATTAAAATCTAAATCATTTACTTAAACATTCAATTAAGAAATCTATTACAAATGTTAACCCAAAACTAACCCCACTCAGAAATATATATATATACAAGAACTCCTCTCAAATGATATATATATATATATAATAGTCATTTGGTTTACAAATACAATACGCAATATAATAAACATAATAAAAAAAATAACCAACTAACGAAATCAACCCTTGAAGCTTTCGCTGCGCAACTCTGATCTGTCTCTGAAACTGAAAATGGGAATGGGTGAGCACATCATCCCTAAAAGGGGTGCTGATAAGCACGAAAGTGCGATGCTTTTTCACCCATAATTACTTTAGCTAGACCTCATTTTTATTGTTAATAAACCTATTTTAAGTCTTTTGAAGGGAATAAGCTTTTGTGGAGAAAGTTGCTCGAAAAGTGTTATTTGACCCCAAAAATGTGATAAACGCACACGGAGGAGTTGAAAAAGGCACCCAGGAGTTTTCACTTACAGCCCAAAAATTGCTCCATTTACCCCGCAAATTACTATTTACACCCCACTGGTTATTCGGCACCCCCGGATTTGGTTAAGGGCTGGCCATCATCATCACCGTGAAAACCAGTTTTGGCGGGAAAATGGAAGCTGTTTTCTGCGTAATCTTCAGGCAGAGATTGGAAGAGAATTTGTAGGAGTTTGGCGTGGAAAATGATAAGGATTATCCTGTTAGCCGAAAACAGGATTGGTACAGGTCGTTGATTCGAGAGAATAGAAAGATTTCACGGGTTGGAGCTAGAAAAAAAGAAAGAAATATTATCGTAGTTCTGTTGATGATTTTGGGATTAATTTTGTGAAGAATTTCAAGGGATTTGGTGCAGGATAATATTCTTGCCATAAATAGGGGCAATGACGTTTTTGAACTAAAAAGGAAGGAATCAAATCTTTTATATTTCGTAGTTATCTTAAAACAGGGAGATAAAAAATACTCGAGTGTTATTTGGAAGCTACGTGAGTATGAGAGGAAGATATTCTATAAAGATTTGTTTCTATCTAATACAAGGATAAAGTTGGAGAGCTTGGATCGGATTTAGATTCTTTGATTAATACACGGAGAAGGTATGGTACAGGATCTTTGGTTGCTATAATTAGTGGATACGTGGGCATAAAAAGAGAATATATTTTATGTATATTGTTAGCAAGGTAATGAATAAATCATATACATGAAAAAGGTAGAATCAACAGCTACAGAGAAACAAAATATTCCCGAAGTAATTGAAAAGATTTCAGCAGTTATTAGGAGAGTTGTGTTGCTGCTTGAGTATATAAAGAGAGCTGGGGGTTCATAGAAGGGCATCGAGAGTTGGGGAGAAGAATAGAGAGTTGCAGAGCAGATTTCTCTGCTGCTGCAGAGAAGAAGAAGAACATTCGACGCTTACTCATTGTCGCAGAGAACTGTCGTTTATAAACAGTACTCGTAGCAGTCAGTTTGGCACGCTTGTTTTGAATTCGCAACATTATTTGCAACGGCGACTTCTGTAACGCCAATAGAGCGTTGCAGATTAATTGTATTATTAGTTTTCTTCAATAAAAACACCACTTTTCGAGCCAATTTTGCTGCAAGAGCTTATTTCTCTATAAATACCTATAAAGACATAAAATAACAAAATAAATACAAAATCGAGCACTAACAATACATACAATTGAGACATATTAGACACATAAATGCGTCTATCAACACCCCCAAACTTATTATTTGCTAGTCCTCGAGAAAATCAAAACTACAAAATAAAAATTACTATACTTAGCACGTGCAGCAAGCCGTTAAACCGCTAGGTGGCCCTAGCGGCGGAGTGTTGTCTCCGGAGGGTTTACCAGAGGTGTACCCACAAAACCTTTACTCCAGACCTAGCTATCTACGCAGAACCTTGGAAGGCACTAAAGAATCTCCTTGGTTGGCATACTCTCATTGACTACAGGAGGAAGTACCCTGATGCGAAATTCCAATTGATGTACACGAGTTTGCACTAAGCATACTAAAATTCATATATAAGTGACAGAGCTCTACTCAGATAGTTTCTGTACATCATAACCGGAGTCAACCAATCACATGGAAAGATTAAGAAGATGGATAAAGAGATGGTTAAAAGTGAACGGTGTTTCCCATATCTGTCTGAAGGCCTCTGCCAAGGTGAACACATCTTAATGGACTGAGATACCGGTCTGACTAATATCAACACATCTGGCGTATACAAGGGGACCAGAAGTCGATAAACCTAACTCTAGGTCAACACAACTGGCATATACAAGGGCACCAGTGGTCGACTTTATTGAATTTATTCCGGTTGGTCTAATGGTCTGGTCTTTTTTTTTTTTTTTTTTTAAAGTTGTTAACGTTTAAAAAATTATTTTAAAACTAAAGAAAATAAAGCAAATTAAAACTGATTATATTAGAGAGACCGGGGTTCAGGATTTCACCATTCACCAAAATTCATGTAATTTAATGTTAATTTTTATCATGCAATTCTAGACAATATAACTCCAATCAAAAGAAATTGTGATTCTAATCATTGCCTAAATTAGATTTTCAAAACATCAATTGTTAATCGCAAGAATGAAGTATCAAAAGCCCTAAACTAAGCATACTTCATCAAGAGAAAACACAACTAATTAATAAAAATCATTACTCAATTTTCATTCGGTGCAAATAATCATAAAAGAATTGCATAAATAAATTCAAATAAATTTTACCACATAACTTTTGGAAGAATGGCTTCCTCCATCGCCCCGGAAGATTGGGTTTAGCTCATCATGTTGGAAACACACTCAAAATATGTATTCATGGCTAAAAAAGAAAATAGTGAAACAAAAAATCTGCAACAACACATGCGCGTTGCAGACTGACTGTTTCAACTCTCAACTATTATGATGAAGATAACCGTTACAAATATGAAGATAAATGTTGCAGAAGAGGATGAGAAGTTACAATGAAGATAAATGTTGCAAACCAGTTGAAGAAACTGTTACAATGAAGATAGATGTTGCAAACCAATTGAAGAAACTGTGACAATCATTTGAAGAAACCGTCGTTGTTTCCTTGTTCTTCACGAGCAGCAGCAACAGAGTTCTGAAAACTCTTGATTCACGCTTCCTGAGCTCTCCTCTCGACCCCAAACTCTCCCCTCCCCTTCTATGTGATCCTAGGAACCTATTTATACATCATTGCGACATTGAATCTCCCAAAATCTCTTTATTTAATCCCATTATTTCTTTTATTCTCAAAAATATATTGTTTCCAAAAATCGTTTTCCTACGCGTCTGCAGCTGTATTTCTTTCCTTCTATACCTTCTTCACGCTCCAGAATATCGATCAACTCTTCCAAACACGTGCAATACACGTTTAAATTCCTCAAAACTCGTGCAAGCTCATGTTTTTCCTCTAACTCCCTGTTTGGATTAAACCAAGTTATCCAGCCAAATTTGATCGAAACAAACACCCATACTAGCTTTGTTAGGACATATCACAACTACCCATGAAGTTTCAGCGATTGAATCACACAAAAACTCCTCCAAACATTCTATCGAAATTCTTCCAGTGAAGTGAAATGTTTTCCCGCCAAAATTGGTTTTGAATTTGAGAAGAAGATGTCCTCCCCCTAATCCTGTACGGGTTTCCCTTTAGCACTTGCCTTATGGGGTGTAAATAGTAATTTTTGGGCGTAAATAGTAATTTTCTGGGCTTTGTCCGGTACATTTTTGGGGTGCTTCCGGTGCATTTCTGGGGTGCCTTTAGTACTTTATCAAGGGGTGTACAACACCACTTTGCGAGCCAATTTTGCTGCAAGAGTTTATTTCTCTACAAATACCTACAAAGACATGAAATAACAAAATAAATACAAAATCGAGCACTAACAATACATACAATTGAGACATATTAGACACATAAATGCGTCTATCAACACCCCCAAACTTATTATTTGCTAGTCCTCGAGAAAATCAAAACTACAAAATAAAAATTACTATACTTAGCACGTGCAGCAAGCCGTTAAACCGCTAGGTGGCCCTAGCGGCGGAGTGTTGTCTCCGGAGGGTTTACCAGAGGTGTACCCACAAAACCTTTACTCCAGACCTAGCTATCTACGCAGAACCTTGGAAGGCACTAAAGAATCTCCTTGGTTTGCATACTCTTATTGACTACAGGAGGAAGTACCCTGATGCGAAATTCCAATTGTTGTACACGAGTTTGCACTCAGCATACTAAAATTCATATATAAGTGACAGAGCTCTACTCAGATAGTTTCTGTACATCATAACCGGAGTCAACCAATCACATGGAAAGATTAAAAAGATGGATAAAGAGATGGTTAAAAGTGAACGGTCTGAAGGCCTCTGCCAAGGTGAACACATCTTAATGGACTGAGATACCGGTCTGACTAATATCAACACATCTGGCATATACAAGGGGACCAATAGTCGATAAACCTAACTCTAGGTCAACACAACTGGCATATACAAGGGCACCAGTGGTCGACTTTATTGAATTTATTCCGGTTGGTCTAATGGTCTGGTCTCTTTTTTTTTTTTTTTTTTAAAGTTGTTAACGTTTAAAAATTATTTTAAAACTAAAGAAAATAAAGCAAATTAAAACTGATTATATTAGAGAGACCGGGGTTCAGGATTTCACCATTCACCAAAATTCATGTAATTTAATGTTAATTTTTATCATGCAATTCTAGACAATATAACTCTAATCAAAAGAAATTGTGATTCTAATCATTGCCTAAATTAGATTTTCAAAACATCAATTGTTAATCGCAAGAATGAAGTATCAAAAGCCCTAAACTAATCATACTCCATCAAGAGAAAAAACAACTAATTAATAAAAATCATTACTCAATTTTCATTCGGTGCAAATAATCATAAAAGAATTGCATAAATAAATTCAAATAAATTTTACCACATAACTTTTGGAAGAATGGCTTCCTCCATCACCCCGAAAGATTGTGTTTAGATCATCATGTTGGAAACACACTCAAAATATGTATTCATGGCTCAAAAAGTGTTTACAAGAAGAGAAAATAGAGAAACAGGAAATCTGCAACATGGCAGGCCCGGATTGGTGTATAAAATGAATATCAAAGATAAAGATGGCAGGGCCTGCGGTTATACCGCAAGTGCACGGTGTCGATTGTAGTATGTGTGTGCAAATACGGGTCATTCCACAGGGACTTGGGTGTATGTTTGAAGATTTCCTAAGCTAAAACAGTGGCACTTGAGAACTTTGAGCTGTGTTGAGACACAACTCAGCTGAGGTCAGTGAGATGTCAAAATGTGTAAGAGTGAACAATGGTTGTAACTGAACTAGTGAAGGCAGTGAAGTAAATGTGACAGTGAAATAGAATAAAAACAATGAAGCAAAGGTAACAGTGGCAGTTAACAGGAAACAAAGCCAAATAAACCAAGGCTGTTAGCCAAGGGCAGGGAGGAGATTGCAGCTGTGGCTAAGCTAAGGCTTAGAATCCACCTTGTGTCCTAGCTAAACAATGCAATTCTAGGTTTAAAATCTTAAGCATCCAACTAGAATGGGGAGAAAATCAGCTTGCTCACTGATTTGCCCCTAGCATTGACTGTCTTTTGAAAGCACAGTCAATCACAGGCATATCAGAGCACCAACCTCTTCCCATTACTCAAGCAAAACAGGCCTTCCTAGCAATTCATCATTCAATAGTACACTAAGGTTTCATCAAATCCCTAGCAAATGGAATTAAAACATCATGAACATTACACAAAACCAAACATAGAACATATGCAGAACATCAAAGTTCTGGACACTGGCTATTCCAGCATCTAGATAAACATGAACAGGAGCTTGATATAAAATGTAACAATCACACACTCAAATTAAATACATGTTAGAGTTCAGAACATCTAAGATTAACAATGCATTTGAATTGAGAATCATGAAATTGAAAAGATTGAAACCCTCAAAGCTACAGTTCATAACAAAACTAAACTATTCTACTGATGCTCTGGTTAATCCAGGCATAAGCCTTTACATCACACCACAGTCCCCTTTTTATACCCAGACACCCAAATTAGGGTTTACAGAAAAATTCCCCCAAATCCCCAAATTGAATAGTGACAAAATTAGGGTTTCTCACCTAATTCGACTAATTTAATCATACCCATGTTGCCACTGTTCTTCCTCATGCTCTCCCTAGCAGTAATTAGGGTTTTCTCAAACAAACCCTAAATGGACAGAAAAATTAGGGTTAGGGATTTTTCTTACCAAACCTGCGATTTGACGCTTCCCTCTTCAACCCATTCCTCTCCTCGTTCACCAGCTCCATTCCCATGCCTTCAATTGCTTTTCTAGCTTCACCAATTCGTCAACTACTCACCTAGGGTTTCGGCAGGGGAGAAATTGACGAATTAGGGGGCTATAAAGATGGGTAATAGCTGTAGGAAGGTAGGGGTGATGATGGTGGAGGTGTGGTGGTGGTAGAGGAGTTGGTGGCGGTGGCAGTGGAGTGGGTAGTGGTGATGATGGAGAAGGTGGTGGTACGGGTTCTGCTGCAGAGAGGGGGGGGGGGGAAGAGAAGAAGTCGATGGAGGAAGGAGGGGGCGTTTGGTTAGGGTATATGGCTCGGATGTTATGGTGTTGAGCGGTTTCAGCGAGGGAAGATGTTATGCGATCTGCGTCGTAGGATGAGAAGATAGTAGGTAGATCTGACGGCGATTCGGAGGCAAGCGATGAGCGACCGTCGGATGAAGGGATACAACGAAACGGACGGCACTTGGTGGAGTTAGGTACTGTAGTGTAGATCGGAAGTATCTAATTTTGATGCACAGGCATAGAAGCGATCGTTGGATTCAACTACAATCTAATCTGAAGGCTTGGAATTTAAGCGCTGTGGTGTTTTGCAGAGACTTCAGATTTTGATGCTCTACGAAGGAGCGACCGTAGGATTTCGATGTAGTCCCATCAAACGGCTGAGAATGGAGGCGGTTATGGATATAGAAAATGGGTTTGGGTAAGGGTTTTGGGCCTTGGGTATGCCAATCCCATATCTTCTTTAAGAACAATTCTTCCTTCTTGAGCCCATTCCTAGCTTTTTGGACGTGTGCTCCATTCTTTGCGGCTTCCTTGCGTAATTTCTTCCGGCTTTTCACCACTCTTAAGCTCTTTTCCGCTCCGCAAGTCATCCAGACTTTATTTATTACCTAAAAATGCAAAATTAAGTAAGAAAAATATTTATTCTTGAAAACAATGAAAATACAGAATATGGGATAAAATGTAGAATTACTGCACAAAAGATGAGTTAAATGCCAACAAAAAGGGATAAAATTATACAATATTTGGCACTCATCAAATACCCCCAAACCTGAATTTTACTTGTCCTCAAGTAAAACAAAACTAAGGAAATCCTACCTATACCACTGTCGCTGGTCTCTCGAATGCATTTAGCGTATGCACTAAGCCTTTTAAACCACTAAGTGTCCCTAGTGGACGAGTGAAGTCTCGTGAAGGTTTGCTTAGAACGTACCTACAAAGTTCTAGGTCAAAATATAAGCTCAGATTCCATCAAATGTGACATGTGCAAGACAGTTTAAGCTCACAGCAAAATGGAGATGTCAATCTAGCTATCAAAGGCACAATCCTAGCACTGATAACAAATAAAGACATGTGATAAGAGTGTAAAGTGTATCTATACATGTGTAAAGAAAGATCGGATGTTATGACTACTAATCACCACGAGATAGTTTCTCAGGCTAAGAACCAAGGTCGAAATCTAGCTAGCTGTCCGGACTTTACGAGAATTGTGAATGAGTAGGAGGTGTTTCACAATTACTCGCGTTGTACATCAATGGCATACACCCTCCTTGCTTATTACAATGAAACAACAAAATGACTCTTTACATGACTCTTATTTACATTGACTACTCTCTTTTATTTTTGGAACAAGAGAGGATGGAATTGATAAACACTTGATTTTTTTGTATTTTTCTGATATATTTTTTTTTCTGAATATATACATCGTTTTTTTTTTTTTTTTTTTTTTTTTTTTTTTTTTTTTTTTTTTGATAAAGAAACACTTTTGATACATATACAAAAGGAAACAAAAGATTACATGACACTTTGCAAGAGGTAGCCCTTTTTGATGCACCCAGTTAAATTCGATGGTTGTCTTTCTTAATGTAACCTCCACCTTCTATCCCAACCAACCAAAGAACAAGCTAGTCAAGTTTCGTTCAGTATTATAAAGTGATTGGCAATCGTTACTTCCTATCAAACACCTTGAAGATCGAGGCTATACATGTATTGGTAGATCGTGCGCGTGCAAATTTCTTATCACTATGTGAATTGTGCTAGAATCAGGGGTGCCTAAATATCTAGACTAAGACTCCTAATAATTACATATTTGCACAAGAGTCAACATTTCAAGGTAAATGAGCTCGATTTTTATGTTTTGTTTTTTCAATTTTTAATTTTTTATTTTCATTTTTCATTTTTTTCAAAAAGAAGGAGTTCTTGTTTTCAATTATGGCATATTATCAAAGTATCTACTTTTCACCCCCAAACCTAAACTAAACATTGTCCTCAATGTTTCAAAATATGAACAAAATTATAATACAACATATTAAGAGGATCATGTTGAGTAGAGAAAAAGGAAAGAGAATACCCGATTTCGGCGAAAGCAATATTAGAACTCCGTTATTCAAGGCAAGAATCCAACATATGTCAGCCGAGATCATATTGGATTAGCAAAATATATACAAAAGGAACAAAAAGGTTTTTAAGAAATTTTATCTACTGGATTATATACAAAAAATTCACCATACACTAACAATCTAAAGAGTTGAGGATCAACCCAAAAGACGAAGTGTTGAAACGTCGATAGTTTCAAACAACTAAAATTGGACTGAAAAGAGAGTGAAAAACCGGATGAATCACCCCCAAACCTATATTTTTCAACAGGTTTACTTTTAAGCACAAAATCTTTCAATTTTAGGGGTGCAGGATTCATAAGGTCTAACTCAAAATGGACTGTGTTTGGGATGGTCAGAGAAATTAATTCCAACTGTGTTTCTTTAAAGATGTTATATTTAGATGCAAAATGGTCCAAAAGGACTTGGGAGGCACACAGTTCCAATCCTAGATTAGGGACTCTCAGAATAGTTGGTTTAAAAATTTTGTGACAAACCAAATCTAGCTTGGGTGGAAAAATCTCAATCTGTGATTTAGGCGAGAAAGTAGGTGCATCTAAGTTATTTTCATTTGTACGATCAATAGTACTAGCACATACTTTCCCTAAATCAGAAACAGGTAAATCATTCACACATTCATGGAACAAAACATCAAGACCTAAATCGGGATCATGATTGTCCAAAGTACTCACATCAACATCAGAAGGGACAGCATCTTGTGATTTAGGCAAGGAATCAGAAACAACTAATTCATTTTCAATTATAGGAACATTAGTGTCTACAGAAGATTCAATTTTTCCTATATCATGCTCATCTTCAATGAACAATTGTACAAGCCCCAAATCAATCTCAAAATCATATGAGTTGCAATGATTATTAGAATTAGAAGAAACAACATTCATGAAGGTCGAGGGCGAGAAGCCATATGTTATTGAACCAAAAGGTTCCATAATGTTTTCATGTTCTTCTAACATAACATCATCATCATAATCATCATCATGGTAACATGCATATTGGTCCCTATTAGCAATTGTGGTATCCTTAGTCGACTCATGTTCCTCTAGGTTAGGATCATATTCAACATCATTTACATGAATGGGACTAGACACTTCATTAGGAACAACACACATTTCATCATGAATTTTTTCATTTTGTTTAATAAGCAACATCCGATCTAAACATGCCTGCATTCGTAATTCCAATCTAGCATTATTTTGATCAATGAGTCTGAGATTTTCCATGATAGATTCGTACTTCATAGGGGAACAAAATTCTTCATGTTCGAATTGTGGTGATGGGTGCATGGTCATTTGGGTTTATAAAAGATTGATCGCAACCCTCAAAGGATTGATTATGGTACCAATGACTACCAGCCTCACAATTTGTGGGCATTTCATAATTTGGATTTTCATGGGACTCTCTAAATTGTCTAGAATCATGCAACATATAACAGTTCTCAACAGGATGGTCTAAACCACCACATAAGGTACATGCATAGATTTCAGGTTGTGTTGGTTGATACATGTGTGAATAGTTATCAGGGTATAT
This sequence comes from Papaver somniferum, assembly GCF_003573695.1. Lineage (NCBI taxonomy): Eukaryota > Viridiplantae > Streptophyta > Magnoliopsida > Ranunculales > Papaveraceae > Papaver > Papaver somniferum. The sequence continues at coordinate 8,268,748 of NW_020620825.1, read as the reverse complement.
GTATTGAGGCTCATGAATATGAAAATGTCCATAACAATCCCTATAACTATTGACATCATGGTCTATGAAGGGCTCATAATGTGGCACATGCCCATAAGCAAGTTCTCTAAGAGTTTTATTTCCATCCCCAGGAGCAGACCAAAATCCAGACATGTTATGTTTATCAAGCAATTACACAATTAAAAAGAGAATAAGGCCCACAATTTTCAGTTATGGGTTTCAAAATTTTGGTTTTAGACTTTAAGGATAAAGCCTATTTGGGAATTTGGTTTAAATGGGAGCAAAAAATTTGGTGGGATAAAAGAAAAAATTTGGTTGTTAATGTGGGAGCAAAATAAAATTTGGTTTTAAAATTTGGGAGCAAAATTTATTTATTTATTTATTTATTTATTTATTTTTAAAGAAAATAAAATTTGGTTTTTGAATGGGAGCAAGCCCACTGTTGGTTTTGTGTTTGCTTTGGCTCAGCTGGTTTGAAAACGTTTGGTGAAACTGAGTCCAAAATCTCGGCCTAGAATTTGGGTACTCGGCCCACTAACGAGTTAACCTAGCGTGATCGGTTACAAGCTCAGCTGGGTTTAAAAACCCAGACTACAAAATACCAGTCCAAATTAAACAAGGTCACAAAAATTAAATACAAGCCCACAAATTAAACAAACAAGCCCACAAAAATTAATTACAAACCCAACAGAAAATAAAAAGCCCAAAAATTGGCTTTAATATTACAAGCCCACAATTAAAAATTGGAAGCCCACAATTCGGGTTCTCTTAAATGGGTTACCTTTTAAGCACAGCCCAACTGCTCTGATATTGTTGCAAAAACCCAGTTGGGCTTTGGTTCTTTTCCTTGGTGGCGTCCCAGCAGAGGAAAAACTGGTTCAGAACAGCAGGTCCAACAGCAAATGAAGTGAAGCAGATGTAGATGCAAATGCTATGCAGTGAAATGCAAAAATAGCTAATAAAACTACAAGAAAAACACAGCACCAGTCCCCGGCAGCGGCGCCAAAAACTTGGTGTGAAAATGGGGTTGCACACAAAACTTGCAAGTATACAAGGCCAAGCTTTATAGTATAGGGATGAGTAGGGGTTTGTCCACAGGGACTTGTGAGTGTGATGAAGTCTTCCTAGCTAAAGTTATCCTACAGTGAGCTAAGGGTAGTAACTATGGTGACAGTGACAATGATTTAGAGTGGTAGTGAGCAGTGATGGATGAAGGCAGTGAATAGCAATGAGGTAACAGTGGTAGTGAAACAAAGGCAGCAGCCTAAGGCAAAGGCATTGAGCAACAGTGACAGAAAAGGAAAAAGATGCAGAACTGTGTGAAGTTACTAAGGCAATTGAATCCACCTTGTGCCCTAATCAAGCAATGCAATCTAGGTTGAGTTGATAATCCTATGCATACATCTAGAATGGGAGGAAAACTAATTTGCTCACTAGTTTGGCCCTAGCATTGACTGTCTTTTGACAGAACAATCAATCACAGGCACTATGAGCATCAATCTCTTCCCATTGCTCAATCAAAACAATGCATTAAGGCTCTAACCTAGCATTCCACTATCAGACAGTGCACTGAGGTGTCATCTAAACCTTAACACAATGAATTAGAACATAATGCAACTACTACTGAATTTAAACATAAACTTGAAATAAACTGAACTGAAATTGAAATTTGAATATAAACAGGACATGGAAAATAACATTGAACTTGGAACAAAACAGGACAATTGAGGTCCTGGCTAGTCCAGACCTCTAGAGAGTGAAGCTGGCTAATCCAGAAGCTTGCTCAACTGTTTACTCCTAGCATTGACTGTCTTTTGACAGCACAATCAATCACAAGCACAGTTGAGCACTAAATTCCTCCATTACTTAATCAACTCAATTTACATGAATTATAACCTAGCATTCCACCACTAACAGTGACTTAAGGCATCATCTCAGCCTAGCTATACACATACACATGTGAGCTCACATAACAGCAACAAAAAAAAAACAGTTACTAAACAGAGCATTGAACTGAACATAAACAAACACAGAAGACATAAAACAAAAACATGAACTGAATTGAAACTAAATAAGAGCAACTGAACTGAAACTAAACAAGAGTAATGGAATAAACATAAAGATAGTTGCAAATTAAACACTAACCCTTGAGACACTGGCTATTCCAGTGCTCTTGGATGACACACTGGCTAATCCAGGCATAAGCCTTTACATCACACCACATTCCCCTTTTTATACCCAGACACCCAAATTAGGGTTTACAGAAAAATTCCCCCAAATCCCCAAATTGAACAGTGACAAAATTAGGGTTTCTCACCTAATTCGACTAATTTAATCATACCCATGTTGCCACTGTTCTTCCTCATGCTCTCCCTAGCAGTAATTAGGGTTTTCTCAAACAAACCCTAAATGGACAGAAAAATTAGGGTTAGGGATTTTTCTTACCAAACCTGCGATTTGACGCTTCCCTCTTCAACCCATTCCTCTCCTCGTTCACCAGCTCCATTCCCATGCCTTCAATTGCTTTTCTAGCTTCACTAATTCGTCAACCACTCACCTAGGGTTTCGGCAGGGGAGAAATTGACGAATTAGGGGGCTATAAAGATGGGTAATAGCTGTAGGAAGGTAGGGGTGATGATGGTGGAGGTGTGGTGGTGGTAGAGGAGTTGGTGGCAGTGGAGTGGGTAGTGGTGATGATGGAGAAGGTGGTGGTACGGGTTCTGCTGCAGAGAGGGGGGGGGGGGGGGAAGAGAAGAAGTCGATGGAGGAAGGAGGGGGCGTTTGGTTAGGGTATATGGCTCGGATGTTATGGTGTTGAGCGGTTTCAGCGAGGGAAGATGTTATGCGATCTGCGTCGTAGGATGAGAAGATGGTAGGTAGATCTGACGGCGATTCAGAGGCAAGCGATGAGCGACCGTCGGATGAAGGGATACAACGAAACGGACGGCACTTGGTGGAGTTAGGTACTGTAGTGTAGATCGGGAGTATCTAATTTTGATGCACAGGCATAGAAGCGATCGTTGGATTCAACTACAATCTAATCTGAAGGCTTGGAATTTAAGCGTTGTGGTGTTTTGCAGAGACTTCAGATTTTGATGCTCTACGAAGGAGCGACCGTAGGATTTCGATGTAGTCCCATCTAACGGCTGAGAATGGAGGCGGTTATGGATATAGAAAATGGGTTTGGGTAAGGGTTTTGGGCCTTGGGTATGCCAAGCCCATATCTTCTTTAAGAACAATTCTTCCTTCTTGAGCCCATTCCTAGCTTTTTGGACGTGTGCTCCATTCTTTGCGGCTTCCTTGCGTAATTTCTTCCGGCTTTTCACCACTCTTAAGCTCTTTTCCGCTCCGCAAGTCATCCAGACTTTATTTATTACCTAAAAATGAAAAATTAAGTAAGAAAAATATTTATTCTTGAAAACAATGAAAATACAGAATATGGGATAAAATGTAGAATTACTGCACAAAAGATGAGTTAAATGCCAACAAAAAGGGATAAAATTATACAATATTTGGCACTCATCACAACAGCACATGCGCGTTGCGACCGACTGTTTCAACTCTCAACTGTTATGATGAAGATAACCGTTACAAATATGAAGATATATGTTGCAGAAGAGGATGAAGAAACTGTTACAATGAGGATAAATGTTGCAAACCAGTTGAAGAAACTGTTACATTGAAGATAAATGTTGCAAACCAGTTGAAGAAACTGTGACAAGCATTTGAAGAAACCGTTACGACGGATGAAGAAACCGTCGCTGTTTCCTTGTTCTTCACGAGCAGCAGCAACAGAGTTCTGAAAAATCCTTATTCACGCTTCCTGAGCTCTCCTATCGACCCCAAACTCTCCCCTCCCCTTCTATGTGATCCTAGGAACCTATTTATACATCATTGCGACATTGAATCTCCCAAAATCTCTTTATTTAATCTCATTATTTCTTTTATTCTCGAAAATATATATTGTTTCCAAAAATCGTTTTCCTACGCGTCTGCAGCTGTATTTCTTTCCTTTTATACCTTCTTCACGCTCCAGAATATTGATCAACTCTTCCAAACACGTGCAGTACACGTTTAAATTCCTCACAACTCGTGCAAGCTCATGTTTTTCCTCCAACTCCCTGTTTGGATTAAACCAAGTTATCCAGCCAAATTTGATCGAAACAAACACCCATACTAGCCTTTTTATGACATATCACAACTACCCATGAAGTTTCATCGATTGAATTACACAAAAACTCCTCCAAACATTCGATCGAAATTCTTCCAGTGAAGTGAAATGTTTTCCCGCCAAAATTGGTTTTGAATTTGAGAAGAAGATGTCCCCCCTAATCCTGTACAAGTTTCCCTTTAGCACTTGCCTTATGGGGTGCAAATAATAATTTTTGGGCGTAAATAGTAATTTTTCTGGGCTTTGTCCGTACATTTTTGGGGTGCTTCCGGTGCAATTCTGGGGTGCCTTTAGTACTTTATCCTGGGGTGTAAAACACCACTTTTCGAGCCAATTTTGCTGCAAGAGCTTATTTCTCTATAAATACCTACAAAGACATAAAATAACAAAATAAATACAAAATCGAGCACTAACAATACATACAATTGAGACATATTAGACACATAAATGCGTCTATCAACACCCAAAACTTATTATTTGCTAGTCCTCGAGCAAATCAAAACTACAAAATAAAAATGACTACCTTAGCACGTGCAGCAAGCCGTTAAACCGCTAGGTGGCCCTAGCGTCGGAGTGTTGTCTCCGGAGGGTTTACCAGAGGTGTACCCACAAAACCTTTACTCCGTACCTAGCTATCTACGCAGAACCTTGGAAGGCACTAAAGAATCTCCTTGGTTTGCATACTCTTATTGACTACAGGAGGAAGTACCCTGATGCGAAATTCCAATTGTTGTACACGAGTTTGCACTCAGCATACTAAAATTCATATATAAGTGACAGAGCTCTACTCAGATAGTTTCTGTACATCATAACCGGAGTCAACCAATCACATGGAAAGATTAAAAAGATGGATAAAGAGATGGTTAAAAGTGAACGGTCTGAAGGCCTCTGCCAAGGTGAACACATCTTAATGGACTGAGATACCGGTCTGACTAATATCAACACATCTGGCATATACAAGGGGACCAGTAGTCGATAAACCCAACTCTAGGTCAACACAACTGGCATATACAAGGGCACCAGTGGTCGACTTTATTGAATTTATTCCGGTTGGTCTAATGGTCTGGTCTCTTTTTTTTTTTTTTTTGGTATCTCAATCACTCTATTCTACCCTAGAAAAGGTAACAACTTGAATCGTGTGCCCCACCAAATCACTTAAAAAATAAAAACAGAAGGATTAGGATTCAACGAGATTTATTTTTTAATTCTAACACCTGAGCTCTGTGCTTTTATGAATAGACTCTTTAGATGTTTCCATCTAATCATATTGGTTCCCCAACTCCTACAACCAAGATGTTCCCATCCACTTAGATTGGTTAGTGCCAACCTTAATAAGCATAAATTTCTAGGCTCTGGAGTTTATTTGTTGCAGCTAAGAGCTAACAAAAAGTTTCTTCCCCACCCCCAAACTTAAATCTAACATTGTCCTCAATGTTCTAAAGATGAAATTAAAAGCATGTACAATAAGAAACTGTTACCACTTGATGGATGGAAAAAGAAATAAGGAAGGATATTACCGTAAGCATGAGTACCTCCCAGGAAATGCTAAATTTAAAGTCTTTAACTAGACATCAAATACCTCAAAAAGGATTGTCACCTTACAAAGTCATATATCAATAGTTGAAACAATTGTGGGTCCATAAGACCAAATAGAGTTGACACCAGTATGAGACAACTGCACTGATTCAGAAAAATGAAAAGAAGGAGCATGTCCTCATCTAAGGTTTCTGTCAAGACAACTGGGTTTATCTGTGGCGTGTAATTGAACTTCATATGTGTGTCTCGGTAAATAGATTCATCCGAAAGAAGGGTCTCTAATACCTGGGTTACCTCCTGGACAGTATCAGGAGGATCGTGTTGTGGAGTCTGAAAAGACTCAAGTAATATCTCAGATGTACAAGGCTCGAGTCCCAAGTTAGGGACTCTAATTAGGGATACGATACAATCACAAGAACCATCACTACTCCCGAACTTAGGGTTCACAAACAAACCTCTAACTATTTCTTGAATTTCCGGATCTTCAGAGTCCTTAAAATACTCAAGAGATTCTTCTAGTTCTCTACCCCCAAACTTAGGGTCATCATTATTCTCAGAAAAACCTAAAACTATTGCCTGAATTTCTGGGTCCATAGAATCTTTAAAATACTCAAGAGCTTCTTCTAAAGATTCACCACATATCTGATCTAAGAGAATGGTTTCCTCAAAATCATCTAAAGAATCTACCAGTAAAGTGTCAATCCAATTATCCTGAACCAAAACTTGAACTAGTGCTAATCATATCCACTTCTTCTAAATCATCGTTCTCAGAAGGTTGTCTAGTAACATTAAAGACATTTAGTTCAGTGGTCATATTACAAAAGGATATGTTCATAAGCCCAGTCCTACAGTTTATGACAGCGTTAGCTGTGGCTAAAAATGGGCGACCTAAAATCACTGGGATTTGACGACTTGGGTCCTGAACAGGTTGGGTGTCTAGAACAACGAAATCCACAGGATAAATAAACTTATCAACCTCAATTAGAACATCCTCTATGACACCACGAGGGACTTTGACAGACCTATCAGCTAATTGTAGTGTCATTTTAGTCGGTTTCAACTTACCAAGACCTAGCTGGGTGTATACATGATACAGGAATAAGTTAACACTAGCTCCTAAGTCAAGTAAAGCTTTATCGACCATGTGATTACCAATCGCACAAGATATGGTGGGGCATCCAGGATCCTTATACTTAGGGGGTGTTTGGTTCATAAGAATGGAACTTACCTGACCAGCTAAAAAAGCTTTCTTATGGACATTAAGCTTACGCTTTCGTGTACAAAGATCTTTAAGGAACTTGGCATAAGCAGGCATCTGCCTGATTGCTTCTAATAGAGGAATGTTGATGTTCACCTGCTTAAATGTTTCCATTATCTCGTTGAAAGTCGACTCCTTCTTTATTGGGGCAAACAAATGTGGATATGGGGATCTAGGCACAAAGGTAGACCTATCATGACTTTCTTGGGAATCCTTAGAGACTGTTTCAGTTTCCTCGTCTACGGGCTCCTCTTGGGAAGTAGAAGGTGGAACTACAGTATGTCCACTAGGCATGGCTACCTTATTGTCTACCGTTTTACCGCTCCTAAGCGTTGTTATCGAGTTCACATGGTTTGATGATTTCTCACCAGCTTAAGCTATTTGATGGACTCCCCTAGGGTTGGGTTGTGGTTGACTAGGAAACTTTCCTTTTTCTATCAATGTCTTATTTATCTGACTAACCTGGGTTTTCAACTCGGAAATAGCCTGAGAGTTAGCCTGACTTATTCTCTTATTTTCTTCTAAACCTTGAGCAACAGATTGCTGAAACTGCACAGTGTTACGAGTTAACAAAGCAAGAGACTCTTCTAAACTCATAATCTTCTTATCCGAAGGGTTCTGAAACTGTGCCGGAGCTGAAGGATTCTTAGTATAGCCAAAACCTGGGGGAACCTGAGCATTACTAGACTGACCTTGATTCTGGCCCTTGGACCAAGAAAGGTTTGGATGGTTTCTCCAGCCAGGGTTATAGGTTTCTGAATATGGGTCAAACTTCTGTTGGTTATCAAACCTAGTGTTGTTATAAAGATCATTGGCTTGCTCTTCAACAACATGGCCTTCCCAAAAAGGCTCATTTATTCCACTACTACCACTAGAATGACCTAATTCTAAGGCTTCTAACCTTTTGGATATAGATGCTATTTTGGCATCTGACTCATAAGATCCTTCTACCCTATTAACATTTCCTCTACTTAGAAGAATTGTTTTCTGGGGTTCCCTACTATTTTCCCATTGTTGGGTCTTATCGGAGATTTCATTCAAAAATATCATCGCTTCATCAACAGTTTTATTTTCAAACCCACCTGTGCATAAATACTCAACCATGGTTGTTGTTGAATAATCTAAACCCTCGTAGAGGATCTGAACTAACCTAACCTTCTCCAAACCATGATGAGGACATTGAGATATCAAGTCATTGAACCTTTCTAAGTACCTATATAAAGATTCTCCCTCTTGTTGGGCAAAAGTACATATTTGTGTCCTAATAGACGATGTTTTATGCCTTAGGAAAAACTTATGTATAAAGGCAGAAGTAAGTTGGTCATAGGTTTCAATTGACTCAGAGTCCAAACTATACAGCCAAGATTTGGCCTTATCTTTTAAGGAAAAGGGGAATAACCTAAGTTTCAACGCATCATCACTTAGGTTTTTAATTTTCAGAGTACTACAAACTTCCTCAAATTCCCTAACATGAAAATAGGGGTTCTCATTCTCCTTCCCTAAAAACATTGGGAGCATCTGTAAAGTCCTAGGTTTCAGTTCATAATTTGCCTCGGTTTCATCTAACTTGATACAAGACGGACGAGAGGTCCTAGTTGGGTTTAGCAAAGCTTTCAAAGTTGCCATTTCTGGCACTACCAAAGGACTAGGGGTACTTTACTCATAAAGAGACAGATTCTCAAAACTGAAGTTTCCAAAAACGAGGCTCTCAAAAGAAGAGTCTTCGAGCTCCCCGTCTTCACAAGAAGAACTACTAGGTTTTTCACTAATCAAACGACCTAGAGTGTTTGTTTTCCAATCCCGTTTAAAAACTTCGGGCATACACTAGAAAAACAAAATCAAAAAGAAAAGTACTAAAACGGAAGAGATGTTCTATGCAAACAAAAACAAGGCTGACTCCACCACAACAAACCTACTGATTTCTAGCAAACAAAAAGCATGATGGCTCCACTTAGATTGTTTCTAGACCAGCTTCTAATCCTTCGAACGGGAATTCGTTATAATTTAAGCAAACCCCTCTAGAATCAATCCGAGTTAAAGTAAGTTGAATAGAGGCGAGGGAAGCTCGGTGGAGCTTTGATACCCAAGGTCTCACCGGTATTACAAGGCAGCGCAGTCACGCATTCAAATTACAGAAACCGTCAAGAACTTCGAAGTATGCTTAAAAGAGTAACCAATATTTTTCGAATGACTTTCCTATTAAGCTCGTTACCCTATCGCTCTCGTTCTAGTCAAAATTTTAGGCTTAGGTTCGCGTTTGGTGTCGTTTTCCTAAGGCGGGCAAGAAGAGAACGGTGATGAAATCCGAACCCTTATCTTGTATGGCCAGTCCTTGCCCTTTACTAGGAAATTAAAGAAGCCGTTTTCGAGTCCTCAACATATATGCATACGAAGGAAGACAGTAACTCGCTGACAGGGGATTCGCGAGTGTTTCGACAAACTTACCTCCCGTACCAGACGGGGGATGAACCTATGTAGTCGACTCGGGCCACGACTCCTATGTCATGTACGAACCCGAGGGCCGAGGTGATATTGTAATTACCGTCCTTCTCTGCAAACAGTTTATATTTAAACTACCCTTCCGTAGGGTTTAAAAAAATAATGTCCCAAAATTTAAAGTCCAAAGTCCAAAAATATAAAGTGCAAAAGAAAAAGAAAATCTAAAAAAAATAAAAATCTACAAAAATAAAAATGTCTCTCTTTTTTTATAAAAAAATAAAATAAAAATCTTCTTCTTTCGCTCCTTTCGCTTTGCCTTTTACTCCAGTCTTTAAGTATTCACCAAAAGCTTTAGCAAAATTTTCTTTCGCTCCAAATTCCAAAATCTGAAAGAAAAAGACAAAAACCCAAAAACGTAAAGAAGAACAAATAAAAATAAAAACCTAAAAAAAAAAATCTAAAAACTCTAGCCTAAAGACAAGTCCGCGTCGGCGGCGCCAAAAATTTGATGTATTTTCAAAGTTGTTGTAGTAATAAATAGAGTTCGTTCAAGACTTGTGAAGGTTGTGCTTTTAGATTTAAATTTTAAAACTAAAGAAAATAAAGCAAATTAAAACTGATTATATTAGAGAGACCGGGGTTCAGGATTTCACCATTCACAAAAATTCATGTAATTTAATGTTAATTTTTATCATGCAATTCTAGACAATATAACTCCAATCAAAAGAAATTGTGATTCTAATCATTGCCTAAATTAGATTTTCAAAACATCAATTGTTAATCACAAGAATGAAGTATCAAAAGCCCTAAACTAAGCATACTTCATCAAGAGAAAACACAACTAATTAATAAAAATCATTACTCAATTTTCATTCGGTGCAAATAATCATAAAAGAATTGCATAAATAAATTCAAATAAATTTTACCACATAACTTTTGGAAGAATGGCTTCCTCTATCGCCCCAGAAGATTGGGTTTAGCTCATCATGTTGGAAACACACTCAAAATATGTATTCATGGCTCAAAAAGAAAATAGTGAAACAAAAAATCTGCAACAGCACATGCGCGTTGCAGACTGGCTGTTTCAACTCTCAACTATTATGATGAAGATAACCGTTACAAATATGAAGATAAATGTTGCAGCAGAGGATGAAGAAATTGTTACAATGAAGATAAATGTTGCAAACCAGTTGAAGAAACTGTTACAATGAAGATAGATGTTGCAAACCAGTTGAAGAAACTGTGACAAGCATTTGAGGAAACCGTCGTTGTTTCCTTGTTCTTCACGAGCAGCAGCAACAGAGTTCTGAAAACTCTTGATTCACGCTTCCTGAGCTCTCCTCTCGACCCCAAACTCTCCCCTACCTTTCTATGTGACCCTAGGAATCTATTTATACATCATTGCGACATTGAATCTCCCAAAATCTCTTTATTTAATCTCATTATTTCTTTTATTCTCGAAAATATATTGTTTCCAAAAATCGTTTTCCTACGCGTCTGCAACTGTATTTCTTTCCTTCTATACCTTCTTCACGCTCCAGAATATCTATCAACTCTTCCAAACACGTGCAATACACGTTTAAATTCCTCAAAACTCGTGCAAGCTCATGTTTTTCCTCCAACTCCCTGTTTGGATTAAACCAAGTTATCCAGACAAATTTGATCGAAACAAACACCCATACTAGCTTTGTTAGGACATATCACAACTACCCATGAAGTTTCAGCGATTGAATCACACAAAAACTCCTCCAAACATTCTATCGAAATTCTTCCAGTGAAGTGAAATGTTTTCCCGCCAAAATTGGTTTTGAATTTGAGAAGAAGATGTCCTCCCCCTAATCATGTACGGGTTTCCCTTTAGCACTTGCCTTATGGGGTGCAAATAGTAATTTTTGGGCGTAAATAGTAATTTTTCTGGGCTTTGTCTGGTACATATTTTGGGTGCTTCCGGTGCATTTCTTGGGTGCCTTTAGTACTTTATCATGGGGTGTAAAACACCACTTTTCGAGCCAATTTTGCTGCAAGAGCTTATTTCTCTACAAATACCTACAAAGACATGAAATAACAAAATAAATACAAAATCGAGCACTAACAATAAATACAATTGAGACATATTAGACACATAAATGCGTCTATCAGGTTCCCAGTAGGAATAACATTTAACTTTCAAGTAATCACTAGAATGATCTGAAAAACATTACATGTTTTTCTCAAACATTAAAAGACAATCAATTCGCAGAAATAAACAATCATGTATATGGAACTAACTCCTTTATCAAACAATGTATAATATTTGTGCTAACCACACTCAATAATAATATTGCGGTACATCGCCCTAGCCATGTGCATAAAAGCTGAATTCATGTAGGTATAAAAGGAGCAGTATCCTATATACCACAGATGGAAATTCTCATTTCCAAACATACAAATGGAAATTCTTATTTCCCAAACAATTCATAAAGACAATCAAAGTATTATAATTCATTTCCAAACGATGGAAAGATTAAAAAAGATAACAAAACTTTCGGAATTTAAAACTAAACAATGCAAGAAATACACAATCAGATAATGCATGAGTTTGTTAAACATAAAATTTTGTAAAAGAAAACAACAACAATCACAAAAGAGGTAAATGTATTCCCACCTCTTTTGATGACAAGCCACGCCTACCTCGAGATCCACGATCCACTGGTTCATCCTTTGAGTCGATCGTTATTAAACTAACTTTAATCACATAAGAACTCTAGGAATCTAAACAAAATGGCTCATACAAGAATCATACAAGTCTATCTAATGGTTCTAAGACCATTTATGACTTTATACCTTTTCATACTCTATCTTTAGCATAATTAAGGTTTACTAATTGAATCGGGTCAGTTCTATAGTCCATTAGCTAAGTCTTATGAATATCTACAACTTTGTAGAAGGAATCAAAGGTCAATTCGGACCATAAGGGTCCAATATACTTAATTGAGAATTCTTTCCAAAATCCCAGGTCCACTAAGTCAGCCCATTAAACTAAGGCATGGTCTATCTGGTCCCCTAACAGTCACTAACGGCCAACGTTTGGTCAGAGGGAGTCAACGTCCAAAGTCAGGTCAAAGTCAAAGGATACAAGGTCAAGTGAGTCAACTCAATGAGTTGAATCAAGGTTTACTGAGTTAGCTCAACTCATTCAGACAATTGAGTCAGCTAAGAAGAAACCGAGTCAGACTGAATAAGCTCAGTAACTCACAGACCAAAACTCTACTACAAACTTCATTCCATCTCTATTCTAACAATATTAGTATCTATCTCAAATCAGTTCTAACAATCAATCGATCCAACAATACATATCCCTAACTTAAACTTCATAAATCATTTACAAATAACACCTTTGATTACCTGCAATTGCAGTAGTTGTAAGCCTGCACTAACTAATCCTACAACCCATCTACAATTGTAACTTCAGTCCAGCTAACCATTGCATTCACCCAAAACATTATCTGTAACCTCTTAACATTAATATAAAGCTTCACTTGCATCATCTGTATCCCCATTAAAACACTACCACTACAATCAGTCATATTACCATCTCCATCTCATATTCACTAACTACAATACTCACAAAAATTTATCTGCGGTTCAACCAACATATCCGTTTCATTAATGCCTGCACAATCTGCAACTTCATCATCTCACAAGCTAACACCAATTGCATCTCCATCTCAGCAATTATCACCATCATTAACAACCCCCTGTGATTCAAATCCCCCAATACTAAGTCTATAACTACGACTCTAGAACACTCGATTACAACCATCTTCATCTTCACCTGCAATTCAGTTTACTCCAATACCTACATTTCTAGACCTTCACCATCATGACCCCTGTAATTTAACCTGAACTACAACCATAATTATTCCATGCATCTGTCAGTAATCCAACCATCTCAAAAGTAAGCCATCAAATCCTTAAACATCAACATAAACCTAAATAACAATCTCAATTCCAACAACACCTGCAACTACAGAATCACCCACTGCATAACTCTAAACATTCCACCTTCAATCTAAGCAAAACCTATTTTAGAACCCATCATTCCATATTCGATGACATAAAATCATAATCAAAATAAGAGAAACCTTAAATTACCTTTCCTCCAGAATCTGAATCAACACCTGAATTGACACCACCACCATCGACTGGTTCTTAATTCTACTTCTCTTTTCTCGGTTTCAGACTCCTAATCTTTATCACCTTCTTACTAACACAATCAAACCCTCACTCTGTTAACAGCTTCAGTCATGAGCTTCAATCGATCCCAATTTAAGAACCCTGACTTCTTCAATTTCTAATTACTCTTCATCCGAACCCTAATTCACTCAAACTGTTAAAACCCATCTCAAATAAATCTCCTAAATTATCAATTTCATCATCTACAACTTCCCTGAGTTGTTCTTATGAAATCCTAATTATTTGATTCTTCTCTAAAACAACTTCAGAACTTCAATTAAACCTCTACCTGTGATTCTTCATCAACAATAGCTCCTTAATTCATTTCTAAATCTTCATAACATCAATCAGCTCTATAAACCCTAACTCATATCTTATCTGATTTAATACTTCCTCATCTCTCTTCGTCCAGACAAGAAAAACACCATCTCCAGCAACAACCCATGACTCTTGTCTAATTCTCTCGACCTCACAACCTCAGAAATCTCACAAGGATTCACCAGAGGTGAAGAACAAAAGAAGAAGAAGAAGAAGGAGGAGGAAAGAAAAAAGAGAAAGAAAAAAAGAGAAGAGAATAGAAGAATGAAGAAGAAAATAAAAGAGAATTGAGTTTTATCTTCTCGGTTGAGATAAGACCAACCACAATACTGAGGCACCCAAGCTTGGATAAGGTATGCCAAGGCGGCTAACCGCAAAATGACTATTTTGCCCTTCAAACAACACTGATGATATCTTCTCCGTCCGATATCTGAATGACACGTTCGAGTAGTCCATTCCGCGTAACTTTTCGAGATCTATCTAACGATACTAATTTCGTATCTAAATCGTTGTTAGATTAATTTCTATTAATTAGTGTTCGTGTTAAACTAATCGAGTCATTATCGACTAAAACGTCTCTTGACTATCGCTAACCTAGTCAAATAGCATTGGCGAGCTTAAGGGTCTTTACATTCTCCCCACCTTATACATTTTCGTCCTCGAAAATCAAACCATCCTTCTGGTCTTCAAAACTCCCCAACTTATAGAAAAATTCTATCTCTCAACTAAGCGCAAACAACATGAAACAAAGCACAAACCTATATGGCTTTCTACAACTAAAATTTGTGGCCCTAGGTTCAATAGACTAGTTTCTATTTCAATAAGTCACTGGTTCTAATTACGGGAGAATATATTCTACGTAAAGTCTCTAAGTAATATTCATGATCTATCAGTTTACTAACAAAAGCAAGTCTCCCTTCAATGCCTAGTGATACAAGAATGTAGTTGCGCTGTCTAGGTTCGCGACGCCTGACAATGCCTACCTATGTAATAAGTATCACCCGAACACATCACAGTTACCAACCTCATTATTCCCCAGTGCTTGATTAACTAAGTTTTAACTTATTAAGATTAATTAGTTTTTAACTTCCATCTTAACTGATGTAATTTAAAATTTTACTTCATAGAATACATACATATTTCATAACATTTTAAGCAATTTAGTATTTATCCATTTATTTCTTTTACCAATAAAAGTAATCCCATTTTGCGTCAATTTATAATACTTGGTAATTTTAACTTTACTATATTACCATATATAAAATTTTCAAATATTATCTATTATAAATTTACTACCATCCTAATTATTCGAATACTATTATCAACTGTATTATTATTCTCATTATTCTTAAGTTGATAGTCCAGTTGGTACACTAAGCCTTAATCTTCTAAATATAATTTTACATTCACGTAAAGATTGATATACAGTAGAAACTCTTTTAATTAATACTCGATTATTTAATAAACTCTCTTAAATAATATTTTTGTCCGGTCCCGAGCCGGGACAACGTGCCAAATTAATAATTTGCTAAAATTATAAGATAATAATTTTTTGATTACCTGTGTAGGCCCCTTATGAAATATAAATTAATAATGCATTATATATATAACTCAATATAGAAAAATGATTTAATTTTCTTCTGTTTTTTGCTAAAATTAATATCGCATTGAATTTCGTCTCTAATTTTTCTTATCATTGCATGAATTTTTGTTGTTGTTGGATTATCCTTCTTGTGCTTGAATAATGCTCTACGAATTTCATCGATCATTGTTGATTTTTTAACACCTTTAAGATGAGTAGCCATATTTGTGTGTATAATTTGTTTTTTTTTTTTTTTGGCCAAATCAAAAAATTTCTCATTCAAATCAAAATAGTGATTACATGGTTTCTTACAAGATTAACAAAAACATCAAGATAATCAAAACCCTAATACAAATAAGGATATCAACTACAAGTAGATCGCGAAGATAAAGAGCGATAAACCGCAGAGATACCCAATTTTTGATTATGTATAAGGAAAATATGATGGTATAATCCGGAAATAATTCCGACCATTTGATTTGATTGTATTCTTCAATGATAAGAGATGCTCCTGAAAGGAAGGAGTGTGGAACCGTTGATGTTTTTGAATCGAGAGAATATGATTTGTTTGTGTTAGTAGTATGATTTCATATTGTATTTATATAAAATATTTTTTTATATGTTAGTAGTATGATTTCATATTGTATTTATATATGATTTTTTTTTTGATAAAAATATATTTAGAAAATACGATTTGATATTGTGTTTATAAAAAAAAATGATTTGATAAGAAATTAAAAATATGATTGGATATTATGTTTATAAAAATATGATTTGATACTGATATTGTATTTATATAGGAAATATAAAAGATATGATATGGTATCTTGTTTGTATAGAAAATAATTATTTGATATGAAATTTATCTATAAATTAATAATTATTAATTTATCGGTTAATTAATATCTCGCTAAATTAATAAATGTTGATGGTCCCGACAACATTAATTTATAGATTTTCTACTGTAACAAATTTTATTATTCATCTCGAATCCGTATACTATATCTTGTTAAAGATTGACGTTGAGAATTTAATATGATCCAAATCTGAGTCCGCATAAAATTGTAATACATCCTAATAGTCTTTAGATTTTACTATTAATATGAAGTATCCTATCGAATTTATTTCCTTTTAATTCTAATATTACACTAAACATCTGAATACTATCATTACTATTTCATGTATATTTGTTTCATTTTAAAGATTTAATGAGTCATCTATAAGATTAAAAATAATTTCAGTACAATATTACTGACAAGTTAAGTCATTTTATTTTGTACTCTATATCCTCATCTTTTTACGTCTAATGTCTAGTAAGTATTATATTAACTAGTTAATTTAAACACAAAACATACATTTCTAATTTGTCATTAATTTAATTACAAAACTTAACCGTAGATAACAACTATTAGTTTCCCATAACTATTTAATCATAATTATTATTTTTATCTTTATATATCGATATTGAAATTTTAGTTAAGTTAAGTTCAACATAATACTAATTGATAGATGCTAATCATTACTTTATAAAAATTGTTAATACTATTTTGTCATCTATAATCATTATAATAATATTTTTATTATTAACATTGATGGTTAAACTATTATCCGACAAATATTATTAAGTCCCGGAAGTATCATAAATATTTATCTAATTATAAATTGTTGACCCTACATACATGTCAAGGTGTTCAGTAAGTTTCTATGTGATAAACTGATGTGTGTCGTAACCACAACAAATTAATTAAAATTTTTCTCACTAATTAACAAGTAATATAGCGATAGTAAGGATCGTTCCCACGAGGAGCAAGAGGTTTTAGTTTTCTTATAATGTCACAAAAAGGGGGGTTTTAGATTTTATAAAGTAAAAGAATAAACAAAGCAATTAGAAAGATAAAGTTGAAATCAATAAGAGAGATTAGATCAGGGAATCCTTCTTCGTTGCAAAACAATGATTCAAGTTATGTTCTTTTCCACTCTTTACTAGTCACAGATTATCACCAACCGTAGGTAAAGCAGCTAGCTCAGTGCTAAACCCCTAAATCCCTAGTATCACCGGATACGGAAGTTCTCGACTACCAGATTCTACTCATCAAACCACCTAGTAGTAGCTCACTCAAGATGTAATTTAGTTAAACGCATTAAGATTTATGAATTTATTAGGTTGACATTAGTAGTTAGACTCTTAGCTCAAGGTCTACTTGCTAACGTTGTTTCCACACACAATTGCTCCACGGAATCCCTCCGCAAGGTCTCGTGTTTTCTACTTATGTAAAGAGTCAAGAAACGATTACTTATCCCCTAACTTTCACTAGCTTTAGATCAATTAACAAATCAATTTAGTATGCATCCTAAACGACCTATCAATCAACCATGAATGTATAAACATTCCTATTAGTAAAAACAAACGATAATCATGTGAAAACTTCAAAGTAGATTTAAAACAAAACTCAAAACATGTCAAGAACTAGGAAGTCATCCTCAATTAATAAAATTAGCTACTCATGCTAAGGAGTTCACACAAAGAATAAATAAATGAGAAGTGTTGTGTGTGTAAAAAGGTGTGTAGAGAGGTGTGTCTAAGTTGTGTAGAGAACTTCTCTATTTATAGGCTTCAATTTCCTAGCAATCCTCTTAGGAATAGAATCTTCATTCCATAATAACACCACTTTCCCTTTGTATCTCAACTTCCAAATCCAAGCCCAATTATTCAAACCCATAAGTCTAGATGAGTATAGAAAATTCTTCATTAAATGAGTCGCCTATGAAATGACAATATTGCCCATTTCGCACAAATTGGGTGATTTCTTCTTCTTTTCCTCCGTGCGACTCCAAAATACCTAATAACTCAAAAACATGCGTAAAATACATAATTTACAAGAAAAATAGCAGAGAAAGCATAAACAATAGATAATAAATAGGATGTATTCTACACCCTATCATAAACAAGATCTAACAATAATACTAATCTCGTTATTTTTATAGTATTAGATTGTCTACGTGTTCATACTTTTTAGATTAATTATTCTCAAATCCTTATTAGCTAAAGTTATTGGTGTACCCTAAATTTTTTACTTCATTACCTATACAAACAACCAAACAAACAAATCAATCAATCAAATGACTTTTTTTTTAATTATTGATGGTTTTTAGTGAATTAAGATTTATCTCACAAACCTAACTCAGTTCTAAACTGATCTATTTCACTAACTGGCACTGGCTAATTCTATATTTTCCCATATAAGATCTAACAGTGAGCTCTGATACAAACATTGCAGCGCCCCGTAAGCTAGCAGCCGACTAATCCAAGAGATTACTAAATAAGAGGCATTAAAAATCTAAATCATTTACTTAAACATTCAATTAAGAAATCTGTTACAAATGTTAACCCAAAACAAACCCCACTCATAAATATATATATATACAAGAAATCCTCTCAAATGATATATATATAATAGTCATTTGGTTTACAAATACAATATGCAATATAATAAACATAATAAAAAAAAACCAACTAACGAAATCAACCCTTGAAGCTTTCGCTGCGCAACTCTGATCTGTCTCTGAAACTGAAAGTGGGAATTGATGTATTTTCAAATGTTGTTGTAGATAGTGGTGAAAACTGGGTTCTTTTCGAACTTGTGAAGGTAACTCTTTTTTTTTTTAAGATTTAAACAAATAAATAAATGAAGGAAATTAATAGTAGTGTCAAGATTTTAGAAAGATGAAGGCTCAGGATTCACTATTACTTCAAGTTGATTGGTTATAAATAATATTTCAGAAATTATTATTAAGCTCTTTTTTTTTATTAAATCACTTTTTAATTTAAAAGGTGTCCAAATATTAAGTTGTAATCCTTAAGCATGATTTATCAAAGAATATATTCTAAGCATAAAACATCAAACTGATTCACAAATAATTAAGAAAACCATTTTATCCCTTTTTTTTTAATATTTTTATCCAAGTGAATTAAATAAAATAAATAATTAACGAAATTATAAATAAAAATATTACCAATCAAACATGAGTGAATAGATCCTCCATTGCCTCAATCACCAGGTATTTTAGCCGCTCATCATGTTGGAAAACCTCTCAAAATATTTCATTGATGCTCAAAAGTGTTTTACAATGAAGAGAAAGACAAGAAAATGATATAAACCAGGATTCTGCGACCCACAGAAGGCGTCCAGAATCAACGATAGAGATAAAGTGTTGTTGTCATTGAAAAACTATGACCCACGAACGACAGTCGTTGTCTTTGTTGGTAAACGACTGCCTTTGGTAGTCTGTTCTTCCTCTTCTTCTTCCTCCTCGAGCAGCAGCAGCAGCAGAACCAGAATCTCTGCAACTTCAATTTTCTTGCTCTGTAGTGCTCTAAAACTCTCCCAATTCTCTCTAAACTTCGCTAGCTGACCCAAAGAGCCTTTATATACTGTTTAATTCCTTCAAATCTTCACAATAACTCCCAGAAATCTCCATTAACGTCGGGAATATTTTCTTTGTATTTCATGCAGGATATGGGATTTTCTTCCATGTTTAACTCTTCTACGCGTCTCTGAATTGTCTTAAATTGTTTGTATAATATCATGAGATAATATCTTCCCAAATATCTTCTCCCAATCTTCACACAGCTTCCGTAATTAACATAATCTTCTAAAATATCTCGGTCCCCTGTTTACTTCCAAACTCGGATTCCTGGCCCAAGTTACTCGATCAAATCGCTTGCATATACCCTGTCTAGTGTATTCAGGCCCAGCCCAACCGTTTCTAGCGATTGAATCTCGCTGAAATCCCTCCAACAATCCGACCCAAAATCAACAGCGTCTGCATTAAGTATTCCCGCCAAAACCAAATTCAAACAAAGAAGATGACCTCCCCCTATCCAGTTCAGGGGTGCGAATAGCAAGTGGTCACCCCTTATCAAGTGGGTGCCCCTTATCCAAAGCAGAGAGTCCGAATAACAAATGTCCTCCGGGGATGCTCCGCATAATTTTTCGAGCCGATTTTTCCAAAATTATTTATTTCCAAAAAAATACCTACAAACACACAAAACACCATAATAAGGACGAAAACGAGTACTAACAAAATACACAAAAGAGATGAAAATAGACACATAAATGCGTCTATCAAATACCCCCAAACTTATTATTTGCTAGTCCTCGAGCAAATTTATTCTAGAAAGGAAAATCATTTGAACCCCTAGGTGGCCCTAGTGGCGGAGTGTTGTCTCCGGAGGGTTTACCAGAGGTGTACCCACAAAACCTTTACTCCAGACCCTAACTATCTACGCAAAATCTTGGAAAGCACTAAAGAACCTCCTTGGTTGGCATACTTATTATTATTATAGGAGGAAGTACCCTGATGCGAAATTCCAATTACTGTACACGAGTTTTCACTCAAGCATACTAAAATTCATATAAGTGACAGAGCTCTACTAAGATAGTTTCACGATGGACATCATACTCGGAGTCAGACTAATCACATGAAAAGATTAAGAAGATGGAAAAAGAAAAATGTAGATGGTTGAAAAGTGAACGGTGTTTCCCATATCTGTCTGAAGGCCTCTGCCAAGGTGAACCTAACCTAAATGACTGAGATACCGGTCTGACTAATATTAACACACTGGCATATACAAGGGAACCAGTGGTCAATAATCCTAACTCTAGGTCAACACAACTGGCATATACAAGGGTACCAGTGGTCGACTTTATTAAACACACATTTATTTAAGAACTAACAACATGATTGGACCTTGTGGACCAAGCGCATGTTTCTTGTCAGCAGATTACATGGTAATTCCCGTGGATCCTGCATTCCACGCTTGTTTAGGCGACGGAGACAGGGAGAACAACACATATTGCTATCCAAGTGTTAGTATTTATTCCGATTGGTCTACTGGTCTGGTCTTTTTTTTTTGAAAAGGTAACTCAGTCACTCTATTTCACCCTAGCAAAAAGGTAACAACTTGAATCGTGTGCCCCACCAAATCACTTGAAATAAAAGAAAACTGAAAATAGAAAGTGAAAAGGACTCGACGAGATATGGCGAAACTATCATGTTATTCTAACACCTGAGCTCTGTGCTTTTATGAATAGACTCTATAGATGTTTCCATCTAGTCAGATTGGTTCCTCAACTCCTAAAACAAAAATGTTTCCATCCACTTAGATTGGTTAGTGCTATCCTTAATAGGCGTAAATTTCTAGGCTCTGGAGTTTATTTATTGCAACTAAAAGATTTTCCCATACCCCCAAACTTAAATCTAACATTGTCCTCAATGTTTCCAATGATAAAATTAACAATGAACGAGGAGAAATTGTTACCACTTGAAGCAAAAAGGGTTGAGGAAAGATATTACCGTGTTGCGTGAGATTAGGTTACCTCCCAAGAAGTGCTAAGTTTAAAGTCTTCAGCCAGACATCAAATACCTCAAAAAGGATCTTCACCTTCCAAAGTCATATACCAATAGCCGAAAAAGTTGTGGGTCCATAATACCAAATAGAGCTAACACCAATATGAGACAACTGCACTGGCTCAGAAAAATGAACAGAAGGAGCACATCCTCATCTAAGGTTTCTTGCAAGACAACCGGATCTATCCAGAGCCTCCAGTTGGGCTTCATAAGAGTGTCTTGAAAAATAGATTCATCCGAAAAACGGGTTTCTATATGGATTTCCTCCTGAACAGTATCAGGCGGATCAGGTTGTGGAGTCTGAATAGACTCAAGCGATACCTCAGATGCACTAGGCTTGAGTCCCAAGTTAGGGACTTCTACTGGGGATAATTGACAATCTCTACCCCCAAATTTAGGGTTTTGGGTGTCCTAGATAAACTAGTCACAATATTCCTAATTTCTAGACCATCCGGTTCCTGAAAAAGGTCAATTGCTTTCTCTGAGTTATAATCAGGTGGTTCATCCTCTAAATTCTTTTGAGGTATACTAGCTATAGGACTTATATGTTTCATATCCTCTATGGTCATCCCTAGAGTTTCCTTATTGTGTTGAAGCACGGTTACTGGCCTAATCTCATGATCACCATCCAAATCGGAAGTTATAGGCAAAATCTCAGATGGGCCTACAAATGCATAATTGGGGTCCAACTTAGGAGGATCTTTAGGCTCTTCGAAATAAGGGCTTAAGGTAGATTCGGTAGCTAGTAATGGTTCAAACCTAGATTTCCATCTATCGGTATCTAACATAGGAATAGAATCCAACAGAGCATTTACTTGTTCAATGTTGCTATCATCGTCGAAATCCATGCTAAAACGGGCTAGACAACTCTCTAATGGATCTTCCGATTCGGTGTTTGGTACAGACTTCGGAACTAAGGTTCCTATCATGTTGACCTCTTCAATGCACGTGTCATCTAGCTCAGAGGGTAGCTTACTAATATTAAAAATGTTCAGCTCAATAGTCATATTACCAAAAGACAAATTCATAATACCATTTCGACAGTTAATGATCGCATTGGATGTAGCTAAAAACGGGCGACCTAAAATCACTGGTATTTGGTTCTCTGGGTCAGGGATAGGTTGGGTATCTAGGATAACAAAATCCACCGGATATATAAACTTGTCGACCTCTATGAGAACATCCTCGATCACACCACGAGGAATTTTAACGGACCTATCAGCTAACTGAAGTGTCATCTGTGTAGGTTTCATCTCACCAAGTCCTAGCTTAAGGTACACATGGTATGGCAGTAAGTTCACACTGGCTCCTAAGTCAAGCAACGCTTTCTCAACACGGTACTTACCTATTGTACAAGCAATGGTAGGGGACCCTGGGTCTTTATACTTAGGAGTAGTGGTATTCTGAATAATAGAACTCACATGACTAGCTATGAAGGCTTTCTTCTGGACACTGAGCTTACGCTTTCGCGTACACAAGTCCTTAAGGAACTTGGCATAAGAGGGAATCTGCCTAATTGCATCTAATAATGGAAGGTTGATATTAACCTGCTTAAAAACCTCCAATATATCGTTAAAGTTGGACTCCCTCTTAGTCGGAACTAGCAGCTGGGGGAACGGGGCTCTGGGAACAAAGCCGGGCTCATCAGGACCCTCATTGGTCTCTTTGGAGACTCTATCAGTCTCCTCATTTTCTGGCTCATAAGGGTGAACTACAGCATGTTCACTATCAGGCATGGCAACCTTATTGTCAACTTTCTTTCCACTCCTAAGGGTTGTAATAGAGTTCACATGATTGTACGATTTCTCTGCTTTAGGATTGGGTTGAGTTTGACTAGGAAACTTACCTTTTTCCCTCAAAGACTCATTTATATGACTAACCTGGGTTTTCAACTCGGAAATAGCCTGAGAGTTAGCCTGACCTATTCTCTTATTTTCTTCTATACCTTGAGCAACAGATTGCTGAAACTGAAACTCATAGTGTTACGAGTTAACAAAGCAAGAGACTCTTCTAAACTCATAATCTTCTTATCCGAAGGGTTCTGAAACTGTGCCGGGGCTGAAGGATTCTTAGGATAGCCAAAACCTGGGGAGCTTGAGAGTTACTAGACTGACCTTGATTCTGGCCCTTAGACCAAGAAAGGTTGGGATGGTTTCTCCATCCAGGGTTATAGGTTTCTGAATAAGGGTCAAACTTCTGACGGTTATCGAATCTAGTGTTGTTATAAAGAGCATTGGCTTGCTCTTCAACAGTATGGTCTTCCCAAAAAGGCTCTATTCTACCACTAGTACCACTAGAATGACCTAATTCCAACGCTTCTAACCTTTTGGCTATGGCTGCTATTTTAGCATCTGACTCATAGGATCCTTCTACCCTATTGACATTTCCTCTACTTAGAAGAATTGTTTTCTGGGGTTCCCTATTATTTTCCCATTGTTGGGTCTTATTGGCGATTTCATTCAAAAATGTCATCGCCTCATCAACAGTTTTATTCTCAAACCCACCTGTGCATAAGGACTCAACCATGGTCGTTGTTGAATAGTCTAAACCCTCGTAGAGGATCTGAACTAACCTAACCTTCTCTAAACCATGATGAGGACATTGAGAAATTAAGTCATTGAACCTTTCTAAATACCTATATAAAGATTCTCCCTCTTGTTGAGCAAAAGTACAAATTTGTGTCCTAATAGACGATGTTTTGTGCCTTGGGAAAAACTTATGTATAAAGGCAGATGTAAGTTGTTCATAGGTTTCAATTGACTCAGAATCCAAACTATACAGCCAAGATTTGGCTTTATCTTTTAAGGAAAAGGGGAATAACCTAAGTTTCAGTGCATCATCACTAAGGTTTTTAATTTTCAGAGTACTACATACTTCCTCAAATTCCCTAACATGAAAATAGGGGTTCTCATTCTCTTTTCCTAAAAAGGTTGGGAGCATCTGTAAAGTCCCAGGTTTGAGTTCATAATTTGCCTCGGTTTCAGCTAACTTGATACAAGACGGACGAGAGGTCCTAGTTGGGTTCAATACAAGCTTTAAAGTTGCATTTCTGGCCGGTACGGCGGCCTGATGCTTGGCGATAGAAAAGGACTAGGAGAAATTTCTTCACAAAACGCAGATTCTCAAAACTGAAGTTTCCAAAAACGGGCTCTCTAAAGAAAAGTCTTCGAGCTCCCGCCTCCACAAGAAGAACTACTAGGTTTATCACTAATCAGACGACCTAGAGTATCTCTTTCCAAGCCCTATTAACAAAATCGGGCATACACTAAAAAAAATCAAAAAGAAATAAAAATCCTAACAGGAAGGTTCTAGCAATCACACAACAGGCTGACTCGACTTTACCACAGCAAACCTAGAGATTTCTAGCAAACAACAAGCATGATGGCTCACTTAGATTGTTTCTAGACTAGCTTCTATATCTCGAAAGGGAATTCGTTACAATTTAAGCAAACCCCTCTGGAATCAATCCGAGTCAAAGTAACTTGAATCGAGGCGAGGGAAGCTTAGTGGAGCTTTGATACCCAAGGCCTCACCGCAGTACAAGGCGGCGCAGTCACGCATTCAACTCACAGAAACCGTCATGAACTTCGAAGTATGCTAAAAGAATAACCAATATCCTTTGAAAATTTTTCCTAACAAGCTCGATACCCTATAGGTCTCTTTCTAATCAGATTTTAAAGCTTGGGTTCGCGTTAGGTTTTGTTCTCCTAAAGCGGGCAAGAAGGGAACGGTGATGAAATCCGAACCCTTATCTTGTTTAGGCCAGGCCTTGCCCTTTACTAGGAAAATAAAGACAGTCTGGTTCGTCCTCAAAAAATTAGCACCTTAAGGAGTACAGTAACTCGCTTGCAGGGGATTCGCGAGTGTTTCGATTGGACTTACCTCCCGTACCAGACGGGGGATGAACCGTTGTCGTCGACTCGGGCCACGACTCCTATGCCGTGTGCGAACCCGAGGGGCAGAGGTGATATTGTAATCACCGTCCTTCCCTGCACACAGTTTGTATTTAACTACCCTTCCGTAGGGTTTTTTTTAAAAATAATAATAATAAAGTCCCAGAGTCCAGTCCAAAGTCCAAATAAAGTAAAGTGCAAAAGAAAAAGAAAAATAACCTAAAAAAAATATAAAAATCTCTCTTTTTTTTTTCTCTCTTTTCTATATATAAAACAAAAAAAAAAATTCCTCTTTCGCTCCTTTCACTTTAAGCTTTTCCTTCCAAGGTCCTTAGTACTCCACTTCGAACCTGCAAATCAAAGACAAAAAGAAACGTAAAAAGGAAAAAAAAATTAATAAACCTAAAAAAAAAAAATTCTACCTAAGCACAGGTCCGCGTCGGCGGCGCCAAAAATTTGATGTATTTTCAAATGTTGTTGTAGATAGTGGTGAAAACTGGGTTCTTTTCGAACTTGTGAAGCTAACTCTTTTTTTTTAAGATTTAAACAAATAAATAAATGAAGGAAATTAATAGTAATGTCAAGATTTTAGAATGATGAAGGTTCAGGATTCACTATTACTTCAAGTTGATTGGTTATAAATAATATTTCAGAAATTATTATTAAGCTCTTTTTCTTATTAAATCACTTTTTAATTTAAAAGGTGTCCAAATATTAAGTTGTAATCCTTAAGCATGATTTATCAAAGAATATATTCTAAGCATAAAACATCAAACTGATTCACAAATAATTAAGAAAACCATTTTATCCCTTTTTTTATATTTTTATCCAAGTGAATTAAATAAAATAAATAATTAACGAAATTATAAATAAAAATATTACCAATCAAACATGAGTGAATAGATCCTCCATTGCCTCAATCACCAGGTATTTTAGCCGCTCATCATGTTGGAAAACCTCTCAAAATATTTCATTGATGCTCAAAAGTGTTTTACAATGAAGAGAAAGACAAGAAAATGATATAAAACAGGATTCTGCGACCCACAGAAGGCGTCCAGAATCAACGATAGAGATAAAGTACGGTTGTCGTTTAAAAACTATGACCCACGAACGACAGTCGTTGTCTTTGTTGGTAAACGACTGCCTTTGGTAGTATGTTCTTCCTCTTCTTCCTCCTCGAGCAGCAGCAGCAGCAGAACCAGAATCTCTGCAACTTCAATTTTCTTGCTCTGTAGTGCTCTAAACCTCTCCCAATTCTCTCTAAACTTCGCTAGCTGACCCAAAGAGCCTTTATATACTGTTTAATGCCTTCAAATCTTCACAATAACTCCTAGAAATCTCCATTAACGTCGGGAATATTTTCTTTGTAATTAAAAAGCAGGATATGGGATTTTCTTCCCTGTTTAACTCTTCTACGCGTCTCTGGATTGTCTTAAATTGTTTGTATAATATCATGAGAGAATATCTTCCCAAATATCTTCTCCCAATCTTCACACAGCTTCCGTAATTAACATAATCTTCTAAAATATCTCGGTCCCCTGTTTACTTCCAAACTCGGATTTCTGGCCCAAGTTACTCGATCAAATCGCTTGCATATACCCTGTCTAGTGTATTCAGGCCCAGCCCAACCGTTTCTAGCGATTGAATCTCGCTGAAATCCCTCCAACAATCCGACCCAAAATCAACAGCGTCTGCATTAAGTATTCCCGCCAAAACCAAATTCAAACAAAGAAGATGACCTCCCCCTATCCAGTTCAGGGGTGCGAATAGCAAGTGGTCACCCCTTATCAAGTGGGTGCCCCTTATCCAAAGCAGAGAGTCCGAATAACAAATGTCCTCCGGGGATGCTCCGCATAATTTTTCGAGCCGATTTTTCCAAAATTATTTATTTCCAAAAAAATACCTACAAACACACAAAACACCATAATAAGGACGAAAACGAGTACTAACAAAATACACAAAAGAGATGAAAATAGACACATAAATGCGTCTATCAGGAATGGATGATCACATCATCCCTAAAAGGGGTGCCCAGTAGGAATAACATTTAACTTTCAAGTAATCACTCGAATGATCTAAAAAACATTACATGTTTTTCCCAAACATTAAAAGACAATCAATTCGCAGAAATAAACAATCATGTATATGGAACTAACTCCTTCATCAAACAATGTATAATATTTTTGATAACCACACCCAATAATAATATTGTGGTGTAACGCCCTAGCCATGTGCATAAAAGCTGAACTCATGTAGGTATAAAAGAAAGAACAATATCCTATATACCACAGATGGAAATTCTCATTTCCAAACATACAAATGGAAATTCTCATTTCCAAACAATTCATAAAGACAATCAAAGTATCATTTGTATCCCCATTACACCACTACCACTATAATCAGTCATATTACCATCTCCATCTCTTATTCACTAACTACAATACTCACAACAATTTATCTGCGGTTCAACCAACATATTCATTTTATTAATGCCTGCACAATCTGCAACTTCATCATCTCACAAGCTAACACCAAATGCATCTCCTCTCAGCAATTATCACCATCATTAACAACCCCCTGTGATTCAAATCCCCCAATACTAAGTCTGTAACTGCGACACTAGAACAGTCGATTACAACCATCTTCATCTTCACCTGCAATTCAGTTTACTCCAATACCTACATTTCCAGACCTTCACCATCATGACCCCTGTAATTTAACCTGAACTACAACCATAATTCTTCCATGCATCTGTCAGTACTCCAACCATCTCAAAAGTAAGCCATCAAATCCTTAGAAATCAACACAAACCTAAACAACAATCTCCATTCCAACAACACCTGAAACTACAGAATCACACACTGCATAACTCTAAACATTCCAACTTCAATCTAAGAAAAACCTATGTTAGAACCCATCATTCCATACTCGATGACATAAAATCATAATAAAAATAGGAGAAACCTTAAATTACCTTTCCTCCATAATCTGAATCAACACCTGAATTGACACCACCACCATCTACTGGTACTTAATGCTACTTCTCTTTTCTCGATTTCAGACTCCTAATCTTTATCACCTTCTTACTAACACAATCAAACCCTCACTCTGTTAATATCTTCAGTCATGAGCTTCAAACGATCCCAACTTAAGAACCTTGACTTCTTCAATTTCTAATTATTCTTCATCCGAACCCTAATTCACCCAAACTGTTAAAACCCATCTCAAATCAATCTTCTAAATTATCAATTTCATCATCTACAGCTTCACCATCATGACCCCTGTAATATAACCTGAACTACAACCATAATTCTTCCCTGCATCTGTCAGTACTCCAACCATCTCAAAAGTAAGCCATCAAATCCTTAAACATCAACATAAACCTAAACAACAATCTCCATTCCAATAACACCTGCAACTATATAATCACCCACTGCATAACTCTAAACATTCCAACTTCAATCTAATCAAAACCTATTTTAGAACCCATCATTCCATATTCGATGATATAAATCATAATCAAAATAGGAGAAATCTTAAATTACCTTTCCTCCAGAATCTGAATGAACACCTGAATTGACACCACCACCATCCACTGGTACTTAATTCTGCTTCTCTTTTCTCGATTTCAGACTCCTAATCTTTATCACCTTCTTACTAACACAATCAAACCCTCACTCTGTTAACAACTTCAGTCACGAGCTTCAATCGATCCCAACTTAAGAACCCTGACTTCTTCAATTTCTAATTACTCTTCATCCGAACCCTAATTCACTCAAACTGTTAAAACCCATCTCAAATCAATCTTCTAAATTGTCAATTTCATCATCTACTGTTTCCCTGAGTTGTTCTTATGAAACCCTAATTATTTGATTCTTCTCTAAAAAAACTTCAGAACTTCAATTAAACCTCTACCTATGATTCTTCATCAACAATAGTGTAGCGCCCCCTAAGCTAGCAACTGACTAATCCAAGAGATTAACTAAAACATGAGGCACTAACGAACTAAAATATCCATTTAAAACACTAGGGAAGAAGTTCTAAACAAATATTAACCCGAATCTAAACCCTCTCTAAAATAAATACAAGAACTCCGCTCAAGTGATACATATTTAATAATGAGTTGGTTTACAAATAGAATATAAACACAAAAATAAACATAGCTGAAGCTAACAAACTAACGCAAACAACTCCTCGAAGCTTTCATCGCCACGTGCACATCATCCCTAAAAGGGGTTCCCCGTAGAAATAACAACTAACTTTCAAGTAATCACTAGAATGTTTTAAAAAC
Source organism: Papaver somniferum (assembly GCF_003573695.1). Classification (NCBI taxonomy): domain Eukaryota; kingdom Viridiplantae; phylum Streptophyta; class Magnoliopsida; order Ranunculales; family Papaveraceae; genus Papaver; species Papaver somniferum. The sequence goes on along the minus strand of NW_020620825.1, from coordinate 8,238,634 downwards.
AATGCAGGTTTTACTAAAAACCGTTAAAACGCGGAAAAATAGATAAAACATATTAAAATATTAAGTTGTACTGAAATATAAAGTTTTACCAACCATTAAACTGGCACACATATATACATGCATACACTATCATATAGTAACAAAGATATGCATGGATTTCACAAAAGTTAGATTTGTAAAACAATAATGAATACAAGAGAGTTCGTTATTGATTCCCACTTCTTTTGATGACAAGCCTCGCCTACCTTGAGATCCATAATCCACTGGTTCATTCTTTAAATCGTTCGATGTTAATACAGAGTAACTTTTAATCACAGAAGCACTCTAAAGATTAGCCAAAAGGCTCATACAAGGCTCATAACACAATCTCATACAATTATGTTATAGGATAAATAAATTATCTAATGGTTCTACACCTTTTCATTATCTATCTTTAGCACATCTAAGGTTTATTAATCCAATTAGGTTGATTCTATAGTCCACTAGATACGTATTATGATCATTTATAACTTTATAGAAGGAACCAAAGGTTAATTCGGACCATAAAGGGTCCAAAGTATCAAACCAGGAAAGCTAGGCCTAAGCCCAAGTCCACTAAACAAGCCCAACAACATAAGGTCCAGTCCACTATAGTCAACTAACGGTCAATAACAGTCACAGAGTTTAACTAACAGTCAACATCCAAAGTCAAGGTCAAGTCCTGGTCAAATGGTCAAGGTCAACAAGTCGATTGAGTCGACTCAGGTCAAGGTAGGGAACTCAGTGAGTCAACACCGACTCAATTCAGTCACACCAAAACATTCAGATAGGTCAGCTACACTGACTAGGCTGACTAACAGGTTTAAAAACAAGATACAGGAATCATACAGATGATATCACTAACAAAAAAAACAACAATACGACTCCTCAGTTCTAACTCACACTAACTCTAAGCGCAATCTTGATTACATTTCAATACTATTCTCATTTGCAAATAGCTATAGTTCCTAACACAATACTTACATATTCACTTCAACTAAACTCTAGTATCAGTTCAACATCAACTTCCTTCCACATTGAATTTCAATTCAAACACCCTTGTGATATCCTAACATTCATCTAACTCGCAATTCAGTCAATATTCACAATAACAACACCAGCTACAAACTCAGCTTCATCTATGCACAATAAACACTAACAGAATCTACAATTCCTCTTCTTTATCACTTCAATAATTCAATTCATCCATTTCAGATCCACCACCTTCATGTTTGAATCTCCAATTCAACCATCCATAACAGTACCTTCTAATCGAAACAACTAAGTCTACCAGTTACACTCAATCTGCAACATTGAAATATTGGTAACTTTCTCAACAACAACACATCTCTTTAACTCAACTCAACTGCCAATCCCATCGTTAGTTCACTCCAAGTATCTCAGACCTCTTCCCTGCATTTATAACACTAATTCTTATAATTCCCTTGATATACACCATCTCCATTTCACCTACTACTGCATATTACCAGCACTAGGTCATAACCATCACCTGTAATATCAATACAATATCAAACACTATCTATAGATACAACACTTCCCAATTAACACAACCAGCATCACCATTCAGCTGAATCAAAATATCCCTTTCACAGCTTCAAGCCAAGACTATGACTCAATCTTCATCATCTTCTTAAGCTCATCACAAACAGCAACCCAAATTCACCAATTCATCTTTCTACTAAAACAATTTAGTTGATTCCCAAATCAAGAATCCAAACGCTAATTTCTATTTCTTCTCTGTAAAACCATAAATTGATATCCCAACTTCAATCACCACTTCTCAGTTCATCATCCTCATCTGAAATACCCAATTCAGGAACCCTAATCTTCATCCTCAATTCACTGAAAACCCTAACCTGTGAAACTAATTTCCTATAGAAACTAAAATTAAACCTTATAGAACCATCTACACCACAATTAAGATCAAACCCATGTATAAACAATCAAAACAAAACGATTCCATAAAGAAACGTTAATCAATTCGCAACCCTAGATTAGATTACCCTTTTCTTCTTCTTCCAAAACCTAATCAACAGCAGCAGCATCACCTCCTCCCACAATACAACATGATACTAACTTGAGAACAACCGCTCAGACAGAGAACTCACTCAAATCTTCGAAATTAAGATTAACAGAGAGGAGAAGAGAAGAACATGGAAGAAGAAGGAAAGAGAAGGAAAGCGAAGATGAAAAGAGAAAATGATTTTCTCTTCGATCGATGAAGGGATAAGACCAAGGAAAATTATTAAGACGCCCAGAAAGGATACGGGCAGCCAAGTCGGTCTAAGACAAAATTACTATTGTTCCCCTCACACTAATATGATGATATCTTCTGCGTCTGGTATTCGAATGACACGTTCGAGTAGTCTATTTCGCATAACTTTTCGAGATCTATCTAGTGATACTAGTTTCATACCTAAATTATTGCTAGATTAATTTCTATTAATTAGAATAACGTTAACTAATCGAGTCATTATCGGCTTAATCGTCTCTTGATCACATCTAGACCAGTCAAATAGCGTTGACGAGCTTGAGGGTCGTTACATTCTCCCCACCTTATATCATTTTCGTCCTCGAAAATCAAACCGTCCTTATAGTCTTCCAAAACTCCCCACCTTAAAGAGAAATACTATCTCTCGACTAAATGCAAGTACTGCTCATACTTACAAACGCGCGAAAACTTACTCGTTTTAAATGAGTTCGCAACAACAAGAAAGAAAGCACAAGCCTATTTGGTTTTTTACAACTGAAATCTATAATTTGTATCTCTAAGTTCAAAAGACTAATTTTTTATTTTATAATAAGATTGTCTCTACGCTCACCATGCTAAATTAAATTCTAACAAATAGGTATGTCTATGTTCACCGAACTAATATTTATAGTCTAATACTTAATAATTTATTGATTTGTTGTAGTTCCAAATTTGTTATATATTTATCCATATAACTAATCTAAATTTGATTTCACGTAAATCTCTAATATCTGATATTTTAAATTTATTGTTCTACAATATATAAATTTTCCAAATATTATCTACTTTAAATATGATATTAACAAAATTATTAAAATACTATTATCAGTAGTGTAACTATTTCCTATAGCTTTATCATTATCGTTATTAGTTTGTTTATAGTCTAGTTGGTTAACAAAGTCTTACTTCGCTAAGTATGATTTTACATTCACGTAAAAATTACTATAATTGATTTTATTTATCCATATCGAGTCTGTATACTATATATATCTTATTAAATATTAGCATTGGTAACTTAATACTATTTCAATTTGAGTCTGCATAAAATTGTAATGCATCATCTAAGTCTTTAGATCTTTCTATCAATGTAAAGTATATCTTATCATTATACGATTTTATTTTCTTTCAAGTTTATCGTTGTACCAAGCATCCAAATATTATTACTACTTCTTCATGTATGTTTGTTTAATTCCGATGATTTACTAAATCAATTATTGAACTAAAGAAAATTTGGGTATAAGATTATTAAGAATTTTAGTCTTTCTATTTTATGCAATATATCCGCACGTTCTTAAGTCTAATCTAATAAGTCTTATATTATCTATCTGGTTTCATCGCACAAGAATGTATTTTTAATTTTATTTTATTACAAAATCTGACTATAGATAATTACTAATAGTTTTGCGTAGCTATTTGATCCTAATTATTACTTTAGTCATTATACATTTACTAATAAATTTTTTAATTAAACAAAGTTCAATACAATACTAGTTGATATGTTATGATCATTAGTGACTTTATTATCATTTATTATTATTAACACTAATAGTCGAACTATTATCTTAATTACTTTTACAATTTAACTTCATTTCTACTTGGATAGATTAAAGGTTCTAATTGCGAGAAAAGATACTTTATTAGTTTCTAAACAAAATTTGGGATCTATCAGTTCACTAATAGAAGCAAGTCTTCCTAACATGAATGGTAATCCATGCTTGTAGTTGGCCTGTCCAGGTTAGCAAGACCCGACGATGGTTTCTTACGAACAAAGACAATACAAACACACCAGAATTTCAAACCTCACTATTCTCCAGTGCTAGATTATTTAAGTATCATTCAATTGAGACTAACTAATTTCTAGTTATCTATTGAAATTTCTAACTTATACCACAATTGGTTTCAGCCTACAATTTTTACTTCATAGATATATACACTCAAAACAAGAAGCAAGCAATCAACATGCTGAACAAATCAATCAATCAATTCAAAAATATTTTAGTTCTTGATTGTTTTTAGTGATTAAGATTTATCTCACAAACCCAACCCAGTTCTAAACTAATCTCATTTACTAACTGACACTGGCTATTCCTATTGTTCCCATGTAAGATCTAATAGTGAGCTCTTATACCAAGTCTGTAGCCCCCCTAAGCTAGCAGCTGACTAATCCAAGATATTAACTAAAACATGAGGCACTAACGAACTAAAACATCCATTTAAAACACTAGGAAAGAAGTTCTAAACAAATATTAACCCGAATCTAAACCCTCTCTGAAATAAATACAAGAACTCCTCTCAAGTCATACATATTTAATAATGAGTTGGTTTACAAATAGAATATAAACACAAAAATAAACATAGCTAAAGCTAACCAAGTAACGCAACCAACTCCTCGAAGCTTTCATCGCCACGTGCACATCTTGAATCTGTCTCTGAAACTGAAAGTGGTAATGGGTGAGCACATCATCCCTAAAGGGGTGCCCCGTAGAAATAACAACTAACTTTCAAGTAATCACTAGAATCTTTTAAAAACAATGCAGGTTTTACTGAAAACCGTTAAAACGCGGGAAAATAGATAAAGCATATTAAAATAATAAGTTGTACTGAAATATAAAGTTCTACCAACCATTAAACCGGAACACATTCACAACATAAATAACAATTGAGGGACGTCTTCCTTCGGAGTAGCAAAGCATGACTGTTGCGGAGTCTTCAATGATCATTAAAGCGCCCATGAGGTTTCCGTCCTCAAGTCATAAACGATAGGTACCTTACCATTACCTTATTCTACGCGCACTCTACATATAGAGTATCTAAATAGATTTAATGGTAACAACATTATATGCGATCGAAGTGCTTACGCAGTGGAGAGACCGTAATCCGCCCACCCGTAAATCCAACAACCAAATATAATATTCCCAACATCATTCTCTCTAAACACCAAAACATAATATAATATCTTTCGAAATTAATTTAAAATAAATAACAAACATCCATGTATGAGACATGCGTTGCCCGTACAGAAATAGGGAAAATAATATTCGGTGACACGAGTACACACATATATAGCTATTAGTAGGCAACAATTTTCACTCCTTTAGCGCATAAATATAGATATAACTTTTGGGAAACTACATCACACACCAATCAAAAGGAAACCTTCTCCCTTTCATGCTAACAATAAGTAAAGATTGTAACCACTTTCCAGTCAATGGAAAGAATCACTTTTTGGAAAATAAGTAATTACTCCCAAAACGCAGATATCAGTTGTTTCTAAAGATCCAAGCCCATCCCAAAATGTAAAAGAAAACTAGTTTGTATTACACACATACATACATGCATACACTATCATATAATAACAAAGATATGCATGGATTTCACAAAAAATATATTTGTAAAACAATAATGAATACAAGAGAGTTCGTTATCGATTACCACCTCTTTTGATGACAAGCCTCGCCTACCTTGAGATCCATAATCCACTGGTTCATTCTTTAAATCGTTTGATGTTAATACAGAGTAACTGTTAATCACAGAAGCACTCTAAAGATTAGCCAAAAGGCTCATACAAGGCTCATAACACAATCTCATACAATTATCTAGTTATAGGCTAAATGAATTATCTAATGGTTCTAAGCCCATTATGGTTCTACACCTTTTCATTATCTATCTTTATAGATAGGTACATCAACTAGATACGTATTATGATCATTTATAACTTTATAGAAGGAACCAAAGGTTAATTCGGACCATAAAGGGTCCAAAGTATCAAACTAGGAAAGCTAGGCTAAGCCCAAGTCCACTAAATAAGGCCAACAACATAAGGTCCAGTCTACTAGAGTCAACTAACGGTCAATAACAGTCACAGAGTTTAACTAACAGTCAACATCCAAAGTCAAGGTCAAGTCCTGGTCAAATGGTCAAGGTCAACAAGTCAACTGAGTCGACTCAGGTCAAGGTAGGGAACTCGGTGAGTCAACACCGATTCAACTCAGTCACACCAAAACATTCAGACAGGTCAGCTAAACTGACTAGGCTGACTAACAGGTTTAAAACACAAGATACATGAATCATACAGATGATATCACTAACAACAAAAACAACAATACAACTCCTCAGTTCTAACTCACACTAACTCTAACTGCAATCTTGATTACATTTCAATACCATTCTCATTTGCAAATAGCTATAGTTCCTAACACAACACTTACATATTCACTTCAACTAAACTCTAGTATCAGTTCAACATCAACTTCCTTCCACATTGAATGTAAAACCCCTTATCCTAGACTAGGTGCTAGTAAGTAGTGGGAAGGTTGTTTTTGGAATTTACTGGTGCATATTTATACACAAAAGAAAAACCTAGGGTTTGTATTTTTATCTCTCTAATCCTAAAAGAAATGTGCTAGCCGCATAAAAACACATCTCTTCTCCTGTTACTGATCGCTGTCGTATGCGTCAAAAATAAATTACACTTTCCCACAGAGAGGTCTTGGTTGTCAAAATGTTTCGGTTTTCTAAATAGAACAAGGGGGGTTTTCTGATTTTTTATGTAAAGGAAATTAAACTAAAAGCAAGTAAATAAATAAAGCACACAAATCAAAATGTGAAGATATTGGTTAAGGTTTTCGTCTTCAATCACAAACATGTTTTCGACACAATAACTAGAATTGATATTTTAATCTCAACTTTTATCAAAGGCCCTAGGATACCTTGATCGCAAGTATATCCCGCAAATCTCCTAGTGTCATCAACAAACACATTAAAACATGTGAGTATGAGTTCTATCTAAGAGAACAACCTAACGTGTAAAAGCACTAATCAAGTTCAATTCCCTAGATGCATTAAGTTCTATGAAATCAGGCCAATCAAAGCAACCAAACGTGTAAAAGCACTAATCCGATTTAACAAAGGTTATGACTCACTTGTGACTACTAGGATGTATCACTACAAGCAATAATCACAATAATGCTACTTGTAATCAGGAATCTATCACTTTTGCGTATAATAAATCCTAATCTAGCAATAGAGATGAAAACACACTCAATTGATTCTAGACTCAATCAAACAAGTATTCAAATCATGTAACAATATCATCAGTAAATCATAAACGATAAATATGGAGACAAAACTAATTTATTGCATAAAAATCATGTTTGGAATTCCAACTTATTCCTTAACCAAGAAAAAACTAGGTAAACATCATAATGGAGTTCATAACAAGAAGGAAGAGAAAACCTATCATGTTTCTAAACCCTAGAACCTAGTAGGAGTGGAAGAGATTATTCATCTCCCGATTCACCGAGAAAGAGGTCCTTTTTATATCTTTTCTCTTGGTCGACCAATTTCCAAGTCTCGGCCAAAGCTTACCCAAAACGTAGGCAAACTGTTGTTTCTGCATAAAAAGCCCAAACATTCAAGCCCACAACTCTGAGCCCATCAGGTCCATTACTATGCCTGTCAGTTTTGTGGAACTGACAGTGCAAATTCCAGCTGCAACTCAGGCATCACACGGCTCCTTCTCTGCATCGTTCCTAACATACATCTATCCCCGGAAACAACTTACTCCAACTTCAATCATTCAAACCCATTCATTCTACAACACAGTCTCAAGCCAAATCACTACCAGTGCCTTCACATTCATTAGCACAACCGTTGGGCATCACAAACCCAAGCCAACGCCAGTTGCAGCTCTGCCTCAAGCCATTCTCAGCAAACCAACAACAACCTGCAGTATATCTTCCATCTGTGGCTTCTTATTCATTCAGCAGCACTGCATCATACCAGTTCCACCTGCAATTCAGTTCAGGCCATAATACACAGCAACACCATTTTCTTCTCCTTATTTTGTTGGCAGCTGCTCATCTGATTTTTCCTATGTTCACTTGCAACAACCACCAGTTCAATAACACGGTACCACTGATTCAAACCAGAGTTCATTGTCTCAACTGCACCGACACTGCAGCTTCAACCATTTCACTCTGCCTAGCCAAGATCATCTCCCATCAGTGCTATGTCTTCTGTTCCTGCAATCTGCCAGCAATTTAAGCCATTCATTCTTGTTATCAAACAACTCACTTTCCTTGTCTATTTTCTTGCTAAACCTTGCTCAAAATCTCTTCCCAGTAATGCCAGCTTGCAACTCCATATTCCCATTTGAACAGGAACCAACAATCATCTTTAATTCAGCCTTCCAGCACCAGCACTAATTCATTTCATAACCTGTAAAATCCTAGGCATACATCTAGATTCATTCCTAAGCCAACACATAGCACCACCAGCTTCATTTCCACCTCCATCTGAATTTCTCAAACACCAACAACATCACCAGTACCATTTCAGTTCAAGCAGCAGCATCTCAATTCCTTCCCTGCTGTAACTATGACCACTGCGCTACCAAAGACATTTCCTGAGTTGCACCGCAACACAAACACCAACTTCCCACAAGCCATTGTTACCACCAGTTCCATATCCACTTGCAAAACCCCCCTTCTTGGTTGCTTCAAAATTCATCTAACTTTGCTTAAATCCTAGCTGTAACCTCTTCTCTTCCTTGTACTTCACTGTAACCAACATGGCACCAATTCCAACTGCAATTCCATCTTCATCTAAAACAGCAACTTCACTTCCCTTGTTCTACAATCAACAAGAACAGCTCCTGCAATACCAATCACCAGCTTAATACCACCACCAACTGCAATTGCCTATCCATTGATCACCTGCAACAACATTGAATCTTCTTTGCTAACCATCTCTGCATTATATCTAAAGGCCAACACCAATTCCATCACGGCTGTAGCTCCTTCTCATTCAAACTGCATCTCAAGACTACAACCTCAACCTTCCCTGACCATCACAACATCTCAGCTTCACATCCTGCAACAACAGCATCACGAGGTTGTTTCAATTCTTCCCTGTTACAGCTGCAATTCTGCATCACAACAACAACAATCCTCGGCTTATTCATTGCAGCATCACCTCTTATGTGAAATTGTCACAACCATTAGCAGCTCCATCTCCTCATACCATTTAATGTCACAGCCATCACCTGCATCTCAGCATCAATTTACCATAAACAACCATGGCCCTGTAATCTCTCATCCATTCTTAGTAACAATCTTCTCTTCTTTCAACAGTTCTTCTTCTCCTTGTAATGAAATCGATCTCAACAGAACCCCAACTTCAATTTCTTCACTGCCAACCAGTTGACCTAAATCCAAGGAAATAAACTTCATTCCTTCCAATTCTTCAGTGATTCGAATCTAAAACAAACCCATATCTCACAACCACGATTCCCATGGCAGCAACATCATCTCATCTCCTTGCAATTTCATCACCAGAACCCATGAATATCAGCACCATCTTCTCGATCTTGTTACGGAGGCTACAAGATTCAAAACCCATGACTTTCTTCTCCTATCTCTTCACCAGAAGCAACTCAGATCATTCAAACCCTAACACAGACACAAATACTCTCCGTTCATCACATGTAACTGCTGCAATATCCAATTCAGGTTAAACCGATACTTTATTTCCGTTCTCAAACTCGAAATCATCTTCTCAAACTCAAAACAAATTCACCAGCAGTTCATCCCATTTGCAGCTGAACAGAGGAAGAATGGGAAATGTTGTCTGAAACAAAAGAGTTCGACCTAACCAAGTCTAATAGTATGGAACGGCTATTAACACCCATGGGTGCTTTTAGAAATTCTTACTAGACTCCAACGGGTTGTCCCTTATCCTTGACTGAGCTCCGGGTATCACTCGCCTGTAAAATGACCAATTTTCCTTTCTTACTCAAAATGCATGATTTATCTTCCTTTTGCTCCACATGACTCCAATACACCTAATAACACTCAAAAGCAAACATAAGATACATAATTTATAAGAAAACTCGCAAAGAAAGCATAAATACTAGATATAAAAGTAGGTGTTTACAACACCTATCAAATTCCCCCACACTTAGACTTTGCTAGTCCTCGAACAAATCAAACAAAATAATTATAAAAACATACATACAACTCCGTGTCGTCGAGGCTACGGTCACTTTTAGCATAAATAACAAGCCTTTGAACCCCTAGGTGTCCCTAGTGGACGAGTTATAATCTCATAAAGGTTTACAAGAGGTCTGCCTACAAAACCTATATTTTCAACTCCATCTACCTGTGACAAATCTATGAACGAATCCAAAATGGCTATTTGAGGAGGTACCCTGATGCGAATCCGAATTAATATATATAAATTAAGCTCTATTAAGAAAGTCGAACAAGCCATAATCTCGGAAACTAACAAACCACAATCACAAATGAATAGATAAAGAAGATGGAAATAGATATAGATGGTTGCGATGTTTACTAAAGTGATCGATGTTTCCCATATCTGTCTGAAGGTCGCTGTCAATGATGAACCAATGACTCCTATTGGATTGAGCTATTGTCTGAATTCTAATATCAACACACTGGCATATACAAGGGAACCAACAGTCAATAAACTTAAATCTGGATCGACTCACTGGCATATACAAGGGAACCATGAGTCGATTTTATTGCACCATAACAACTTTTTTTTTTTGACATCATGATTGGATCTTGTGGATCCAAGCGCATGTTTCTTGTCAGCAGATTACATGATAGTTCCCTTGGATCCTGCACTCCACGCTTGCTTAGGCGACGGAGACAGGGAGAATACACACATATTGCTTTATCCAAGTGTCAAATTTATTCCGTTTGGTCAATTGGTCGGTCTCTGTTTTTTTTTTCCTCTTTTTGTAGTAACTCAATCACACTATTTCATCCTAACAGCAATAACAAGTCGATGTTAGTGACCCACCAAATCACATAAATATAACATAAACGTTGTAAAAGTAAAAACAGAAAGTGATATGGTGATATTCCGAGATATGGTAACAACTTTCATATTATTTCTAACACTTGAATAATTCCGTCCCTTGTAGTTAATGGGTTCCTCAACTCCCACAACCAAAAAAGTTTCATCCACATAGATTGGTAGTGTCATCCTAAAGGTACATATTTCTATATTTTGGAGTATCATCATTTTGTTTTAATCATAAAAGGGAAAAACTAACAAGGCTAAAAACTCTATATTTAATCATAAAAGGGAAAAACTAACAACGCTAAAAACTCTATATGCGAAAACACTCCCCCACACTTAAGCTTCACATTGTCCTCAATGTAAATTAAGTCATCCAAAGTAAAATTTAAGATGGGAAATTCATAACATGATATATATACAAAGTAAGAAAATAAAATGCATAATAAAAACTCATACTCCAACTCATAGCTATTTCTGAACAATAGAGGATAAACACTAAACAAGCTATTTAGTTGGCATCTAATCCCAACTCAGCCAATATATATACCTCATTGTCAAAAAAAAATTCCATCTACTTAGAAAGGCTAGTATTTATTCTAATTGTTCAAAAATTTCTAAAAGTTGGAATTTTAATATGCAAATATCCAAAATAAGAAAATAAAGATAAAAGACTTGAGAAATAAAAAGATAGAGATAGATACACAAAACCCGTGGGTTGCCTCCCATTTAGCTCTTGGTTTAAAGTCGTCAGCCCGACTTGCAAGACCGATTCTCCATACACCAATAACCTGAAAAGTTGAGGATCCTTCCATAGAATCTGTTTTGCAAACACTAGCTTTGCACACATATTAGTAATATAAAATAGAAACGAAGTTATTAACCGATAAAAGTTTCCCCCACACTTATTCTTGTCCACACTTGGAAGTGGATATAAAATACAGAATTCAGGAACTTTCATGGTTTCTTGTTCACAAACCATGCATAGCATGAGAATCAAATGTTTCCAATGGCGGATATCGAGAAACAAAGTCATTCAACAATGTTTTCGAAGCACATACATTCAAACCAATAAGAGATAAAGAAGAAGAAACAATATGCAAAGGGTTAGACAAACCTTGCACAATCTCTTGTATTACGGAATCCTCTTCATCCTTGAAAAACTCAAGTGAGTTGTTCACCTCTTTTATATCATGGTCCTCTATCAAACCTTCCAACCATTCTTCGTCCGTTTATGCCTTAACCAAAGTCTCGACATAAACATCATCATTACAATCCTTTACAAGCTCAATTGGGTCTTCCACAATATTGGTCATATCAGTTTCATTCTCAACACACTCTTCTTTGTTGCAAGGTACATACTCCACTGCGGATTCAAGTCTCACCATAAGGAACTTTTTAAGAACACGCATTGCATCATCCTCTAGCTCTACCTTTTGAATAGGTTCTTGATCATTATTAAGATCAATGCTTGAGTAAGCTGCACTAGTATCATCATATTCCTTTTCATCTTCACCTTGATCGCAAAAAGAATCCATTGTACACTCCTCGGGGATGTCACCATAAATTGGTTCAAGCGATGTATTTTCATAGTCATCGTCACTATCATAGTTGACATAAGATTGGCTACCACTTCCCAAAGATTGGTCTTTCGTAGAATTTTGCATGTCCTCTTTGTATTCTTCAATGCCTTGTCTTAAAATGGAAACATCTTTTTGAAGCTCTTGGAGTGATCCATCCAAATTTTGAAAATAGTGTTCCATTTGTTGGTAAAGCTCGTTCGACAAGGAAAAAGTAGAATCACTTACTTCAGTATTGCTAGGCCAATTATCTTCCCTTTGAATGGGTGAATGATCATAACTACGATCAGAAATTGGGCCAAACATACTATTAGCATATTCGGTCGACGAAATTGGTTCCACGCTTGGTTGTCTACAAACTGACTCCATGCCCACCATAAATTGTTGCATCTCATCTACCAAACTCGAAAAAATATGAATAGGAGTACAACTAGTCTCTCCTCCCTGTGGTTGCTCACTTACATACCTACTGTAAGAAGGTTGGTATGTATGAGAATAACTCAAAGGGTACGTGGAATATTGACCATAACCAAAGGATTGGTTTTGATTGTATTCCCCATAAGGGTGATAGTTTTCAGAATGTTGTTGAGGTTGGTAACCATACCCATTGTTCCAATATGCTCCGTCCATAGTAATTGGTACCTGAAACAAGAGTTATCTAAACAAGGTTAAAAACCAGAAAATAGAGATAAAAACAAAATAAAAGAAAAAGACTAAAAACAAAAATATGAAAACAAAAAAAAGTGACAACCGCTGCCGGGCCAAAATTTGATCGCTGTCGTATGCGTCAAAAATAAATTACACTTTCTTACTACTCAAAATATAAATATAGCAAGGGCAAGAAATGATCTTCCCACAGAGAGGTCTTGGTTGTCAAAGTGTTTCGGTTTCCAATAGAACAAGGGGGGTTTTCTGATTTTTATGTAAAGGAAATTAAACTAAAAGCAAGTAAATAAATAAAGCACACAAATCAAAATGTGAAGATATTGGTTAAGGTTTTCGTCTTCAATCACAAACATGATTTCGACACAATAACTAGAATTTATATTTTAGTCTCAACTTTTATCAAAGACCTAGGATACCTTGATCGCAAGTATATCCCGCAAATCTCCTATTGTCATCAACAAACACATTAAAAGATGCGAGTATGAGTTCTATCTAAGAGAACAACCTAACGTGTAAAAGCACTAATCAAGTTCAATTCCCTAAATGCATTAAGTTCTATGAAATCAGGTCAATCAAAGTAATCGAACGTGTAAAAGCACTAATCCGATTTAACAAAGGTTATGACTCACTTGTGACTATTAGGATGTATCACTACAAGCAATAATCACAATAATGCTACTTGTAATCAGGAATCTATCACTTTTGCGTATAATAAATCCTAATCTAGCAATAGAGATGAAAACACACTCAATTGATTCTAGACTCAATCAAACAAGTATTCAAATCATGTAACAATATCATCAGTAAATCATAAACGATAAGAATGGAGACAAAACTAGTTTATTGCATAAAAATCATGTTTGGAATTCCAACTTATTCCTTAACCAAGAGAAAACTAGGTAAACATCATAACGGAGTTCATAACAAGAAGGAAGAGAAAACCTATCATGTTTCTAAACCCCAGAACCTAGTAGAAGTGAAAGAGATTATTCATCTCCCGATTCACCGAGAAAGAGGTCCCTTTTATATCTTTTCTCTTGGTCGACCAATTTCCAAGTCTCCGCCAAAGCTTACCCAAAACGTAGCCTAACTGTTGTTTCTTCATAAAAAGCCCAAACATTCAAGCCCACAACTCTGAGCCCATCAGGTCCATTACTATGCCTGTCAGTTTTGTGGAACTGACAGTGCAAATTCCAGCTGCAACTCAGGCATCACACGGCTCCTTCTCTGCATCGTTCCTAACATACATCTATCCCCGGCAACAGCTTACTCCAACTTCAATCATTCAAACCCATTCATTCTACAGCACAGTCTCAAGCCAAATCACTACCAGTGCCTTCACATTCATTAGCACAACAGTTGGGCATCACAAACCCAAGCCAACGCCAGTTGCAGCTCTGCCTCAAGCCATTCTCAGCAAACCAATAACAACCTGCAGTATATCTTCCATCTGTGGCTTCTTATTCATTCAGCAACACTGCATCATACCAGTTCCACCTGCAATTCAGTTCAGGCCATAATACACAGCAACACCATTTTCTTCTCCTTGTTTTGTTGGCAGCTGCTCATCTGATTCTTCCCATGTTCACTTGCAACAACCACCAGTTCAATAACACAGTACCACTGATTCAAACCAGAGCTCATTTTCTCAACTGCACCGACACTGCAGCTTCAACCATTTCACTCTGCCTAGCCAAGATCATCTCCCATCAGTGCTATGTCTTCTGTTCCTGCTATCTTCCAGCAATTTAAGCCATTCATTCTTGTTATCAAACAACTCACTTTCCTTGTCTATTTTCTTGCTAAACCTTGCTCAAAATCTCTTCCCAGTAATGCCAGCTTGCAACTCCATATTCCCATTTGAACAGGAACCAACAATCATCTTTAATGCATCCTTCCAGCACCAGCACTAATTCATTTCATAACCTGTAAAATCCTAGGCATACATCTAGATTCATTCCTGAGCCAACACACAGCACCACCAGCTTCAGTGCCACCTCCATCTGAATTTCTCAAACACCAACAACATCACCAGTACCATTTCAGTTCAAGCAGCAGCATCTCAATTCCTTCCCTGCTGTAACTATGACCGCCGGGCCACCAAAGACATTTCCTGAGTTTCACCGCAACACAAACACCAACTTTCCACAAGCCATTGTTACCACCAGTTCCATATCCACTTGCAAAACCCCCCTTCTTGGTCTCTTCAAAATTCATCCAACTTTGCTTAAATTCTAGCTGTAACCTCTTCTCTTCCTTGTACTTCACTGTAACCAACATGGCACCAATTCCAACTGCAATTCCATCTTCATCTAAAACAGCAACTTCACTTCCCTTGTTCTACAATCAACAAGAACAGCTCCTGCAATACCAATCACCAGCTTAATACCACCACCAACTGCAATTGCCTAGCCATTGCATCATCACCTGCAACAACATTGAATCTTCTCTGCTAACCATCTCTGCATTATATATCAAGGCCAACACCAATTCCATCACGGCTGTAGCTCCTTCTCATTCAAACTGCATCTCAAGACTACAGCCTCAACCTTCCCTGACCAGCACAACATCTCAGCTTCACATCCTGCAACAACAACATCACGAGGTTGTTTCAATTCTTACCTGTTACAGCTGCAATTCTGCATCACAACAGCAACAATCCTCGGCTTATTCATTGCAGCATCACCTCTTATGTGAAATTGTCACAACCATTAGCAGCTCCATCTCCTCATACCATTTACTGTCACAGCCATCACCTGCATCTCAGCATCAATTTACCATAAACAACCATGGCCCTGTAATCTTTCATCCATTCTTAGTAACAATCTTCTCTTCTTTCCACAGTTCTTCTTCTCCCTGTAATGAAATCGATCTCAGCAGAACCCCAACTTCAATTTCTTTACTGCCAACCAGTTGACCTAAATCCAAGGAAACAAACTTCATTCCTTCCAATTCTTCAGTGATTCGAATCTAGAACAAACCCATCTCTCACAACCACGATTCCCATGGCAGCAACATCATCTCATCTCCTTGCAATTTCATCACCAGAACCCATGAATATCAGCACCATCCTCTCGATCTTGTTACGGCGGCTACAAGATTCAAAACCCATGACTTTCTTCTCCTATCTCTCCTCCAGAAGCAACTCAGATCATTCAAACCCTAACACAGACACAAATACTCTCCGTTCATCACATGTAACTGCTGCAACATCCAATTCAGGTTAAACCCATCCTTTATTTCCGTTCTCGAACTCGAAATCATCTTCTCAAACTCAAACCAAATTCACTAGCAGTTCATCCCATTTGCAGCTGAACAGATGAAGAATGGAAAATGTTGTCTGAAACAAAAGAGTTCGACTGCACAAGAACCGGTCTAAACGACCTGGACCGGAATAGAACCGGTGATACCGGACCGGTACCGAATCGGAACCGACTTGACCGAGACAGACACCGGTTCTGAAATTTGAGAACCGGACTAGACCGGTACAGACACCGGTTTTTGGGGAGAACCGGACTTGAACCGGACCATCTGTACCGGTTATTATTAGCCGTCAAGATCTGTATAGGGTTTTAATCCTAGCCGTCCAAGACATAGGATGTCGAGAAAAAGAAAACAGAAGAAGCATTCTTCATTTCTTCTTCTTCGTTTCTTCTTCTCAGCGAAGGCGGCAGGCTGCAGGCTGGATTTTTCTGATCTTCTCTTAGGGTTTGAATCATTTAGATTGAAAATCACTATCAGTGTATCACCATCTCTATCAGGTCACTATTCTTCTCCTTAGGGTTCGAATTGTTTGATTGTATATTGATTTAGGGTTTTTACTTGTTTACAGAATTGTGATTTGATCTATATGTTCAGTGGCGTGAAGAAGTGAAGGTAAATCGTTCTTTCTATTCTTCCTCTGTGATTTGATCTTATTTCGATCAAACATAAATGTTCAGTGCCATAAATTGACACTGCTGTGTTGGGTTAGAATTACATGGAAGATAAAGATTGCTCTTTTACGGCTATAAATACAGTGAGTTGCAATTGTAGTTGTTATTTGATAAAAATTGCTCTTTTATGCTTGAATTCTTATGGGATGTCATTTATTTAATAAAAATTGCTCAATTGTGTTAGGTTAATGCTTGTATTCTGGGTTTATAGAATTTGAAATATCAAGAAAATTTTATAAAAGGGTAAAGAATCTTGGGTGGATTTGAGAGTGGTGTGTTAAGAGTTTGACATTGGAGAATGAAGGAAACAAGTGATTAACTGATTATGTTAAGAACTAGATTAGTACACTGATGCTGAGAAGGAGCGTATAGTGTAATTTCTGAAGTTTTAGAAATTGTGTTAGATTTTACACAGGGATAGTTCTATTATAAGAATGTTAATGTTAGTTGGTACTTGGGAACTAGTCTTACACTCTTACTGTGTTATGTATTGGTAGTGATATGAACCATGCTACTTGTAAATTTTCTAACTTGCTTCTCATTTTTCTCATTTTTCAACACGGGTCTCTGGTCTCCCTTTATGTCTCAGCGAAGCATCATTGACTTTAGTTTCTCTATGTTATTAACTATTTTCATATTTGTGGCAATTAAAATATCAGATCCTTTGGGTAGTTTTTATTTTCTCACTAACAATAAATATACACTATATACTTTTTTTTTGGTTTAATCAGAGTGTGATCATATTCATTTTTTTAATCTTACACTTCTTAGTATGTTAGAATAGAACACAGAGTTTCGACTTAGTCATGGATAGTAAGTATCTCCTTGTAGTGAGTAGTGACTGATAGACACATTTTTGTGTCTAATTTGTCCTCAATGCCTGTATTGTTGGAACTCTATTTTTGTACTAATATTGTGTTTTTATGTTTGTTTAGGTGTTTTTGGAGAAAATACCCTTGTATGGAAAGAGTTGCTCAAAAAGTGATGATTTACACCCCGGTTGTTTGTTCCTTTTTACGTTTCTTTTTGTCTTTATTTTGCAGGTTCAAAGTGAAAACTAAGGACTTGGAGAGGAAAATCTTAAAGCGAAAAGCGAAAAGAGAAGAAAAAAAGGACAATTTTAGGATTTAATTTTTAATTTGTAATTTTTTTAGAGTGTGTGAGGAAAACTGTAATTATTTATTTATTTATTTTGGACTTTGGACTTTGTTTTTTTTTTAACCCTACGGAAGGGTATTATTATTTAAAAAAAAAATTTATTATATAAACTGTGTGCAGGGAAGGACGACGATTACTATATCGTCTCGGCCCCTCGGGTTCGCACACGGCATAGGAGTCGTGGCCCGATTCGACGACAACGGTTCATCGCCCGTCTGGTACGGGAGGTAAGTCCAATCGAAACACCCGCGAATCTCCTGCAAGCGGGTTACTGTCTGCCTTAAGGTGATAATTGTTTGAGGACGAACCGGACTGTCTTTATTTTCCTAGTAAAGGGCAAGGACTGGCCTAAAAAAGATAAGGGTTCGTATTTCATCACCGTTCCCTTCTTGCCCGCCTTAGGAAAACGAAACCTAACGCGAACCCAAGCTTAAAATTTGGAATAGAACGAGACCGATAGGGTAACGAGCTTAATAGGAAACTCGTTCGAAAAATATTGGTTGCTCTTTAAGCACACTCCAAAGTTCATGATGGTTTCTGTGAGTTGAATGCGTGACTGCGCCGCCTTGTGATAGCGGTGAGGCCTTGGGTATCAAAGCTCCACTGAGCCTCCCTCTCCTCAATTCAACTTACTTTGACTCGGATTGATTCCAGAGGGGTTTGCTCAAATTGCAACGAATTCCCTTTCGAAAGATAGAAGCTGGTCTAGAAACAATCTAAGTGGAGCCATCATGCTTTTTGTTTGCTAGAAATCTTTAGGTTTGCTTTGGTGGAGTCGAGTCGGCCTTGTTTGTGATTGTATAGAATCCCTCTGTAGTTTATATTTCTTCGGTGATGAATCCTTTTGAGGAGACGCCACCTGCGATGACGTTGCGAGAATATATGTCTAGAAATTCTCGTTATCAAGAGACGTCTTCGGAAATGACTCTTGGTGAATATATGCGTGGGAAGCGATATATGGATACTCCAACTTTTATTGAGGAATCACCTCTAACGATCTATGAGAAATATTATAAACATAGACCATGTAGTTGGGAACAAAGCTTGAGAATTCGTGAATATCAAAAATTATATTGTGATGATGATGAGGAGGAGGATGGTGATGATGATTATAATGATATTTCTAGTTCAAATCCAAATAATTTTAATAATTATTTACCTATTCAAAAGGACGAGTATTTGACTAGAAATACCCCCGTTTTAGACGATGATTACGAAACCGATGATGGTTTAGAGGAACCAGTTTATCTTGAGAGTACTGTTTTCGAGTCAAACGATTTAGAAACATTAGTCTTAGAAGAACTCGTAGAGATTAGAGGGGATGAACCTGACTTAGAAAAATCAATCGCCCACTTTCAGGAATCTGATGACCTAGAAATTAGGGAGATTATGACCAGTCTACCTAGAGACGCCGAAAACTCTAAGTTTGGGGGTGATTATCATTCTCCATGTTCTTTAACTCTTAAAAATATCCCTCACTTGGGACTTGACATCAATGCCTCACCTATCTTACGAGATTATCTTCGTACTCGTTTTCCAGAACCTAATGATATCCAACAAGAGTCTCAACTGTTAGAAACCCATCCTCTGGTTGATGTGGTTAACCCAGCCAATAATACCAAGATTGATTTTGTTTTCCCACCAAATAGTTTTCTTCCAAATGTGGGAACATATAGATTTCAAATGTGTCGAATATTAAGTTGTGAGACTAAACCTAAATGCTTTAGGAAATTAGAATCGACACATTTGCTTAAAGATGACCACTACTCTCATTGTGGTCAATTATGTAAGTCATATCTGATTGACTTAGAGGATCCGCAATTATTTAGGTTATTACTTCGTGATTCTAAGTTCGTATTTGAGTTTTTCCAGACTCTAGGACCTAGTAAGTTAGATCCAATCTATGAGGAAATGCATCCAAGAAAAATATTTTATTTAGACCCTTTCATAGAACCTGAACCTGAACCACAATTAGATATAAATATCTTAATCAGGAAACTAGGTAAGGGCACGCTAGTCTTGTTCATTTTCTTGGTTCACTGCAATTTCCTGTTGTCATCTCTTTTTGGTTTTAAAGACCCGCAGTTATTCCGGCTACTGTTATACGGTTCGAGTTGACTAAACCTTTTCTAAGTCTGGCTGAAGACTTTAAACTTAGCACTTTTTGGGAGGTAACCCAATCTCATGCAACACGGTAATATCCTTCCTTAACTCTTTTGCTTCAAATAGTAACCGTTTCTCCTTGTTCATGCTTTTAATTTCATCTTTAGAACATTGAGGACAATGTTAGATTTAAGTTTGGGGGTATGGGAAAATCTTTTAGTTGCAATAAATAAACTCCAGAGCCTAGAAATTTACGCCTATTAAGGATAGCACTAACCAATCTAAGTGGATGGAAACATTTTTGTTTTAGGAGTTGAGGAACCAATCTGACTAGATGGAAACATCTATAGAGTCTATTCATAAAAGCACAGAGCTCAGGTGTTAGAAATAACATGATAGTTTCGCCATATCTCGTCGAGTCCTTTTCACTTTTTATTTTCAGTTTTCTTTTATTTCAAGTGATTTGGTGGGGCACACGATTCAAGTCGTTACCACTGCTAAGGTGAATTAGAGTGACTGAGATTACTAAAAAAAAAAAAAGACTGGACCAGTTAGACCAATCGGAATAAGTATTAACACTTGGATAGCAATATGCGTGTGTTCTCCCTGTTTCCGTCGCCTAAGCAAGCGTGGAATGCAGGACCCGTGGGAACTATCATGTAATCTGCTGACAAGAAGCATGCGCTTGGATCAAAAATATCTATTCATGCCGTTAAAAAGAAAAAATGGTTATTGTTATGTGTAGTCAACTGCTGGTTCCCTTGTATTTGCCAGTTTGTTGATCTAGATTTAAGTTATTGACCACTGGTTCTCTTGTATATGCCAGTTGTGTTGATATTAGTCAGACCGGTATCTCAGTCCATTAGGATAGGTTCATTCTGGCAGTGGCCTTCAGACAGATATGGGAAACATCGTTCACTTTTCAACCATCTACATTTTTCTTTTTCCATCTTCTTAATCTTTTCATGTGATTAGTCTGACTCCGAGTATGATGTCCATCGTGAAACTATCTTAGTAGAGCTCTGTCACTTATATGAATTTTAGTATGCTTGAGTGAAAACTCGTGTACAGTAATTGGAATTTCGCATCAGGGTACTTCCTCCTATAATTAATAAGTATGCCAACCAAGGAGGTTCTTTAGTGCTTTCCAAGATTTTGCGTAGATAGTTAGGGTCTGGAGTATTGGTTTTTGTGGGTACACCTCTGATAAACCCACCCGAGATTAACTCGGTCACTTTTCAAGAATAAATTTGCTCGAGGAATAGCAAATAATAAGTTTGGGGGTATTTGATAGACACAATTTTGTGTCTAATTTGTCCTCAATGCCTGTATTGTTGGAACTCTATTTTTGTACTAATATTGTGTTTTTATGTTTGTTTAGGTGTTTTTGGAGAAAATACCCTTGTATGGAAAGAGTTGCTCAAAAAGTGATGATTTACACCCCGGAGAAAAGTACTAAAGGCACCCCAGAAATGTACCAGAAACGTCCCAGAAATGTACCGGAAATGTCCCGGAGGAAACCAGAAAAATTACTATTTCAACCCAAGAATTACTATTTCAGCCCAAATTCCTAAGGGGACACCACTGTTTTCTAAGAGGACACCTTTTCACGATTTGAATTTGAAAATGGCGGGAGAAATCAATCACGCTTGCATGAAATTTTTACTCGATTCTTGGACGTGTTTTTGGAAGATTCGATCGCTGGAAATTATTGGGCTAAGCCTGTTAAGGATAAACAGGCCGAATGCAAGTGATTTTAGCGATCAAGTTGGGCTGAAATGACCGGGAGAGAAGATCAAAGTCCAAACAGGGGAGCTGTTTTCACGGGAGAATATTTTGGAAAATATTGGATTCTGTTGGAGGATATACGTGTGTTATCTCATGGGATTCGAATATATCTAAGCTAGGAAAGATTGAGAGAGCGTCAGAAGCCAAGAGAATATTTGGTAAACACGATTTCGATTAAACAGGAAAAAAATCAAAAATATTATTCTCGCGTCTGCAAAGAATTGAAGAGAAGATTATATGGAGTTATGATGGAAGATATCGATTTTGTTGGGTATAAATAGCTCACTGAGGTCAAGGAGAAAGGGTGTCGAGAGTTGGGAGGAGAGGAGAGAAGGCTGCAGAGGGAGAATCACCATTTTTTTCTGCTGCTGCTGCTGCCATTGATGAAGAGGAAGAACACGAAGAACAGACGGCCAAAGACAGCCGTTCCCCAACAGTGACAACGACCGGTCTCTGTGGGTCGTTGTCAGCTACGCAGACAACAGAAGCACTCTTTTATCGTTCTTTGTAACGGTGTTCTGTAACGCTTATAAGCGTTGCAGTTTACCGATTTTCACCCTTTTCTCCATTTTCTCTTCATTGTAAACACCAATTGAGCTTAATAAAATATTTTGAGAGGTATTTCACTATGATGAGCAAAACCCAAGCACTGGGACTACGGAGAAAGCCTTAATTCATCCATGTGGTAATTTAATTAATTCTTTTATTTACTTTTTGCACTAATTTTAATTGAATTAAGATTTTAAATTAATTACTTGTGATTTTATTTGATGGAGTATGCTTGGTCCTAGGGATTTTTGATGAGCCATGCTCATAAAATACAACTAATATTTTATAAAATCTATCTTGGCAATAAACTAGAGTTAATATTTGTTTTGTTTTTGAACTATAATTGTTAGAATTAATTTCTGAACCACTTGAAAATGAAAAAAACGGCTGTATCTTTAGTCCTAGTACTCTTGCCCATATTGTTAATGTTTTTTGTATATATTTTTATTTTTAAATCTTTACAAGTCCGAGCAACGAACTTTTACTACCACTTTCAAAACTATAACAGTGACACGGAGATAGGTGCACTGCCGTTAGCTTAGATGTCTGCAGATAATCACATTGAATGTTTTAGATGCCTTAACGAAATTGTTTCTTACCCAAATTGGACACTGATCAAGTATTTCCTAGGCTTTCCATATTCAGCCCTATAGTTTAATCGACTAGGACATTCTGTGCATTATAAATTTGTAATTGTTGGTGTGTGATTGCAATAATCTGAATGTAATTGGTTATGTTTTATGTTTGTTAGATGAACACATTAAATGAAACTCCAACTACAAATGCAACTGCAACTCCAACTACAAGTACAACTCAACAAACAGAAGTTGGATCATCCTCTCAAGCTGCATCTCACACAAATGAATCTGAAACTGCAACTCCAACAAGTAAAGGCAGAGCTGAAGCAGTTGAAGTTGGTGATAGCAAAAAGAAGCACGGCAGAGTGAGATCAACTGTTTGGTTGGAAATGACTAGGATAGATGATGAATGGGCTGAATGTCGTTATTGACACAATAAATACAAAGCTCACAATGATAATAATGAAACTTCTGTATTGCGAAAGCATTTGAATAGATGTCTAAAGAATCCTAATAGGAAGAAAGAAAAGGGACAACCATCTCTGTTGATGCCACCCCCAAAACCAGGTCAGGATGGTAAACTTATTGCTCGTACTTACAATTATGATAGGTTAAGAAGGCGTCTTGTTGAGTGGATAATTATGGATGAAATTCCTTTTAGAAAAGTAGAAGGGTCAGGCTTTGTGGCATTGATGCAAGAGGCACAACCTAGGTTCAAGGTTCCAAGACGTATGACAATTTATAGGAATATGTTAAAGATGTATGTAGAAGAGAAGAATAACCTAAAAACTTACTTCTTGACATCTAAGCAGAGGTATCTTTGACAACTGACACATGGACATCACCAAATAATTTTAATTATATTTGTGTAACCGCTCACTACATTGATCAGAACTGGAAACTGCAAAAGAGAATACTCTTGTTCTGTCAAGTTGAAGGTCACACATGTATTGCAATCGGTGAGAAGTTGGTGGATTGTTTGGAAGATTGGGGTCTAAAAGATATATTTGGTGTCACTCTAGACAATGTCAGCGCCAACACAGTAGCTATGGATCATCTGAAGCAAGTTGTTACTAGCTGGACAAGATCACCAATCAGAGCTAAATATTTACATGTAACATTATCATTTCACATCATTAATTTATTTTGGAATTTGTCACATGCATCTTATGAGTTATGACTAATTTTTCTTGATTATTTGTTTATTGTTATCAGGTGAGGTGTTCAGCCCATGTTCTTTCTCTTGTCATAAAAGATGCAGTACGACTCTTTAATGAATCTGTTAAAAGGATAAGGTCAGTTGTAAAATATGTTCTTGGTTCTCCTTCTAGGTATGAAAAGTTTAAACAATGTGCTTCCCTAGCAAAGGTAGATTACAAGAAAGCACTGAATTTAGATGTATATACTCGATGGAATAGCACTTACTTGATGTTAGAAGCTTCTCAAAAATATGAAAAAGTTTTTGCAATGTTAGCACAGATTGATAAGGACTTTCAAGAGAGGTTTATTTTTGAGCAAGACAAGGAATCTGTTTTACCAAGTGATGCTGATATTGAGGAAGCTATAGCTAGTGATGATATCTTGGAAGAAGTGGTTGAGGATATGGAAGAAGATGAAGAGGTTGAGGATATGGAAGAAGAGGTAAATAAGAAGAAGAAAAAGAAAGTAAAGACTCATGCTCCTTATGCAGAAGATTGGTCTTATGCTAGAGGTCTTGTGAAGTGTTTAAAGGTATTCTTCGATGCAACTGTCAATTTTTCTGCTTCTACACAAGTCACTACTCATTCTTTCTTATGGGAGTTGGTATTCATCCATGAACAATTAATTGAATTTAGATAAAATGTAGCATCAGATTCGTTTATTGCACGTATGTCTCGTCTTATGTTTGCCAAGTACAATAAGTATTGGGGTGTGTACGAGAAAATGAATCCTGTTATGTTTTTTGCTCAATTGTTGGATCCAAGAGAGAAACTAAAGGGGATAGAATTTACTCTTAACTGTTTGTTTGAGAACAATTTGTGGGAGGTTCAAAGAATCATGAGAAAGGTGAAATTAGAATTTCAGGAACTCTTTGATGATTATAGTTCAGTGTATTCAACTCATGAGGAAGGGTCATCTAGTGTTGCTTCGGTAGTTGCCAGTTC
The DNA here is from genome assembly GCF_003573695.1 of Papaver somniferum. Classification (NCBI taxonomy): domain Eukaryota; kingdom Viridiplantae; phylum Streptophyta; class Magnoliopsida; order Ranunculales; family Papaveraceae; genus Papaver; species Papaver somniferum. The sequence continues at coordinate 8,213,017 of NW_020620825.1, read as the reverse complement.
AGTTAGCACGCCATCTCAAGGGTTGAAATCAAGAATTCAATCAAGGAAGAGACAGCATTGGGACAACCCAAGTTGTGTTGAAGAAGCAAGAACAACGGAGTTAGATAGGTACTTGACAGATGTGATGATGGATGGAAAAATGCGTGAAGTAGATCAAGATGATGACTTTGACATATTGGCTTGGTGGCAGGCTAATGCAAACAGGTATAAGGTACTGTCCTACATTGCAAGAGATATATTAGCCTTGCCTGTGTCTTCATTATCCTCTGAATCAGCTTTTAGCACCGGGAAGCGCGTGTTTACTCCATGGAGAGCTTCTATGTCTACAAAGACAGTTGAGGCATTGCTCTGTACATAAAGCTATTTACAAAAACCCATTGCTCTTGATCTTCTATGTGATTATGTACCTGATGATGATGGTGAAGATGCGGCAGGTACTTATTTAGGTTTTTCTTCTTTTTTGTTTTCTTTAATAGTAATTACTTTTATTGTATTGACTGAAGTTTAATTATTTCTTCTTGTTTATTTTTTTTTGCCTGTTGCAGTCATAATTGAGAATTTCCTAAAAGATTGAAGTTTATTTCTTGGCTCCTTGGCTCGTTGCTAAGAAATGGAAGGTTGGTAACTTTCTTTATCTTTCTTGTTGTCCTTGTTGAAACATAATTTGGATTCATTTCTATATCAAATTCTCATTACTACTATGTAATTTATGGAAATGAATGCAGGCTAGGATTGCAAATTGCAAGTGCAGGCTTTCCAACCATCCATTTTCGTTTGCAATGATCACATTTCATTTCTTGTCGACTTGCCTTAGACAGACTTATGGTTGTGGAAATGTTGTTTTTTACTTTTTAGCAAACTGAACTTATTTTGGATTGTTGTTTTGAAGTTATGGAAATGTTGAACTTAAGTATGTATGCAACCTGAACTTATTTTGGATACATTGATCATATGGAAATGTTGTATAACTTAGTATTAATTTGTAACGTTTTCCGGATAAAAAAACCGGTACCGGTCTTGTACCGGACCGGTACCGGCAGTACAGGTACAACACCAGGTACAAGTACAGGTACCGGTACTCAAAAAGAGGTACCGGTCAACACCAAGTACAGACACCGGTTCCATAAGAGAACCGCTCCGTACCGGAGTATGTGCAGCCCTAGTTGGGATGATATATGTACTTTCTTCTGGTAGTTTTTGTTAGTTTTCCCCCTTTGAAAGATTATGCATAACTACACAAATCGTCTACTGGTAATTTGGTGTTTGGGTGTCGTTAGTTGTATTTTTGTGATTGGAATAGACTAAAAAGTAGTTATCTCTTAAGCTTGTAAACTGTGCTAGGTTTGCTAATTAATGGATGTTAGGAGTCTTGGACTAAGCACCCATGATACAGTGGGCTACTTGTATTCATATGGGACCTAATTGCTGATGAATACGGAAACATGTGTGTGTGTGATCCGTTACTCCTGATGGGGTTTTGCTTAGATTCAGTTTTCGCACAACTAAGTGCTTTGAGAATTTTGTGCACTCATTGTTATTATCTTATAGTTTAGATGGTGTAAGAAATATGTATAGCTGCCTTGTGACGTTGGCAGTAGTGGCACCATTCGGAGAGAATAAACGGGTGTGGTTATTTGTTTGTTTTGCATCACCCGTAGTTGGATCGACTCCCACAGTTTGTTATGGCGATGACCGCGGGGTCGTCTAAAAGATTGGATCTATTATCTTTTCATGGGTTCGACAACATTACGTTCTCTGGCGCACGGTAGGAGAACTAGTGGACTACGCAAGGGTTCACTTAGTATGTTGTATGGTTAGACTACATCTTGTTTGTTTGCAGCTGACTCGGTGTCTGGATCTGAGTCAACCTCTGATTCGGGCCAAGTCAGCAGTCAGACCGTTTGTTTTGCATTTTGAGTCAGATCTGACTCGACTTATGAATCAGACATAACCCCTGACTCGGACCCATTTGAGTCAGGTAATAAAATATCCCTGACTCACGGGACCAAACCACTGACTCACATTTTTTTGAGTCAGATGAGTCAGATCTGACTCAAAACAAACATATCGAGTCAGATCCAGATGAGTCAGGTGATTTCACTCAGATCTAGATGACTCGGATCCAGACGACTCAGATGAGTCAGGAGTAAACAAAAAAATCAAGAGAGGGATAGTAATAAATTGTAATAGGACGTGGGCGTGGATAATATTTTACCTTTCTATTTGGTTTCATGAATGTATTTAATTCTGGTTAGTCAATTTTGCTCCTTTGAGGTACCGTCATTTCAATGGTATTTTAATGGCGTCGGTGCCTATAAATCGCTTTACTCCTAATCGAGTGTTTTCATTGGTAAAATTATTTTTAGGGCTTGTTAGATGGTACTTGAAAGATGTAAGGGAGTGAAATCCTACTTTTAGTTGGGGTCTGACCCAACTTACTATTTTTTCAGGAAACTGTGATTGAGGAGCATCTTAACTTGTAGCCTGTATTTTGATTCCGAAAAGCTACTTCGTTATTTTTAAGGTGCTTGGATAAATGTTTTACTTATTTATTTCAAGACGACACTTTCATTTCTTTTTTATAATTTTCTTTGCTGCTACTTGGGAAGCCGACCTGCGTGTCGAAGATTATTATTATTTTATTTTTATTTTAAAATATTTTATTAAACTTTACGATCTTTTCTCCAGTTTCATTAATTAAATTTCAATAACATTTTGGATTATTGTAAATGTGCTCCATACAATTGCCCGATCTCCATTTGTTGGTATGACGGTTTAAGTGTGTAAAATGGTTCATGAGTATGCCACACTTGGGATTTTAGAGCGGCCGACATAGAATTCCAAGTTATGATGTTACATTGAATTTCAATTCAAACACCCCTATGATATCCTAACATTCATCTAACTCTTGAATTCAGTCAATACTTCACAATAACAACACCAGCTACAAACTCAGCTTCATCTATGCACAATAAACACTAACAGAATCTACAATTCCTCTTCTTTATCACTTCAACAATTCAATTCATCCATTTCAGATCCACCACCTTCATGTATGAATCTCCAATTAAACCATCCATAACAATACCTTCTAATCAAAACAACTAAGTCTACCAGTTACACTCAATCTGCAACATTGAAATCTTGTTAACTTTCTCAACATCAACACATCTCTTTAACTCAACTCAACTGACAATCCCATCTTTAGTTCACTCCAAGTATCTCAGACCTCTTCCATGCATTTATAACACTAATTCTTCTAATTCCCTTGACATACACCATCTCCATTTCACCTACTACTGCATATTACCAGCACCAGGTCATAACCATCACCTGTAATATCAATAAAATATCAGCCACTATCTCTAGATACAACACTTCCCAATTAACACAACCATCATCGCCATTCAGCTGAATCAAAATATCCCTTTCACAGCTACAAGCCAAGACTATGACTCAATCTTCATCATCTTCTTAAGCTCATCACAAACAGTAACCCAAATTCACCAATTCATCAATCTACTAAAACAATTCAGTTGATTCCCAAATCAAGAATCCAAACGCTAATTTCTATTTCTTCTTTGTAAAACCATAAATTGAAGAATCCAAACGCTAATTTCGCTCAGACAGAAAACTCGCTCAAATCTTCAAAAATAAGATTAACAGAGAGGAGAAGAGAAGAACAGGGTAGAAGAAGGAAAGAGAAGGAAATTGAAGATGAAAAGAGAAAATTATTTTCTCTTTGATCGGTGAAGGGATAAGACCAAGGAAAATTATTAAGGCGCCCGGAAAGAATAGGGCAGCCAAGTCGGTCTAAGATAAAATTACTATTTTGCCCCTCACACTAATATGATGATATCTTCTGCGTCCGGTATTCGAATGACACGTTCGAGTAGTCTATTTTGCATAATTTTTCGAGATCTATCTAGTGATACTAGTTTCTTACCTAAATTATTGCTACATTAATTTCTATTAATTAGAATCACATTAACTAATCGAGTCATTGGCGGCTTAATCGTCTCTTGATCACATCTAGACCAGTCAAATAGCGTTGACGAGATTGAGGGTCGTTAAAAATAGCTCCTTAATTCATCTTCTAAATCTTCATAACATCAATCAGCTCCATAAACCCTAAATCATATCTTATCTGATTTAATACTTCCTCTTCTCTCTTCGTCCAGACAAGAAAAACACCACCTCCAGCAGCAACCCATGACTCTTGTCTAATTCTCTTGACCTCACAACCTCAGAAATCTCCAAAGAATTCACCAGAGGTGAAGAACAAAAGAAGAAGAAGAAGGAGGAGGAAAGAAGAAAGAGAAAGAAAAGAAGAGAATATAAGAATGAAGAAGAAAATAAAAGAGAATTGAGTTTTATCTTCGGTTGAGATAAGACCAACCAAAATACTGAGGCACCCAAGTTTGGATAAGGGCTGCCAAGGCGGCTAACCGCAAAATGACTATTTTGCCCTTCAAACAACACCGATGATATCTTCTCTGTCCGATATCCGAATGACACGTTCGAGTAGTCCATTCCGCGTAACTTTTCGAGATCTATATAACGATACTAGTTTCGTATCTAAATCGTTGTTAGATTAATTTCTATTAATTAACGTTCGTGTTAAACTAATCGAGTAATTATCGACTAAAACGTCTCTTGACTATCGCTAACCCAGTCAAATAGCACTGACGAGCTTAAGAGTCTTTACATTCTCCGCACCTTATCCATTTTCGTCCTCGAAAATCAAACCATCCTTCTGGTCTTCAAAAACTCCCCACCTTATAGAAAAAATTATATCTCTCAACTAAGCGCAAACAACATGAAACAAAGCACAAACCTATATGGCTTTCTACAACTAAAATTTGTGGCTCTAGGTTCAGTAGACTAGTTTATATTTCAATAAGTCACTGGTTATAATTACGAGAGAAGATATTCTATAGTAAAGTCTCTAAGTAATATTCAGGATCTATTAGTTTACTAATAGAAGCAAGTCTCCCTTCAACGCCTAGTGATACAAGAATGCAGTTGCCCTGTCTAGGTTCGCGACGCCTGACAATGCCTACCTACGTAACAAGTATCACCCGCATACATCAAAATTACCAACCTCACTATTCCCCAGTGCTGGATTAACTAAGTTTTAACTTATTAAGATTAATTAGTTTTTAACTTCCATCTTAACTGATGTATATTTAAAATTTTACTTCATAGAATACATACATATTACATAACATTTTAAGCAATTTAGTATTTATCCATTTATTTCTTTACCAATAAAAGTAATCCCATTTTACGTCAATTTATAATATTTGATAATTTTAACTTTACTATATTACCATATATAAATTTTCCAAATATTATTATAAATTTACTACCAACCTAATTATTCAAATACTATTATCAACTCTATTATTATTCTCATTATTCTTAAGTTGATAATCCAGTTAGTACACTAAACCTTAATCTTCTAAATATAATTTTACATTCACGTAAGGATTGATATACAGTAGAAACTCTTTTAATTAATACTCGATTATTTAATAAACTCTCTTAAATAATATTTTTAGCCGGTCGCGAATCGGGGACATCGTGCCAAATTAATAATTCGCTAAAATTATAAGATAATACTTTTTTGATTACCTATGTAGGCCCCATATGAAATATAAATTAATAATACATTATATATATATATATATATATATTCAATACATTAATGATTTACGAAGACTTTTTGAAAAATGATTTAATTGTCTTCTGTTTTTTGCTAAAATCAATATCGCATTGAATTTCATCTCTAATTTTTCTTATCATTTCAAGAATTTTTGGTGTTGTTGGATTATCCTTCTTGTGCTTGATTAATGCTCTACGAATTTCATCGGTCATTGTTGATTTTTTAACACCTTTAAGATGAGAAGCCATATTTATGTGTATAATTTGTTTGTGTTAGTAGTATGATTTCATATTGTATTTATATAAAATATTTTTTTATTTGTTAGTAGTATGATTTCATATTGTATTTCTATATGATTTTTCTTTTGATAAAAATATATTTATAAAATATGATTTGATATTGTGTTTATAAAAAAAAGATGATTTGATATTGATATTGTGTTTATATAAGAAATTAAAAATATGATTGGATATTATGTTTATAAAAATATGATTTGATATTGATATTGTATTTATAGAGGAAATATAAAAGATATGATATGGTATCTTGTTTGTATAGAAACTAATTATTTGATATGAAATTTATCTATAAATTAAGTATTAATTTATCTGTTAATTAATATCTCGCTAAATTAATAAATGTTGATGGTCCCGACAACATTAATTTATAGAGTTTCTACTGTAACAAATTTTGTTATTCATCTCAAATCCGTATACTATATCTTGTTAAAGATTGGCGTTGGGAATTTAATATGATCCAAATTTGAGTCTGCATAAAATTGTAATACATCCTAATATTCTTTAGATTTTACTATTAATATGAAGTATCCTATCGAATTTATTTCCTATTAATTCTAATATTACACTGAACATCCGAATACTATCATTATTATTTCATGTATATTTGTTTCATTTTAAAGATTTACTGAGTCATCTATTAGATTAAAAATAATTTCAGTACAATATTACTGACAAGTTAAGTCATTTTATTTTGTACTCTGTATCCTCATCTTTTTACGTCTAATGTCTAGTAAGTATTATATTAACTAGTTAATTTAAACGCAAAACATACATTTCTAATTTGTCATTAGTTTAATTAAAAAACTTAACCATAGATAACTGCTATTAGTTTCCTCTAACTATTTAATCATAATTATTATTTTTATCGTTATATATCGATATTGAAATTTTAGTTAAGTTAAGTTCAACATAATACTAATTGATAAATGCTAATCATTGCTTTATAAAAATTATTAATACTATTTTATCATCTATAATCACTATAATAATATTTTTATTATTAACATTGATGGTTGGACTATTATTCGACAAATATTATTAAGTCCCAGATATATCATAAATATTTATGTAATTATGAATTGTTGACCCTACATACATGTCAAGGTGTTCAGTAAGTTTCTATGTGATTAGCGAGATCTAACAATAATACTAATCTCACTATTTTTATAGTATTAGATTGTCTACGTGTTCATATTTTTTAGATTAATTATTCTCAAATCCTTATTAGCTAAAGTTATTGGTGTATCCTAAAACTTTTACTTCATTACCTATACAAACAACCAAACAAACAAATCAATTAATCAAATGAATTTTTTTAATTATTGATGGTTTTTAGTGAATTAAGATTTATCTCACAAACCCAACTCAGTTCTAAACTGATCTATTTCACTAACTGGCACTGGCTAATTCTATCTTTTCCCATATAAGATCTAATAGTGAGCTCTGACACTAACATTGTAGCGCCCCCTAATCTAGTAGCTGACTAATCCAAGAGATTAACTAAATAAGAGGCATTAAAAATCTAAATCATTTACTTAAACATTCAATTAAGAAATCTGTTACAAATGTTAACGCAAAACTAGCCCCGCTCAGAGATATATATATACAAGAACTCCTTTCAAATGATACATATATAATAGTCATTTGGTTTACAAACACGATATGCAATATAATAAACATAATAAAAAAATAACCAACTAACGAAATCAACCCTTAAAGCTTTCGTTGCGCAACTCTGATCTGTCTCAAAACTGAAAGTGGGAATGGGTGAGTACATCATCCCTAAAAGGAGTGGCCAGTAGGAATAACATTTAACTTTCAAGAAATCACTAGAATGATCTGAAAAACATTACATATTTTTCCTAAACATTAAAAGACAATAAATTCGTAGAACATTTGTGCATAACTCCTTCATCAAACAATGCATAACATTTGTGCAAACCACACTCAATAATAATATTGTGGTGTATCGCCATAGCCATGTGCATAAAAGCTGAATTCATGTAGGTATAAAAGAAGAAGCATTATCCTATATACCACAGATGGAAATTCTCATTTCCAAACATACAAATGGAAATTATTATTTCCCAAATAACTCATAAAGACAATCAAAGTATTATAATTCCTTTCCAAACGATAGAAAGATTAAAAGAGATAACAGAACTTTCGGAATATAAAACTAAACAATGCAAGAAATACACAATCAGATAATGCATGAGTTTGTTAAACATAAACTTTTGTAAAATAAAACAACAACAATCACAAAAGAGATAAATGCATTCCCACCTCTTTTGATGACAAGCCACGCCTACCTCGAGATCCACGATCCACCGGTTCATCCTTTGAATCGATCGTTGTTAATAACTAACTGTTAATCACACAAGAACTCTAAGAATCTAGCCAAAATGGCTCATACAAGAATCATACAAGTCTATATAATGGTTTTAAGCCCATTTATGACTTTATACCTTTTCATACTCTATCTTTAGCATAACTAAGGTTTATTAATTGGATCAGGTCAGTTCTGTAGTCCATTAGCTAGGTCTTATGAATATCTACAACTTTGTAGAAGGAATCAAAGGTCAATTCGGACCATAAGTGTCCAATACACTTAATTGAGAATTCTGGCCAAAATCCCAAGTCCACTAAGTCAGCCCCTTAAACTAAGGCATGGTCTATCTGATCCCCTAAAAGTCACTAACGGTCAATGTTTGGTCAGAGGGAGTCAACGTCCAAAGTCAGGTCAAAGTCAAAGGATACAAGGTCAAGTCAGTCAACTCAATGAGTTGAATCAAGGTTTACTGAGTTATCTCAACTCAGTCAGACAATTGAGTCAGCTAAGAACAAACCGAGTCAGACTGAATAAGCTCAGTCAGACAGACCAAAACTCTACTACAGACTTCATTCCATATCTTTTCTAACCATATCAATATCCATCTCAAATCAGTTCTAACAATTAATCGATCCAACAATACATATCCTTAACTTAAACTTCATAAATCATTTACAAATAACAACTTTGATTACCTACAATTGCAGTAGTTGCAAGCCTGCACTTGATGCACTAACTAATCCTACAACCCATCTACAATTGTAACTTCAGTCCAGATAACCATTGTATTCACCCAAAACATTATCTGTAACCTTCTAACATTAATCTAAAGATTCACTTGCATCATCTGTATTCCCATTACAACACTACCACTACAATCAATCATATTACCATCTCCATCTCATATTCACTAACTACAATACTCACAACAATTTATCTGCGGTTCAACCAACATATTCATTTCATTAATGCCTGCACAATCTGCAACTTCATCATCTCACAAGCTAACACCAATTGCATCTCCATCTCAGCAATTATCACCATCATTAACAACCCCTTGTGATTCAAATCCCCCAATACTAAGTCTGTAACTGCGACTCTAGAACACTCGATTACAACCATCTTCATCTTCACCTGCAATTAAGTTTACTCCAATACCTACATTTCCAGACCTTCACCATCATGACCCCTGTAATTTAACCTGAACTACAACCATAATTATTCCATGCATCTGTCAGTACTCCAACCATCTCAAAAGTAAGCCATCAAATCCTTAAACATCAACATAAACCTAAACTACAATCTCCATTCCAACAACACCTGCAACTACAGAATCACCCACTGCATAACTTTCAACTTCAATCTAAGCAAAACCTATTTTAGAAACCATCATTCCAAACTCGATTACATAAAATCATAATCAAAATAGGAGAAACCTTAAATTGCCATTCCTCCAGAATCTGAATCAACACCTGAATTGACACCACCACCATCTACTGGTTCTTAATTCTACTTCTCTTTTCTCGATTTCAGACTCCTAATCTTTATCACCTTCTTACTAACACAATCAAACCCTCACTTTGTTAACAACTTCAGTCATGAGCTTAAATCGATCCCAACTTAAGAACCCTGACTTCTTCAATTTCTAATTACTCTTCATTCGAACCCTAATTCACTCAAGCTGTTAAAACCCATCTCAAATCAATCTTATAAATTATCAATTTCATCATCTACAGCTTCCCTGAGTTGTTCTTCCTAATTATTTGATTCTTCTCTAAAACAACTTCAGAACTTCAATTAAACCTCTACCTACGATTCTTCATCAACAATATCTCCTTAATTCATCTTCTAAATCTTCGTAACATCAATCAGCTTTATAAACCCTAACTCATATCTTATCTGATTTAATACTTCCTCTTCTCCCTTCGTCCAGACAAGAACAACACCACCTCCAGCAACAACCCATGACTCTTGTCTAATTATCTCGACCTCACAACCTCAGAAATCTCACAAGGATTCACCAGAGGTGAAGAACAAAAGAAGAAGAAGAAGAAGAAGGAGTAAAGAAGAAAAAGAAAGAAAAATAAGAGAATATAAGAATGAAGAAGAAAATAAAAGAGAATTGAGTTTTATCTTCTCGGTTGAGATAAGACCAACCACAATACTGAGGCACCCAAGATTGGATAAACGCTGCCAAGGCGGCTAACCGCAAAATGACTATTTTCCCCTTCAAACAATACTGATGATATCTTCTCCGTCCGATATCCGAATGACACGTTCGAGTAGTCCATTTCGCGTAACTTTTCGAGATCTATCTAAAGATACTAGTTTCGTATCTAAATCGTTGTTAGATTAATTTCTATTAATTAACGTTCGTGTTAACTAATCGAGTCATTATCGACTAAAACGTCTCTTGACTATCGCTAACCCAGTCAAATAGCATTGACGAGCTTAAGGGTCTTTACAAATTTGATAAGATTTTCACGGTATCTGGATCTTTGTGTTCTCGATTTACTTAATGTATCATTCATTATATTAGGTTATTGAGTTTCTTGTCATTTACTGTACTTGCTCGTGAAAGATATCATGTAAACAAGTTTTAATATGAATGAATTAATTAGCTTGATAACAAGGGATGAAAAAAAAGAAAAAGGAAAAAAGAAGAAGAAATATGTCGGTAAAACTTGAATTATTGGCATATGGCAATACCATTCATATCCTTTTCATGATAATGTTCATAGATCTTACTTGAACTCCATATTGGAATTTTGTATAGATAATCAACAACCTAAAAACTCAACCCCATTTCTCACTCCAGAATAAAAGTAGCATTGGTGGAGCTTACCCTCCATCCTATTGGATGGTGAACGTAACCGCGTGTTCTCATTGGCTCGGAGAAACACTATTCGTATTCGTCCAATGAAATTTTGTGAAATATAGTGCGTTGATCTAACAATGTGCGGTGTAGATTAGGTAGGCGGTTGGTACACACCTGACGGACGACCCTCATTATTTAATATGTTTAACCGCTGGATGGCCAAGATCTTTGATTCGACGACCTAAAATTATTGCATTGAGTTTACTTGATTTTTTTTTTAAAATCATGACCATCGAATTTTTCTAAAGAAATTACTATATTAATTTCGCGTATTTATGATAAAAAATCATAAAATTAATAAAACTACTATATTAATTTCGGATATTTATGATAAAGAAAAACGAGTAAACTTATATTAGGTTACATATTTACGGGGTAAAAAATCATTTATCATGTAATCCAGTAAGAGAAAGAATATGGTATCCAAAGGTTCGGTTTCTTGGATTTGCAGTCTTGGTAGTTGTAGTATTAGCTGCTACCAGCAATGATGGAGTTTCAGCTGATGGATGTGAAGGTGATCTCCGGGGACTGAATGGCCGGTGTGCTCAATATGTTTTGAAGATGGGACCAAAGATACGACCATCTCGAGGATGTTGTGATGTTGTTCGGAAGGTTGATATTTTTTGTGTCTGTCGACAAGACAAGTTACTCAAGAGATTGAGAAACTTGTTAAAATAAGGAAAGTGCTTTATGTTGCTCAGTTTTGTGGCAAGGATGTTCCCCATGGAACCAAATGTGGAAGTAAGTACTCATGATTAAATATAATCCAGTAAACTTATATTTTTTTTTTATATCGTATTAATTTTTTAGAAACAAAACTATCCAAATTTATAATGAAAATACTCAAATAAAGTTTTTTGTGGGCAACCTAGCAACAAGCTGGCGCCAATACTTTTTTGAATAACAATGCCCAATTTATGAAAAATAAAGCTACCAAAACCGCTACTAGCTTCGTTACTAACTAAACAATTTTTTAGACGCTTGAAAAAACACAAAGTATCCTCACCAAGTTCCCCTAAGGTAGAGAAAGCTAAAACTCCCAAACCATATCATGTGAAACACACTTGTGCAAGTATTTAGTTTGTTTAAGTGAAACCGCACTAGATATAGCTTTTCCAGGGACGAATGAGCGAATTCCTTCCCCAGTGAAGGGCGAGACACCGGTGACATCCATACAAACATCTTGTCCATTTTCCCAGTTGAGTACAAGAATATCAGCACGTTTCAAATCTTTGTCATCATCCATCAGAAAACCAAGAGAAACTTCCTTACACGCAGGCACACCGGCTTTGTAACAAATGTTAGCGATTATACCACGAACAAGATCATGTCGAAACTTAGGGCCTATATCCTTAGCACAATGAAGCGCGTGATCTCCAAAAATGTCCATAGATTTGTTACAACTTGGGCATAAACCATTGTCAACAAAAAGTGGGATGCCAAGACGATAACAAAGCACAACTCTGAACTGTCTCGGCCCAAGGCACTGATTGAGTCCACTGATGGGTACAACCAATAAATAGTCTTGAGCATGCTTAACACGATTGCACTGCCACAAGATGGAATCTCTTGCAGACATAGAAAATTGGTTAGGAATTAGGTTACATATTTATCGGGTAAAATATTTATGATATTTCGATCGTTTGTAAGGTAAAAAAAATCTAAAAATGACTATATTAATTACGAGTATTAATGATAAAAATCCAAAAAATATAAAAACTATATTTTATTAATTTCGAAAATTTATGATAAAAATACAGAAAATCCAAGCATGTTTATGGAATAATAAAAACAAATTTATATTTTGTGGATCGACTATACTGTATTGTAAAAAAATCTAAAAATTACTATATTAATTTTGAGTATTTCCAAAAAAAAAAATTAAAAAAATGCTATATTAATTTTGGATAATTATTATATGATCCAAAAAATTGAGTAAACATATATATGGGGTGAAAAAATCAATTTATATTTTTGGATTCTTTGTAGGGTAAAATATCTAAAAATGATTATACCAATTAATATCCGAACGGGGGATTTTGCATTTTCCCCCTAAAAAAAATACCTATTTTGCATTACCCCCTTTCTAATTACTCATTTTTTAAAAAATAGGCTTGTTTCTTTATTTGGGTATGTCAAAAAAAATAGGCTTGTTTCTATATGCAGAAAGTCAAATGTTATGATTTTACTAGTATACCCATACAGGGATCATTTTTCTCTCCCTTTTCTCTCTTAATATAAAAAAGGGACCATTTCTCTCTCATCTTTCTCTTATATCAAATGAGTAGGGACGAAGGATACATTAGAAGAAAACATGAAAAAATGGCTACAATGATTGATTTTCTTAATTTTTGTGAAAACCAAACAAACTTATTTTTTAGAAACAGAGGAATGGAGTAATAATTTGTGAAACCCCCTTTCCGTTACGTTATGACTGTCCTTATCTCCCAGTTAACATAGCACGTCCATTTCACGTGTGCATCTTTCGACCTTCCTTCTTCTCTATCTTTTTTCTCCCGTAAATAACCACCACCATTAGAGACCACCACACTACCCAAATAAAGCATTTCCCACCCCTTTCCTCTTCTCTTGAAATCTACATTTTCTCCCACCATCTTATATCAGAAATCGTGTAGAAATCAAACATTAAACAACTTATTTATCCAATCATTATTTCACTCGCTCCATGCTAAAGAAAAATCACCATCAGAAATTAAAGCAAAATAAAATCACCCTATTTCAAACTATTCTAGCTCCAAAACCATGACCTAAACTTTTCTTTTGTTTCTACGCTTCATTTTCTTAACCTGTCTGCTCAGGGCCGTCTTAGGGTGCAGGCGAGCTAGGTGGTCGTCTAGGGCCCCAAATTGTTGGGCCCAAAAAAAAATTGTTTACAAGTGAATTACTAACATTCATAGGTGTTGGTAAATGATTTTGTACATTTACAAATATAACAGACAGTTGTAACAATTATAATTGTTACAAATAGTTCTTTAACAACTAATAGCACTCTTATTACCTGTTGGTTATCAATTTTCAATGTTTTTATGCCAAATTGGAAGTATACCCAAAATCTAACCTAAAAAACTGTAAAAAGAAAAATCGCCGGCCTTCGGCCGCCGAGCTCAATCTAAACTATCGTTTTTAGTAGTATGCTAACTTATCTCCAAAACTAAAAAAATTGCTTCGTTTTTGGCTAACTATCACATAAAAAGGTCCCAAAATTGAAGCTCGCCTAAGACACCCCGAAACTGTAAGACGGTTATGTGTCTGCTATCATCTTACTCCCATCCGGAATTGAAGATTCGGTGAAAGATCGGTAAAAAGAATACATGTAAATAGGTAAACAAAAATTAAGGAGCACCACCGTGCACCAGCAAATGATCTGTGCTTGAGGGTTTGAAATTTTGGCCCCTTATGTATCTCGACCATGAAATATATATCGCAAATAGAATTGAAATTTCTATATTTCAGAATCAAGCTTCTTCCACCGGCAACAGGCAAGCTTCTTCCACCGGCAACAGGTCTTGAGGGTTCTTAGCACCTATGAAATTGGGATTTGATGGATTAAAGAATGGAAGTGATGGGTTTTACTTAAAATTAAATTTGATTCCATGGGTGGAGCTGTGGAGGTAAAGAAGAGGATGGGGAGAACGACGACCAGTCTTTTTTGGTCTAGATTGCACCATGTTTAGGGTTTTACGATTTCATTTTGTATTTATGACACACCCGCGTACAGCACATACACAGTTAACTGAGCAGTCACGGTAAAGCTAACTGAAAGGGGGTTTCACACCTATTATCAATTTAAAAAGGGGTAATGCAAAATAACCATTTATTTTGAGGTGAAACACAAAATCCCCTATCCGAAATTAATATTCGTATTCCGTGTATCTAAAGAAATCATATATATATATTTATGTTTCGTGTATTTTGAGTTAAAATCCAACATCTAAACATTACTACTCCCTCCGTCCCTAATTAGATGAGCTATTTGTAGTTTGCACAAATTTTAAAGCAAGGAGGAAAGTGGAGTATATTTAAGTATTTTTTACAATTATACTCTTATGGGCAATAATAGTAAAATTTAGAAACGATTTATGTCTTAAACTATACCACGGTTTTTTACAAACTTTATATCGTTGAAAAGCATTTTAAAACACCCTATGCAACGAATATAAACATGACTATCAAATTATACATATTTCATATAGTAACAATAATCAATTAAAATGATAGTTTTAGAAATACCCCCTTGATTAGTGAAATAGCTCATCTATTGTTGGACAAAACTAAGAACCAAATAGCTCATCTAATTAGGGACGGAGGGAGTATATTAACTAATATCTGAAATTAATATTAATATCATCTTAATCAAAAAAGAAAAAAATCTTAATTATGATATGCCTAAATTTTTCAATTATAGTAAAATAAATCCTTTAATATACACACGATCATTTGGGGAAAAAAATATCAATACACGTGTAATTCCTTTAATACTACTACCAT
The DNA here is from genome assembly GCF_003573695.1 of Papaver somniferum. NCBI lineage: Eukaryota > Viridiplantae > Streptophyta > Magnoliopsida > Ranunculales > Papaveraceae > Papaver > Papaver somniferum. Next base: position 8,197,331 of record NW_020620825.1, on the reverse strand, counting down.
CAACTTGTTGCTACTAATATTATCAAAAATTCTTTAATTAATATTAATATATTGCTAATAAATTATTATGAGAATAATTTTCCTGATTCTCCTCCTAAAAGATATTGATTGATTTTGTTTCTTAATAAAAGTGATTCCGAAATTCAGGTTTGGTGACTCTCTATACAAGTAAATCAAGTGAAAGCCAAACCTCATTGTTCGCACGTTGCTTTTTTTCCCCGTGTTTTTCTTCCCTTTTTTAGGTTACTTGCAATCTAAGATTTTATTGTATGATTTATTTTTATTGTTTGTTTTGTATGTAATCAATAGGTTGCGGCGATGGGAGGTCGTGTAATCTATTTTTATTGTTTGTTTTCAGAATAGTTGATGATGTTTATGAGTTTGATCTTTTTAGAAAAATCAAAATATTTAGTTGGGCCGACCGAGCGAAGTGAGGGAGGACCTCACTACACCAAATCGACGGTTTTGAGACATACATAAATGTTTCCATGATTTTTTGAGACACATACAAATGTCTCAATTTTGGCGTAGGTAATGCTTTGAGATGAGTTTAAAGACGCTTATAAACGTCTCTTAATTAAAATTTGAGACGTTTGTATGTGTCTCATAAATGTTTACACACAGTTTGGTAAGTGAACCAAATTTCCATTTTAAGCGACGCAAAAACAAATTGAGTGACTCTTATATACGTCTCAAATTAAAATCCAATTTAAAAAAGAAATTATTTCAAAATTTCCTGCACCTGCACATTTGGTTTCCTGCACCAGAATACAGGTATCTAGCCACTCCATTCCAAATCATATATGAAACCACTATTCAATCCATTCTATTATATCACATATGGAATTGCAGCATTACATATGGATCCATCCATACAATCAATCGATACAAATACAGATGTAAGATGACTGAAATTTAACAAAATAAACTATAGATAACAAGTCTGTCTCTACAATTTGGGATCAAAATTGAGCATGTTTTGGGTTTCTTGTTCAATCAATGTCACCGGACCTCATCATGCGTGCATAGGCAGTGGATAGATTTTCTACAAGAACTTGAGAAATAAGAAATTACCTACAACTTGTTCACTCAAATCATATTATGCTTATCCAACTGTCTTCTTGATTTCCTTATTGTGGCACCTGATGTAAATGGAACATCTATAGGAGTTAGTTTACATACCAAAGGACCAGAACTAAAACATGACAGATCAAATGGGCACAATTTGCAGACATATACCTTTACTGAAGTATCTTGTTCTGATCTTTCCACTTTTCTTTAGTCCAACACCACCTAACATAAATCTTCCCTTTTCGTCTTCTGAAGATTTTCCAAGTCAGTCTACAAAGAGAGACAACAGGATGAATGAAACATGTTAGGTACCTGGTACTATATACAGTTTTCAGTTGTGGAAACACACAAGAAAGATATACCCAATGATGTGAAATAGGTATGTTAAAATCTGTATTCATATTTAAATATTTCGAGTTTCAGTGGTTAAAGCGCATCGAATGGATTATTTATATGTGGATGGGTTGCTTAATCAATGGTAAGTGGTAACAGAATGGTCAAGCTTCTAAAAAAATTATTGTACTTAAAACAATTACTGTACTAACTTCAAGAAAAAAAAAGTATATAGTTATACCTCATCATATACTTTCTGTTGTGCCTTGGGTTGCTTCTAAGGCTTAGCTTTTACGCCTACAAACAAAGAAATTTCCTAATCAGGATCCTTATCAAGAACATCATAGATGAATAGCTTATTTCAAGAATTTTACCTGGCTTGAAAGACCAGTAACAGATTCCAAAATCAGACCTGTTACACAAATTTCAAATAAGATGTTCTTGAGTAAAACACACAATTTTAATTGTTTGGAAGTAAAAGTACCAATTAAGATGCTAGAAAACAAATTCTCCGGCTCTGCACCCACCAATATTTCAGGATTGCATCTACTTGTTATTTTTCTTTGGCCTCAACTGCAGTTCAAACAAGCAAATCAAAACACAAGTTTGAGAATCATCATAATGAATATCAGAAACCCTATAGACCAAATGGATATAAATGGCAAAATCTGTTGAAAAGATACAAAAATCCATATCCAGTAGCTATGTGCAGTTACAACAATACCCAATTACATAAATGCACAAGATAATGGTGGTTCCCAAGTCATTCAGTCTTATATTGTTATACCTACTATTTAAACCAATTCTCATATGTCTATTTCCCGCCTCTATCATATATGGTCTACCTCTCATATGATCATGAATTCATTTATATGGTAGTAAGTGGAAAATTTCGACTTACTTGTGGGAGATCATTATGTCCTGGTTGTACACTTGTATAGGATAAAATTGGACCTGAAAAGTACCATGTATGGGTAGATCTCTTTCATGTCCACCAACCAGCTGAAGATAAAAAAGGATACAAGATTAATAGTTGATACTCAGAGTATAAATCAATCACTCTCCCTCCTCCTTTATCCGGGCTTGGGACCGGCAATGCAAGCATTTGTGGAGTTAAAAAGGTTTTGGTGAGCACTAAATTAATAACATCATTATATTAGGTAAATATAGGCATTTACAGACCAAAAAAAAAAACCTAAACTCACTTTACTAGACAACACTACTAAGGCTGGAATAACAAAAAAGAACACTAACAAGCAAATTATTAGATGCAACAAGTTGAATTTTCCATGTGCTAGTGTCGAACCTGTCCTTGCTTCGCAAAAGATCTCAGCTAAGGCTGAAATAACAAAAAAAAGACCAAAAAACTAGAATATACTAATGCTCAATGCCAACTAGTTTCTATGCTTGTGTTGAACCTATCATCGTTGCGCAAAAGAACACAAAAAGATCACAAACTAGGAAGATATTACACCTTGACCGGCACGAACCGCAAACTATCCTCAGACCAGATTAGAAAAGTAGGTAGTTCCAGATCCTTCAAAAAGTTAACGTCATCTCCTTGTGGACCATCCCATACTAACGCAGACTGATTATGAACTTCCTCGACATAGACCCTCTTCTCTGTTGGCTTCACATTTCTACAATGAACATAATCGCCAGCAACAATACATCCTGATGCAACAACTCTTCTTCTATTGTCTAGTAGTTGAACATCCAAGGAAGGAGGTTCATTGGTTACACTGTCGGCATGATCCAAGCTTTGATCAAGTTGATTACCTAAGTGAGAATTGAACCCTTTCTCTGGGTTGGGAGTGCCTACGCGAGATGATGATGTAGGCGTCTTGCGTTTCATGCAGTTCAACATCTCCTAAGAACAAGAATAGATAAAATCATTGTCTATTAACTATTAAACCTGAACATATTGCCTATATTACGACAAGTCAGAACTTAAAACTTACCTTCACTGCGCTTCCCAAGGAACCCAATTCACCTTCAATACCAATCAATTTACCGCCCATAAACCACACATCGGCTTCAGTTTTGTTTAGTTTAAGCGCATTCTCATTATCTCTTTGTTGAAGGGCATAATGTGAAATTGCTGCCATTCCAACTTGCTTCTTCGACATATGGGATGAGTAGCCACGAATCCCACCACTTCGTTTTCTTCCAAACACCTCCTCTAGTTCAGCTGAAACCACATTACTAGAACTTGAATGATCTCCTTTCCTTTTGTTCCTCTCTAGAGCCCCTGATACTTTGCCCTGCATTTAAAATGAAAAAATATAGCTGCAGTAAGTACCATTTACCAATGAGATTAGAAAGACCCAAAATAATAGGTGCTGGTAGAAAAAATGTAGTTGCAATATATAAAAGTTACTTGTTACAAATATATATAACTTACATGCACTGGGATGGACAGTCCCATCACGTCTTAAATGTCCGTATAACCATTTCTCTGTAGTCGACGGTAGTACCACTTTTTCGCTCATTTCATCCTACAAATACAAACATAAATGGTTGGTTAACAGGTTGTTACTAGTATCTGAAGATCAAAAAGAAGATCAGGAACATGAATACTTACTAACTTATGCTTCTTGTTGTGGTATGTGCACCTCCCAAGTGTATGGTGGATAGTGTTCTTTGCTTTGCTCTCTGCATTCACCTTATTCTTTGCTATCTTTTCAGGATTTTTCTCCATATCAACAAATTCCTTCCAGATATTTGGATTAATCCCATTAATCCTAGGTGGAACATCTTCTCTTACACTTTCCCAAATTTCTGGAGTGAGTTCTGGAAGTGCTTCATCTTCATCTTCCTCCTCAGCCTCAGGTATTTCAACTCCCTCCTTTATTGCTTGTTCAACTCTAAGAGATGCTTTTTCTGCTTGTCTAAGAGCTTTTACTATCCGTTTTAATGCCTTCCTTAACTCGTATTTGAATCTCCTATAATACGGTGGAAATGACACTTCAATGATTTCACGGCAGACTGCTGGGTCAACAGTCAATGAAAATTCACCCTAATATACACATTAAGATCGATAATCAGCAATAGGATCTAATTTGACCTACACATATAACATATTAATACAAGAAAAGAAATATAAGTTAGTAATAATACCATCAAAGCATTCCACGTCGTCTTTAAAATTGACAGGGGCCAACCTCCACTCCTTGTATGATATAGGAATATGAGTCCTTATGAGCTCTCCTAGCCTAGTAGAGAATCTCGCTGCCGCATCTCCTTCGATCTTGCCATCAATATTGACTTCAACAATCAGCTTCGGTTTTGCAGACGAGCAAGATACATTTTGCTGCGATGATGTGGTAGCTGATATAGACGGACCAGAACTGCTTCGATTGGAGGCCATCCTACTGCAAAAGAAAAAGTGAAATTTCAGTTAAATGATAACACAATCAAGTAATACAACAACCCATTCAAATAGTAAACTGCTCATATTAGTCACAGTAAACAATACATGCCAGCACAACCACATTCAAAAATATATTAAACTTCTCTACATTAAGCTATAGATCAATACCAACAGACCATATTCAAAGAATGAAACATAAAGTAAAACTTAATTTGGTTAACAGGTTGTTCTAAAATGAGCCAAAACACAAAGACTAATTTTCCTACAACACCATCAGAAGAAAATTACACCCGTTGAACCAATAACACAGCCAAGTTGGGCTCATCCACAGTTACAGATTGAATTTCTTCGAAATCAGGCTTTATCGTCCACATGTCTTGTCATGCCATTGGTGAGTGAATCACAACGGACCAATCAGGATTCTTCAAATCTTGAGAATAAAAAACTTACTTGGCCTCAAAATCCATTATAGCAGGTTCATCGATGTATTTGTCTATTCTCTTGAGTTCAAGTTTACCACCACCAGGTTTGAATCTAGGCAGACTTTACACCCAAGACTCTTGCTTTCCACCTTCACTCAGTCAAAATCGATAAAATCAGACACCCCTTTTCTATAGACATCACCAAACCTATCTTCTTCATTCACCCAACCTTTCTCCCCTACTGGCACCATTCTACAACAACATGACTGATAGACGCATTTATGTGTCTAATATAGCTCATTTGTATATATTGTTAGTACTCGATATTGTACTTATTTGGTTATTTTATGTATTTGTAGGTGTTTTTGGAAAATAATCTCTTGCGGCGAATTTGGCTAAAAATGTGGCATTTGGACCTCCGTTGATAACGTACCGGAAGCGCCTCAGAAGTGTACCGGAAGTATCCCAGAAATACCCCGGAGGAACCCCGAAAAAAAATGCGGAAAATGCCCCAGAGGACACTTGCTATACGGACCCTTGATTTTGAATAAGGGGTAACCTAATTACTAAGGGGTGACCCATTTCCAGGCATCTGGTAAAGGGAGACCAGCCACAGATAAGGGGAGGTCAACTTCTCAAATTCAAAAGAAAATTTTGGCGGGAAAAAAAGGCAGCAGCGTCAACAGTTTTGGATCAAGGATTTGAGCGACCTAGCAGGCGATTCAATGGGCAAATTTGGTACCCACGGACTCTACAAGACATAAGGGACATGTTAGAAGCGATTAGACCCATCTAATTGGGCTGGATAAGTCAGAAAATCCACACAAAGTCAAGACAGTGCACACGGTCCCTGTTTAGGGTTTTGAATTGGTTTGAAAGATTTGGGAGAGATTCTTGCGTGGGATATACTTCAAAACAGTTGAGTTCAAGTCAGAGAATATTTTGGGAGCAATAGAATAGCTCACAGACGCATACAAAGATCGACAGATGGAATTATTGTTCAAACTGCACGTGAAGAATAAGAGATTTATTCTCGAATTTGATCGAGTTTCTAGGGAATCTGAAGGCTATATAAGTGTTGGTTTACATCAAAGAAAGGTTAGAAACCTTTAGGAGAGAGTTTAGAGTCGATGAGAGCCTAGGAGAAGCAATTATAGAGGAGACAACGCTGCTGCTGCTGCTGCCATTAAAGCTTCTGAAGAACACGAAGAACAGACTCGCAGAGTCAGTCGTTCTTCAGCAGACTTATTTTCAGACCACTGTTGTTGTTTCACAGCAGTAGATAGTTATCGTTTACAGCAGTCTTAAATTACCATACCCCTTTGTAACAGTGGCGCTGTAACACCATTACAGCGTTGCAAATTTCTGTTTCATCTTATATTCATCAATAAAGACACCTATTTTAGCCATGAATTCATCTTGTGAGTGTGTCTTTGGGATGAGGAGCTAAACCCATTAGCCGAGACGACGGAGGAAGCCATTGGTCCATATTGATTGGTATAATTCTAATTTTATTATTTATTTGCAATATTATTATTTGATTATTTGCATGGAATTGAATTTAAAATATTAGTTTTTATTGAATAGTTGTGAATTATTTTGATGAAGCATGCTGGGTTTTAAAAACTTTTGATGTTTTATACTTTGTGATTATAATTATTACTTCAAAAATATATTTGAGGCAAATATTAGAATTATTTTTAAAGATAGAATTGCATGAATATTATTTAGAATTTACTATTTAATTGGTTAATGGTGGAATCCTAGTCTTGGTATTTTCTCTAAAGGTTTGAACTATTTTATTTATTTGCCTGTTTAATTTAAATCTAGAAAAATTGTTTTCTTCACAAGTCTGAAAAGACCCTGTTTTTACCACTACTACAATTACTATTTGAAAAATCATAAAATTTTTGGCGCCGCCGACGCGGACCTGTGTTTAGTTAGCATTTTTTTTAGATTTTTTTTATTTATTTTTGTTCTTCTTTACGTTTTTTGGGTTTTTCTTGTTTCCTTGCAGATTTTTGAAGATTGGAGCGAAAGACAATTTTTCCAAAGCTTGTGGTGATTTACTTAAAGTTTGGGAGCGAAAAGCAAAGCTATAGGAACGAAAGAAGAAGAATTTTTTTTATTTTTTGATAAAAAGAGAGACATTTTTATTTTTGTAATTTTTTTTTTTCAGACTTTCTTTTCTTTTGTATTTTTTTTTATGGACTTTGGACATTAATTTTGGGACATTTTTATTTTTATTTTTAAACCCTACGGAAGGGTACCCTTAAATATAAACTGTTTGCAGGGAAGGACGACGATTACGATATCGTCTCGGCCCCTCGGGTTCGCACACGGCATAGGAGTCGTGGCCCGAGTCGACTTTAGCGGTTCTTCGCCCGTCTGGTACGGGAGGTAAAATTCTAAACACCCGCGAATCTCCTGCAAGCGGGTTACTGGACTCCTTAAGGTGAATATATGCTGAGGACTTGAATATGGACTGTTTTTAAATTCCTAGTAAAGGGCAAGGACTGGACCATATAAGATAAGGGTTCGGATTTCATCACCGCTCCCTCTTCTGCCCGCCTTAGGAAAACGAAACCTAAAGCGAACCTAAGCCTAAAATTTGGACTAGAAAGAGACCTATAGGGTATCGAGCTTAACAGGACAATCATTCGAAAAATATTGGTTACTCTTTTAAGCACACCTCGAAGTTCTTGACGGTTTCTGCGAGTTGAATGCGTGACTGCGCCGCATTGGATCGGTGAGGTTTTGGGTATCAAAGCTCCTCTGAGCTTCCCTCTCGCCTCGATTCAACTTGCTTAACTCGTGATTCCAGAGGGGTTTGCTCAAATTGTAACGAATTCCCTTTCGAAGGATTAGAAGCTGGTCTAGAAACAATCTAAGTGGAGCCATCATGCTTGTTGTTTGCTAGAAATCTTTAGGTTTGCTGTGGTAAATCGAGTCAGCCTGCTGTGTGATTGCTAGAACCTTCCTGTTAGGATTTTTTTCTTTTTGAATTCTTTTTAGTGTATGCCCGATTTTGTTAGGGCTTGGAAAAGAGATACTCTAGGTCGATTGATTAGCGAAAAACCTAGTAGTTCTTCTGATTTAAGCAGGGAGCTCGAAGATTCTTCTTTTGAGAGCCCTGTTTTTGGAAACTTCTTTTGAGAATCTGTCTCTTTGTGAGGAAAGTACCCCTAGTACTTCTGTGTGCCAGCGATGGCAACTTTGAAAGATTACATGTTCCCAACTAGGACCAACCGAGCTTCATGCATTAAATTGCCAGCCACTACGGCTAATTTTGAGATAAAACCTAGTATTCTTCAAATGATCCCTATATTCTTAGGAAAAGATGATGAGAACCCTTATTTTCATATTAGGGACTTTGAGGAAATCTGTGGGACAATTAGAATAAAAGACCTTACTGATGAAGTCTTGAAACTTAAGATGTTTCCATTTTCCTTGAGAGATAAAGCCAAGACCTGGCTAAACAACCTACCGTCTGAATCCATAGAAACATGGCAGGAACTTATCGCTGCCTTCTATATGAAATTCTACCCTAAGCATAAAACTGCAGCTGTTAGGCAGAAAATTAGTGCTAGTGTGCAACAAGAGGGAGAGTCTCTTTATAGGTTTTTAGAGCGATTCAATGATCTCCTATCTCAGTGTCCTCACCATGGATTTGATAATATGAAACTTGTACAGATTATTTATGATGGTTTAGACTATTCGACCAAAGCCATGGTTGAGTCTATGTGCGCTGGTGAGTTCACTAGTAAAAATGCTGATGATGCTTTTACCTTCTTAGGAGCTATCGCTGAAAAATCCCAACAGTGGGAATCTTGTGTTGAACCCCCTAAAAGACTCTTGGTCAATAGAAGTAGCACCAATATGGTAGATACGAGTTTTGCGTCAGATGCTAAGTTTGCTGCTTTGTCCAGAAGGTTAGAAGCTTTAGAAATGGGTCAGTCTAAAAATAGGCCCCTTGTTGAACCTAATAGAGCCTCTCAAGTCTCTAGTTGTGGAATAGAGCCCGATAATTCATTTTGGGAAGGTCAAGTTAGTGAAGAACAAGCCCATGCTGTCTATAACAACTCTAGGTTTGAGAACCGTCAGAAGTTTGACCCATACTCAGAAACCTACAACCCTGGTTGGAGAAACCATCCTAATTTCTCTTGGTCTAAGGGCCAGAATCAAGGCCAGTCTAGCAATTCTCAGCCTCCCCCAGGTTTTGGTTTTAAGAACTCTTCAGGTCAAACCCAGTTTCAGAACACTTCCGAGAAAAAGATCTCTACCTTAGAGGAAGCTATCACTATGTTAGTAAGTAACCATGACATGCTATCAAAGAACCACATGAGCTTTCAACAAGAAACTAGGCAGGAATTGAAGAATACTTCCCAGAGTCTTGCCAAGTTAGAACTTCAAGTAGGACAAATAGCTAAGTTTATAAGTGAGAGAGAGGATGGAAGGTTCCCTAGTCATACTGATCCTAACCCTAGAGGAGAGAAATCGTACAATCATGTGAATGCTGTCACAACCCTAAGAAGTGGAAAGAAATTGACAACAAGGTCGCCATGCCTGATAGTGAACATGCTGTAGTTCACCCTGCTGAGCCAGAAAATGAGGAGACTGATAGAGTCTCCAAAGAGACCAATGAGGGTCCTGTTGAGCCTCACTTTGTTCCCAGAGCCCCGTTTCCCCAGCTGCTAGTTCCGACTAAGAGGGAGTCCAACTTTAATGATATTGGAGGTTTTTAAGCAGGTTAATATCAACCTTCCATTATTAGATGCAATTAGGCAGATTCCCTCTTATGCCAAGTTCCTTAAGGACTTGTGTACGCGAAAGCGTAAGCTCAGTGTCCAGAAGAAAGCCTTCATAGCTAGTCATGTGAGTTCTATTATTCAGAATACCACTACTCCTAAGTATAAAGACCCAGGGTCCCCTACCATTTCTTGTACAATAGGTAAGTACCGTGTTGAGAAAGCGTTGCTTGACTTAGGAGCCAGTGTGAACTTACTGCCATACCATGTGTACCTTAAGCTAGGACTTGGTGAGATGAAACCTACCCAGATAACACTCCAGTTAGCTGATAGGTCCGTTAAAATCCCTCGTGGTGTGATCGAGGATGTTCTTATTGAGGTCGACAAGTTTATTTATCCAGTGGATTTCGTGGTCCTAGATACCCAACCTGTCCCCGACCCAGAGAACCAAATACCTGTGATTTTAGGTCGCCCATTCTTAGCTACGTCTAATGCGATCATAAACTGTCGAAATGGTATTATGAATCTATCTTTTGGTAATATGACTATTGAGCTGAATATTTTTAATGTAAACAAGCTACATTCTGAGCTAGATAGCACATGTATTGAAGAGGTGAACATGATAGGAACCTTAGTTCAGGAGTCATTACCAAACATCGTACCGGAAAATACATTGGAGAGTTGTTTATCCCATTTTAGCCTGGATTTCGACGATGATAGTAACATTGAACAAGTAAATGCTCTGTTGGATTCTGTTCCTATGTTAGATATTGATATATGGAAAGATAGGTTCGAACCATTACTAGCTTCTGAGTCTATCTTAATACCTTATTTAAAAGAGCCTCCTGAGTTGGAGTCTAATTATACATTTTTAGGCCCACCCGAGTCTTTCCCTGTGATTATAGCCTCCGATTTGGATAGTGATCAGGAAAGTAGTCCAGAGACCGTGCTTCAAGAAAATAAGGAAGCCTTAGAGTGGACCATAGAAGATATGAAGCAAGCTGAGGATGAACCACCTGATTATGACTTAGAGAAAGCAATTGACCTTTTTCAAGAACCCGATGGTCTAGAAATTAGGAACATTGTGACTAGTCATTGTAGAGGCACCCAAAATTCTAAGTTTGGGGGTAGAGATTGTCAATTATCCCCAATAGAAGTCCCTAACTTGGGACTCAAGCCTAGTGCATCTGAGGTATCGCTTGAGTGTATTCAGACTCCACAACCTGATCCGCCTGATAATGTCCAGGAGAAAATCCAAATGTTAGAGACCCGTTTTTCGGATGAATCTGTTTGCCGAGACACTCATATGAAGCCCAAGTGGGCACCTCAGATAAATCCAGTTGTCTTGCGAGAAACTTTAGATCAGGTTGTGCTCTATCTGCTCATTTTTCTGATCTTGAGCATTTGTCTCCTATTTGTGGCAGTTCTATTTGGTCTTATGGACCCACAATTATTTCGACTATTGGTATACGACTTTGGAAGGTGAAAATTCTTTTTGAGGTATTTGATGTCTAGCTAATGACTATAAATTTAGCATTTACTGGGAGGCTCCCGCGTTCATGTGATACGGTAATATCCTTCCTTATTTCTTTTCCCTCCAGTGGTAATAGTTTCTCCTTGTTCATGCTTTTATTTTCATCCTTAGAACATTGAGGACAATGTAAGATTTAAGTTTGGGGGTGGGGAAGAAACACTTTTTGTTAGCTTTTAGTTGCAATAAATAAACTCCAGAGCCTAGAAATTTATGCCTATTGAGGATTGCACTAACTAATCTAAGTGGATGGAAGCATTTTGATTGTAGGAGTTTGAGGAACCAATCTGATTAGATGGAAACATCTAAAGAGTCTATTCATAAAAGCACAGAGCTCAGATGTTAGAAATAACATGATAGTTTCACCATATCTCGTTGAGTCCTTTTCACTTCTATTTTTATTTTATTTTGTTTTTAAACTATGTTTCTCTAAGTGATAGGTGGGGCCCACGATTCAAGTTGTTACCAATGCTAGGGTGAATTAGAGTGATTGAGATACCATGAAAAAAAAAAAAAAAAAAAAGTTGAAAAAGAAAAAGAGATGAAAAAAAAAAAAAAAAAAAAAAAAAAAAAAAAAAAAAAAAAAAAAAAAAAGAAAGAAGAAATTGAGACCAGACCATTTGACCAAAAGGAATAAATTCAATAAAGTCGACCACTGGTACCCTTGTATATGCCAGTTGTGTTGACCTAGAGTTAGGTTATCGACCACTGGTACCCTTGTATATGCCAGTGTATTGATATTAGTCAGACTAGTATCTCAATCCATTAGGATAGGTTCATTTTGGCGGAGGCCTTCAGACAGATATGGGAAACGCCGTTCACTTAGTAAACATCAAAACCATCTATGTTTTTATATCCATCTCTTAATCTTTCCATGTGATTAGTTTGACTCCGAATATGATGTCCATAGTGCAACTATCTGAGTAGAGCTCTGTCACTTTATATGAATTTTAGTATGCTTGAGTGCAAACTCGTGTACAGCAATTGGAATTTCGCATCAGGGTACTTCTTCCTGTAGTCAATAAGTATGCCAACCAAGGAGATTCTTTAGTGCCTTCCAAGGTTCTGCGTAGATAGCTAAGGTCTGGAGTACAGGTTTTGTGGGTATATCTCTGGTAAGCCCTCCCGAGACTATAACTCGGCCACTAGGGCCACCTAGGGGTTTAAAGGCTTATTGCATACGCTAAATGCAATCGACGATGCCTGCGACAGTGAGTTAGGATTTTATTTTGTAGTTTTGATTTGCTCGGGACTAGCAAATAATAAGTTTGGGGGTATTTGATAGACGCATTTATGTGTCTAATATAGCTCATTTGTATATATTGTTAGTACTCGATATTGTACTTATTTGGTTATTTTATGTATTTGTAGGTGTTTTTGGAAAATAATCTCTTGCGGCGAATTTGGCTAAAAATGTGGCATTTGGACCTCCGTTGATAACGTACCGGAAGCGCCTCAGAAGTGTACCGGAAGTATCCCAGAAATACCCCGGAGGAACCCCGAAAAAAAATGCGGAAAATGCCCCAGAGGACACTTGCTATACGGACCCTTGATTTTGGATAAGGGGTAACCTAATTACTAAGGGGTGACCCATTTCCAGGCATCTGCTAAAGGGAGACCAGCCACAGATAAGGGGAGGTCAACTTCTCAAATTCAAAAGAAAATTTTGGCGGGAAAAAAGGCAGCAGCGTCAACAGTTTTGGATCAAGGATTTGAGCGACCTAGCAGGCGATTCAATGGGCAAATTTGGTACCCACGGACTCTACAAGACATAAGGGACCTGTTAGAAGCGATTAGACCCATCTAATTGGGCTGGATAAGTCAGAAAATCCACACAAAGTCAAGACAGTGCACACGGTCCCTGTTTAGGGTTTTGAATTGGTTTGAAAGATTTGGGAGAGATTCTTGCGTGGGATATACTTCAAAACAGTTGAGTTCAAGTCAGAGAAGATTTTGGGAGCAATAGAATAGCTCACAGACGCATACAAAGATCGACAGATGGAATTATTGTTCAAACTGCACGTGAAGAATAAGAGATTTATTCTCGAATTTGATCGAGTTTCTAGGGAATCTGAAGGCTATATAAGTGTTGGTTTACATCAAAGAAAGGTTAGAAACCTTTAGGAGAGAGTTTAGAGTCGATGAGAGCCTAGGAGAAGCAATTATAGAGGAGACAACGCTGCTGCTGCTGCTGCCATTAAAGCTTCTGAAGAACACGAAGAACAGACTCGCAGAGTCAGTCGTTCTTCAGCAGACTTATTTTCATACCACTGTTGTTGTTTCACAGCAGTAGATAGTTATCGTTTACAGCAGTCTTAAATTACCATACCTTTGTAACAGTGGCGCTGTAACACCATTACAGCGTTGCAAATTTCTGTTTCATCTTATATTCATCAATAAAAACACCTATTTTAGCCATGAATTCATCTTGTGAGTGTGTCTTTGGGATGAGGAGCTAAACCCATTAGCCGAGACGACGGAGGAAGCCATTGGTCCATATTGATTGGTATAATTCTAATTTTATTATTTATTTGCAATATTATTATTTGATTATTTGCATGGAATTGAATTTAAAATATTAGTTTTTATTGAATAGTTGTGAATTATTTTGATGAAGCATGCTGGGTTTTAAAAACTTTTGATGTTTTATACTTTGTGATTACAATTATTACTTCAAAAATATATTTGAGGCAAATATTAGAATTATTTTTAAAGATAGAATTGCATGAATATTATTTAGAATTTACTATTTAATTGGTTAATGGTGGAATCCTAGTCTTGGTATTTTCTCTAAAGGTTTGAACTATTTTATTTATTTGCCTGTTTAATTTAAATCTAGAAAAATTGTTTTCTTCACGAGTCTGAAAAGACCCTGTTTTTACCACTACTACAATTACTATTTGAAAAATCATCAATGACATAGTATGTTAATCAAGGACCAAACACAACAATTAAAAATCTTCACACAAGCATCAACACCAACAGAAACTAAAATTGCAACAGAAGGGTTCTTTTTTAATACATTACTAAAACAAGACAAACCCAGATATATGGTCTCTACATCAATTACAAACTAAAAGATTCAACATTTATGATTGTAACCTTGAGAAACAATGATGAATATGAATTTATAGCTCTACAACTAAAAATGAAATCCGATAAACACCCAAGTTTAAGAAAGAGTTAAATTTCTATGTGATTCAAAAACAAAATCATATTAAGAATATACCATTAGTTTCACTAACATGAATTAAAAACCACCTAAAACATGGGAAAGACCTGATGAAGATGTGCATAGAAGCAACATCTCACAGAATTGCATTAATATTCATTTTAAAACACTGGCAGAAAAAACAAGTGCGCTCAACACTTCACAACTGCAAGAACATGTTAAAGATTAAACACCTCTATCATACTCATGAACCTTATTCTTTAAAATAAATATCAAACACTTTATAATAACAACCAAAACTCACAGATCCACAGTGAAATGGAAATCATTTCTACTAAATATCAAGCAAAACTCACAGAACTTTATTCTCTAACTCAACACTCAACACTTCTACAACTGCAAAAACAACGAATATCAAGTACATAACCCTCAAAAGGAAATCAGTTCATAAAAACATAAATCAAACAAACAACTTGCAAAATATGTTTAGAGGTAATACCTGAATCTTCAAGGATTTTACTTCAATCTTCTTCCGCGAATTTCAAAAAAAAATAATAGAAATCAAATTTTAGGGTTTTCAATCAAATTTCGATTTCTGTAAAAATGATCTTTCCTACCTGAGGATAGAGATTCCTAGGGTTTCTACTTCTTCAATTGAATCTGCATCTGATCAATCTTCTTCTGCGAATTTCAAAAATAAAAATTAGAAATCAAATTTTTAGGGTTTATCAACCAAATTTCGATTTCTGTAAAAAGGATCTTTCTTACCTGAGGATAGAGATTCCTAATGTTTCTACTTCTTCAATTGAATCTGCTTCTGAGAGTTTCAATCTAAGAGAAAAAATCAGTTTACAAAATCAAAGATTTTGATTCGTAAAAGGGTTTCTCATACGAGTTTTTAGGCTTAAAAAATCATAAATCAGTAGAAGATTCTGGTTTAATTTCTCATTTCAGTTTGATTTAGGTTTCTCTCGAATTTTCTAACCCAATTTCACTCATTTTTTTCTCTGTTTGTTTTTGAGCGGAGAAGAGTTGAGTTCGAGAAGAGACAAGTGAGAGAGAAAGAGTTGGACGAGTTTGTTTTAAGGACCAGATTTTTATTTAATATTAAATATTGTCTAAATTTCAAAACAACCCAAAATAAAGGTGGGAACTAAAATAAATGGTGGGAATAAATGAAAATCACGTTTCAAATAATTTGGTGTGAGACAAAGATTTGGAGGGGAATTTTGAGGAGAAAAAAATGTTGGGCGGAAATTTAAGAGGAAAAATAATGTGAGAGATTTAGAAAATTGGAAAGGGAGGGAATTTTGGTGGAAGTAATTTGGAGTTTTGAAGGGGACATAAAATGGAATTATAATGAAAAAGAAATGATAAATGAGATATATATTAAAGTTATTAAATTTTGTAGAGACACATTTTAAGACACTTGTAAGAGTAGTTGAAAAATTAGAATTAAAGCTACTCATATTTTTTATTTGACACTCTTATATGAGTGGAAGCACTAAAGACATATATATATATATGTGTCTCGAACCCAAAAATCGATATGTCTCAAATCGGGCCATATGGTGTAGTGCCTCATATGGTAACTTTTTTGTAAAATCTAAGTGATCAATTTGAAAAAGCGGGGGTACAACAACCACACCCAATATTTCGCTTAGCAATCTGTATGGAAAAACTCCAATAATACTTTCTCGAGAATCAACTAGACAGTCAGACTCAATCTAGATAAAAAGTATATCAAAGAGTTTATATCTCAATCTCTCGATTTGATATATACTCAAGCAAATAGAAATCTGCGAGTCTTTATCAAATACTAGAGAGAGAACTTGGATGGTACTAAAGCCCAATATCCAAGTGTCAATCAATTTAAATCAACAACCAAAAGGTCGGATATTCTAATTGATTGAAGAACGCACAACCTGTGATATTTCAATTATATAACAAAATATAATGCGGAATAGAAATAACACAGACACCAGAATTTTGTTAACGAGGAAACCGCAAATGCAGAAAACCCCGGGACCAGTCCAGATTGAACACACTGTATTAAGATGCTACAGACACTAGCCTACTACAAACTAACTTCGGTCTGGACTGTAGTTGAACCCCAACCAATCTCACACTGATCCAAGGTACAATCATGCTCCTACGTCTCTGATCCCAGCAGGATGCTACGCACTTGATTTCCTTAGCTGATCTCAGCCACAACTAAGAGTTACTACGACCCAAAATCGAAGACTTTAATAAAAAAATATGTATCACACTGTAACGAAATTAAAATCTCTCTTTGATTTTGAACCCGAACTCAACCCATTTGAGAGGGAAGCTAGAATTATATAATATGCGCGTGCGATCCTAATATAAGTGCATGTAGTTGTGGAGAGTGCCCTAAAACAGTACAGATTATCCCTTAGCGGTTTTAGTGTGCCTCATTAGGATATGTTATGGAAATCCTAGCATGAGTGACACGCGTAAGGCATGAGCAGTGGGGAGCATGTCTGTTTTTTTCGTTCTTTTCCCAGTCTTTTATAACCTGGAGTTTTGAGGGGCCACTGAAAAGAATTTAGGGGACAACAATAAAACAAAAAAAGTCACCCGAACGTAAAATATAGCCATCCCTTATCCCGCATAATTCATAATGTCAAAATTGCCCTTAGATAATCGGTAGATAATATATTGTTTTTATCCTCCGAATGCATTCGGTAGACAAGATAAGAAGCATGCTTCCGAATGTTGTGGGTGCAGTATTTGAATGAATTTTGTTTACTTTTTCATTTCTTTTCATTTTTTAGTTATATCCATGGCACGATAGGATCAGCCACAGTCATATTCGGAAGATATATCATTTGAATAAACTCCCTAATATACGATGGCCCAAAAATCTGAATTTTAGAAAAACGGAGATTTTTCAAATTTTGAATTTGTAATAATCGGAGGAAATATAATTTACATAAACTCCCTAATGTATTTTGCCTAACCTTCTAAATTGGCCCTTGAAACCACCTAGAGCAATGGCATGGTAGGATCTGCCACAGTCATATTCGGAAGATATGTCATTTGAATTAACTCCCGAATATACGACGGCCCAAAAATCAGAATTTTTGAAAAAACCAAAATTTTTCTGGTTTTGAACTTGTTATAATCGGAAGATATTGCATTTGCATAAACTTCCGAATGTATGTTGGCTAACCTTCAAAAATCCTTAGGTTTGCGCCTCTTGGAACCACTTAGAGCCACGACATTGTTTGTTATGCACCAAACATATTCGGAAGAAATTGTATTTGCATAAACTTCCGAATGTACAATGGCCCAAAAATCAGAATTTTTGAAAAAACAAAATTTTTCTAGTTTTGGATTTGTAATATTCGGAAGATATTGCATTTGCATAAAATTCCAAATGTATGTTGGCTAACCTTCAAAAATCCTTAGGTTTGCGCCTCTTGGAACCACCTAGAGCCATGGCATCGTTTGTTATGCAACAAGCATATTCAAACTTCTGAATGTACAATGGCCCAAAAATCAGAATTTTTGAAAAACCAAAATTTTTCTGGTTTTGAACTTGTAATAACTGGAAGATATTGCATTTGCATAAACTTCCGAGTGTATGTTGGCTAACCTTTAAAAATCCTTAGGTTCGCGCCTCTTGGAACCACCTAGAGCCATGGCATGGTTTGTTATGCAACAAGCATATTCAGAAGATAATGCATTTGCATAAACTTCCGAATGTACAATGGCCCAAAAATCAGAATTTTTGAAAAACCAAAATTTTTCTGGTTTTGAACTTGTAATAATCGGAAGATATTGCATTTGCATAAACTTCCGAATGTATGTTGGCTAATCGGAAGATATTAATAATATTTGCTACCGAATGATATAAGGCCCCAAAACTATTTCAGTTTCAACATTTTACAATCGGAAGAATAAAATATTATATTCTCTTCCGAATATATACTGGCCCCAAAATGAGATTTTGCCTAAATCACATTTTTGAGAACTTTTCAATAATATATATATATATATATATATATATTCGGTAGTTAGTTTTTTTCCGATTATTGTGTTTCTACATCAATATATTCGGAAATCAAAAAATTCTTTAATCTATAGATTATATCCATTTTGTTCAAGGAAGATATGACCAACAATATTCGGAAGTTAATCTATAACTCTATCTCCAAATTACTGTCGATGTTCTTGAGAAACGAAGAACACGACTACATTCGGGAGTTAAAAATCATGCATATCTCCCGAATCTGGGAAAAAACAGAAAACCTTAGAATTTTTTGTTTTCGATTCGTCGAATTAAAGCGACATAAACCCAAAAAATGATAGAATCTTATCTAATTGGGGACATTTGAAGTTGCCAGAGTGTTTGTCTATCGGATTCGCGTCCGTCGCGTTCTTCGTCACTTTCAGCAACAATCTCTTTATTTCTTGCTAAAATTCCAACATTTGGATCGATACCGCGAGCAACGTTTTTAGTTTTAGCTCTTTGGGGTTCATTACCCTTACCCATGATTTTATAAACGAATCGACGATGTTTTTATTTGACGATTCACGACGACGATGATGAATTGAAGAAGAAGAGTTGAAATGAAGGAAATTGAAATCACATTTTGGTTTTTATTTTTATTTTTTCTTGAAGGGAATAAAGGTAACTTCAAATTCCTATAAGGTGTCCCTTAGCTCGTGTCCTTGTATGGGTATAAATCAGTGGCCCCTAAATCATTTTGAGTGGCCTCTAAAAATGCCAGGTTTTATAAGACCACCAACTTATTTTTCTTCCTTCTGTTCCAGCATAACTTTGTTCTTCCCCTACACTTTTTTGTGCTGTTTTCTGCTCAAAGAGTCTCAAACAAAATAAGAAACTGTAGCTTTAAAATCTGAAATTCAAGTTCAACCCATCAATTGTTTCCAGCCGAATTTGTATTCTGCAAAGTTAGGGGACTTCTTCTCTTGAAATTTGTTTTAAGTACCAACTGCTTCTCCCCTAATTTAATTTGAGTATGTTTTTCTCTCATTTCTGTTGAATTATGTTTCATTTACTTCAACTTCTTGAAGATGTGCAATACCGTTGAAATGTTAATCTTCCATGTGAATTATTAAATGATTATTGAAGATTTTTTGATAACCGTGAGTTTAACAAATTTTGTTTAAAATCCCTTTTCAAATGACCCCAGATTTTGGTGGCTTTGCTTAGCCACAAACTTGTTTTAAAACTCCCTTGATCTCTGCATTGCAACCTTGCATGTTTCTACTGTTATAAATATCAAGTGTTACTGTCAGCACAAGTCATCAACAGCTAGCAAATGAGTCTACATTAACTGCGTCAACTCAGGAAGATGTTTAACAACCAAGTACTTAGTCTGGTATCCAACAGATTTATCCGACTATATACTAGGTTCAAACATGTATTTCCTATTTCTATGCTTTGAATATTGTACTACGTTTTCATATAAATATAAGTTCAATATCTCCACAACTGGTGTGGAAGATAATCTACCAAAATCACTGTCTGTCTTGGTATCAGTTCTTTCGATCCAAGCACAGCTTCCGCAACAACCCTACACAAAAAAAAACCCAAACTCTAAACAAAACAAAAAACAATGGCAGATACCACAAATACTATTCGCCAAGTTCAAATCCATCACCTAGTCATTTTGAAACGCACATAAACGAATCATATTTTATGGAAGGCACAGTTTAAGCCTATCCTAAAAGGCTATGATCTCACAGGGTTTATTGATGGCTCTAAAGAAAAACCAGCAAGAACACTTCCAGAAAGTGAAGATATCAATCCTACTTTTACAGCTTATGAATCCCAAGATTCTCTGATAGTTGGATGGTTGAATTCAACTTTGACACTTGAAGTACTCAGCTTGGTTGCAAAACTTGAAACTGCAAAAGAGATATGGGATACACTGGAGTTGGAGTTTGCACCAAAAACTTTTTTCACCAGATGAATCTGAAAAAACAGCTACACAACTTGAATAAAGGTAATAATACTTTGAAGGCTTATTTAATGATGCTAAGCGTTTGTTTGAAAAGCTTGCAGCAACTGGATACACCGTGCCCTCTAATAAGATGAAACAGTCCATTTGCAATGGATTAAATCAGGCTTATGACCCGATTATTACTACCTTAAGCACTGCTGAAACAATGGATATTCAGACG
Source organism: Papaver somniferum (assembly GCF_003573695.1). NCBI lineage: Eukaryota > Viridiplantae > Streptophyta > Magnoliopsida > Ranunculales > Papaveraceae > Papaver > Papaver somniferum. Next base: position 8,176,501 of record NW_020620825.1, on the reverse strand, counting down.
TTCACTGCTCATCTTCTCACCTTTGAGATGCGGCTTGAACATCAACTATCTCAGATACAACAGCCTCTTGCAAATATTGTCTCTTCCATCTCTGCTTCCACAAGCAGGAATGCACAAAGAGGGTTCAACAATCAATCCAGAGGACCGCCTCCACCAAAAAACAACAACAATCGCCGTCCTCAACAACCACAGAGGAACTATGCTCAAGGAGAGTTAATCTTTAAAATCTGCAAAAATCATAATCACACAGCAGATCGGTGTTGGTGGCGCTATGAAAGAGGAAGTCCAAACCTGCCTAAACCACCTGCGGCTTATATTGCCTTGCCTGGTGGTCCAGCTAAACAGCAGTGGGTGACTGACATTGGTGCGACTCACCATTTGACTGCTGATATTCAAAATCTTTGCATCCCACATGAATATGAAGGAACTGACCAAGTTAGGGTTGGCAATGGTAATGGCCTGCATATTGCTAATATTGGTAATGCCACCGTTACTCATAACACACAGTGTTTTCTTTTGAATAACATATATCATGTGCCTAAAATCAAAACAAATCTGCTATCAGTTTATCAATTTTGCAAAGATAACAATGTTTGCTTTGAGTTTCACACAAACTTTTTTGTTGTGAAGGACAAGTTCACAGGAGCAATACTGCTAAAGGGGAGGAATGAGAATGGGCTTTATATCTTCGATGGGGTTGGTGGCATCAATCAAACCAAATCTCCACAGTCTTTTCTCTCTGCGAGTTTACCTGTGTGGCACCAACGCTTAGGGCATCCAATGCTCTGCACTCTCTCCAAAATAATCAATAGTTTTTCCTTTTCTGTTTTAAGTAAGAAGTTTGATTTTTATCATTCTTGTCACATAAGCAAGAGCAAGAGACTTCCCTTTTCTATCAGTTCAACAGTGTTTGATACACCTCTGAGTTTGATTGTTAGTGATATTTGGGTTTCTCCACAACTGTCCAGACATGGTTTTCGTTATTATTTGCTATTTATGGATGCCTTTTCTCATTATACAGGGGTATTTCCTTTAGTAAATCGTTCTGATGCTTTAGCTACTTTTATCCAGTTTCAAAAACAAGTTGAAAATTTAACAGGTCATAAAATCCAGGTTTTCCAGTCAAATAATGCTCTTGAATATAAAAAGTTTACATCTCATTTAAACAATTCTGGTGTTCAGCATCGTTTTTCCTGTCCCTATACATCTACGCAGAACGGTCTAGCAGAACGTAGAATAAGGCATGTTACTGAAATTGGCTTAGCTCTTTTATTTCAGGCACATATGCCTAAAGAATTTTAGTCTGAGGCTTTTACAACTGCGTTATATCTTATTAACAGGATTCCAAAATCTTCCACTGAGTCTAAAACTCCTCTTGAACTATTATTCAATAAGAAGCCAGATTATAATTTTTTGCGTGTCTTTGGTTGTCTAGCATATCCATGTCTGCGTCCATACAATTCCAGCAACCTAAAACCCAGATCCCTACCATGTGTTTTTATAGGGTATAGTTCAGCACACAAAGGTTATGTGTGTCTACATCAGCCTTCAAATAGAGAATACATTTCGCGTCATGTTTTGAAGAATCTTCCTTCCCATTCTCTCCTCCTCAGCATCCTGCACCTGAGCTTTGTCAGCAAACTACTTTCACTAGTACGGATATTCTTGCTTCTCCGGTTTTCAAACATCCTGCACCGGTACCAATACAACCACAGCATATACCTGCATCAGTTGAACAACTCATTTCACCTGCAGCAGCTCGGTCTGATTCACCACAACAATATTCTAGTACTGAACGACTCAACTCACCTACAACGGCTCATTAAGATTCACCGCAACAATCTTCCACGTCATCCACTACGATTCCTACCATTGCCTTGTCACCTTCAACTGATCTCCAAGTTCAGCCACAATAACCTGATCTGGTTCCAAGACATACAATGGTAACTCGTGCACGAGATGGCATAACAAAACCAATTCATAAGTTGTGTCTAACCACAACTAAATATCCTTTACAAGATGGGGATTTTATGGAACCTACTTGTTATTCACAGGCCTGTAAGATTCCAGATTGGAGAGACGCTATGGATGTTCAAATTAATGCGTTGATACGCAATGGTACCTATTCTTTGGTGAAATATGAAGATGGTATGAACGTGGTAGGATCAAAATGGGTTTTTAGAATAAAACGAAGACCAGATGGAAGTATATAGAAACACAAGGCTCGTCTTGTAGCAAAGGGTTTTAATCAGCAAGAGGGCATTGATTACGATGAAACATTTTCTCCAGTGATAAAGCCCTGCACAGTCAGGCTAGTACTTTCCATTGGTGTGATGAATGACTGGAATTTACGCCAACTAGATGTTGAAAATGCATTTTTACATGGGGTTTTGGAAGAAGAGGTCTACATGAAGCAACCAGCCGGCTACGTAGATCCTAATTACCCCAATCATGTGTGCAGATTGCACAAGTCCTTATATGGACTCAAACAGGCACCTCGTGCTTGGTTCTCAAGGCTAAGCAATCATCTTTTGCAACTTGGCTTTACAGCTTCCATTGCTGATTATTCGTTTTTTGTGTAGATTACTAGCAAGTCCATCATCTATGTCTTGATATATGTCGATGACATAATCGTAATAGGTTCCGATCCAAAGGTGGTTAACAAACTGGTTTCTGATCTGGGTGATGCCTTTGCAGTTAAGGATATGGGTGAACTGTCATTTTTCCTCGGCATTGAAGTACTTCGTCAAGGTCCCAATCTAGTGCTTACACAAAGAAAGTATATCTCTTACTTGCTGCGCAAAACCAAACTCGATGGCATCAAACCAGTCTGCACTCCTCTTGCTGCTAATTCACGTCTTCAAAAAATGGGCACTGAGAAGTTTGAAGATTCTACACTTTACAGAAGTATAGTAGGTGCTTTGCAATACTTACATATCACCAGGCCGGATATCTCAGTTGCGGTAAACAAAGCATGCCAGTACATGCATGAACCCTATGTAGAACACTGGGAACTTGTCAAACGCATTTTGAGATATCTGAAGAATACAATTGATTATGGACTGTTCATCAAGCATCAAAAGGACTACTCTCTTCATGCCTACTCCGATGCTGATTGGGATGGCAATTTGGATGATCGGCGGTCTACGAGTGGCTACTGCATTTACTTTGGTGGAAATCTGATCTCATGGAGTGCACGAAAGCAGAAAACTGTTTCGAAGTCAAGCACAGAAGCAGAATATCGTGGGGGTAGCAATTGCAACTTCAGAGCTCATTTGGATACAATCTTTGCTGAAAGAATTGGGTATTAATGTTGCTGCTCCTTCCATATGGTGTGATAACTTAGGCGCAACCTATCTCACGGCCAATCCTATTTTTCATGCGCGCACAAAACATATAGAGATTGACTACCACTTTGTACGTGAGAGGGTGGCAAGTAAGCAGCTCCATGTCAAGTTTATATGCACCAAAGACCAGCTAGCTGACATCTTTACGAAAGATTTGTCTTCCCTGCGATTTCAGCACATAAGAGGCAAGTTGAATATTCGCCAACTCCGGTTCAACTAGAGGGAGGGTGTCGGTACAAGTCATCAACAGCTAGCAAATGAGTCTACATCAACTGCGTCAACTTAGGAAGCTGTTTAACAACCAAGTACTTAGTCTGGTCTCCAACAGATTGCTCCGACTATATACTAGGATCAAACTTGTATTTCCTATTTCTATGCTTTGAATATTGTACTACGGTTTCATATAAATAGAAGTTCAATATCTCCATAACAGGTGTGGAAGATAATCTACCAAAATCACTGTCTGTCTGTTACAAATAAATTTTTGAAATGCCACGCACCTATTAAGTTTGATTTTTCATCGAAAATCAAGGTTTATAGAAAACTTTTAAACAAACCCTTTGACTGTTTTTTAAAATGACCCAATGTGATTTGTATTTGAAGCTCCATTTATAGCCAACAACTGAAATCATTTTATAGATTTTTTTTTCTTGTCTTGCTCTTCTCACTACCCTGCAATTCATGATTTATTTTTGTTAGCCGTGTTCTCATGGGTCACCAAATTCGTAATCTTATTTGTATCCAAAACAAAAGGGAGTTACTTCAGTTTTGAGAAATTTTAAACATTTTAAAACCATCATTACTCCTTGATTCGTTAACTGTGCTTGAAGTCAAGTTTTGATATTTTGCATCTGTTTTATTAGCCATGGTTTTCAAATTTGTCTTACTGCTCAATTTTGTATCTTCTATTTTATCTCTTTTGCTTGTCATCAATTTATATGACCTCACTTCCATCTTATGTTAATCCCATGAAGTCTGGTTAATAACTTTTGTATACCTATTTTGTCTTCACTGTTGGATGCTGATCATTACCATCTTTAAGCCATTAACATTTTGCTGTTAAATGTTTTGTTCTTGTCAAGATTTTGTGAAATGATCCACTGTATTCAACTGTTCAATGATTTACTTATTTTTATGAAGTATGGGTACTTACTGTAATGTTTTTGTGGGATTTCCTTCTTATGAAAAAGCATAGTAGGAAGCTAGATGACTCTACTATAGGACCGTCAGGCCTTAATTGGCACCTCATCTACGGATGGCAACCGGAAGACCGTTTATTTGATAACGGTGGGTATCGGACTACCCTGATGACGGCGTTCGCCGAAGGAATAGTAGATGGACTTACCTGTATTTGCAACACCGAATTTTAGTCATCGCATGATTGTTGAAAGCTTTACATTTTATAAAATTATTATTTCTGCTGCTCTTGCCCATGCCTTCTATTTTTTTTACGTCAATATTTCGTAATAAATTGCTATATCCCTTACTGAGTTGTGGCTCACCCGCTTTAATTTTGTTTTCCACATAGTACGAGCGGAACTTGTAGCAGTACGCCGGACAGAGCTTACTGCAGGCTTTAACGCGTCGAAAGTTAGTATTTTGTTGTCTATAATATGTGTATCACGGGGTTGCTGGGTAGTTTAGAAATGTAAAACATCCATGCCTATTTTCCTGCCGTCTTTTGTGGATACCGCCATATTTTTGATGTGTATAATGGCTGTTTATTTGGCAACGAAATGATAGGCTTGGATTAAGTTTGTAAAGTTTTAAGATCTGTTTAGATTCAGCGTATACAGAACTTCTTATAGAACTTATTACATTTCTTGGAACGTTAGTGCCTGAGCATGCTCAGTATATGTAAATTAATTTCCATTTGGACTTGTTTTTGTTGGAAATATATTTTTTAAAACAAAATTATTTCCATTTATTATTTTTTATTAATGTTATTTTCATGATCTTAGTGATACTCATAAAATAAATTTATTCTTGTCATAAATTCATTTACGGTTTCATCTTATAAGAGTAATGGTTTACATTAAACCATATTAATGTTTTCTTTAAAAACATTATTAAGACCCCTTGACTGTAAAACCGATTTTTGGTTGGAAAACGAGAGATAGTTTTTCATTTTTAATGTTTTTGGAGTTCTAAAGAAAAAATAAGAAATTTTGAGAGAAAGAAAACTATTGTGTGTTCATCACATGTTTTCAAAAACTTTGATTCTCAGCAAGAATAGAAGTGCACAAGTATCATATACTCTTAAAGTGCAAGAGTGATTGTGAAAGAGATTCTACTCAGCTATTTTATCCTGGGAAAGACGCGACATGGAAGAACTGCTTGCACAATCTTGGGCAGAGCCGCGAAACGTCTTAAAGTGAGCGACCTGGTCGTGACTCAGCCATAACATTTTTTTTCTGTTTGGTTTATGATTGTTTTGCGGGCTATTTTCAGCAATTGTTCCAACAATTTTAAGACGTTTTCTTCTGCCAGGGAGATTAAATGAGAAACTATTTCTGAAACACGATAAGTATCATTGTTTATTTTTTTTTATCAAATTATTAAGGTATAATTATTGATTAACAAATTATCCTGATGCTTGGATTTTTAGTTTCTTCAAAACTAAAATTTAATTTTGATGTCTATTCTTAATGGACCATAGTTGTAACATGTTATAGAGTTTTCTGTGTATCTCTTAAATGATAACGAATTTGGACTTGAAATTTATACCATATATATTAGATATCATGAGGATCATACCTGTAAAATTTCAGAATTTTTGGAGTCCGAAAAGTATTTTAAGGTATTTTAACAAACCACATAATAATGCTGAAAATTTCTGACGAGTAGAAATTTGGTCCCGCATATTTTCGTTTTTCTGATCTTTGTGTTGTTATTTTTAATTCGGGTATAACATGAAAATTGTAGATAATGAACTTATTTTGAAAACCCATTTTTGAAATTTTCTATTTGGATTTTCGGTTTGAGAGATGTTGTGATTTTAAAATCGTTGTGTTTGTATGTCCAATATATGAGTCGTGATACTTGAGATACTTGTGCATAGAGATTAGATATATAAGAAATTGTATTAAGAATCATGGTTTGATATTAGTACTTTACTCTTGTTTTGGTAGTGAAAAAAAATAAAAATAAGATCATTATTGAAATCAAACTAGTACACGGCAAATGTTTGATAATATGCTTAGTAGAAAGTTATAATCTATGACGTTATAATTATAAAACTTCATATTTGTTTGATACTTGGAGTACTAATTTTTATTTTATTAAGTAGCTTTACAAGTGCTTGCCTTACTTATTTTGGGTTATAAATAATCACATTTAGATGATTGTGACAGGTGATAATTTCACTTACATGAACAAGTTTTTGTTCCCCAATGAAAACAAAAATTACGAGCAAATACTGGAGATTAATCGATATATGGAGCAATGGTTTTGCTGATTTCTTTGTTGGTGTAGAAAGAGTGGACAATGGTTTATGACCAATTGAGCTTTCAAAGAAAATGAGGTATGTTTGATGAACTATTTGTAGTTATTGTGGTGATCAAATAATTGCATTCTGGATTGAAATAAATTGATTTTTCAATCTTAGAATGAGTTATACGGAAACTAGATATTGAGAATTATTGTTTATGACAATATATGAGCGACTCATACAAGTTTGGAACTTATGAGATAGAACTTGACACCAAACCAAAACCGAAAGAATAAGAAACCTAGTGAAAACAAATATGAATACCAACTCTCACCAAGAAATGAACATAATTTTAATTATGAAATTATTTGATATGTTTGTATTCAGCATTGCAAGAATATCAAATATTGTTAACAATGCTTTTCAAGCTAAGTTAATGTGAATTGTGGATACGATGAGAGGTGATATATATTGGTGTTTTACACCATATTTTTTTTGATAGGTTATGGTTCAAAATTTGAACCGAGTTGTTTGAAAGAAAGTGGTGTTGAGTTATACTCATATCTCTAGGATTCTCGGTATTGGTATGGTCTCAAAAGTTTGCTTCGGGTAGAACTATCTTGTTAAAGATGTTCATACCACCAAAATGAGAAAGAATCTAGTTTCATGCGCCTATCTTGTTTTTAACAAGATTGAGATTAAAATTTTTTTTGAACTTGATCATTGTACTACTACAATGGAAATACTACCAATGGAATGTTTAAATTAAATATTATAGTATTCATATGATATGACTGAAACTTTGGAATGTTTGTAATATGAGAATTTATCTTTCTTTTATGAAATTTTTGAGTTAGTAATGAGTATGAGCATGTTGTGTTTTCCTCTAAAAATTTCTAAGGATTTTTTTAAGTGACATGTATCAAATTTTACCCAACACACCGAAGCATGCAGACTATCAATCTTGCTAGTTTTAAAAAGCATCGATGAAATAAAATGTTTGAGAATTTTATAAGATATTTTTGGTATTTCACGTAGTCTAACTTGGTGACCAAAAATGATATTTTCAGTAATGAATTAGATGATGTTGTCTTCACGAGAAATGTCTGTTTGGTCGTCCTCTATATTGTGCCAAAAGAATTTTGAAATTGGATAATTACTTTATTAGTAATGAGAAAGAACACATAGTGCGTCAAATATGAATTTAGAGAAATTATGTGCGAAACTTTGTAGTCTTTGAATTGGTATTAAACACCGAAATCCGACGTCTAACGAAGTCTATAGAAATTTTTGAATGAACGTGGGTAGAAATAAAATTTGCATATGTAACTTCTCGATTTTAGATATTTTGGTTTTGATTTGAAATTTCATTTTGAGTCGAAAAATAGTGAGGGTTCTTTACCCAATGTCTGTTTGAATACTAAACTTAGATTAACAGAGCTAGCTAGAAATGGAGATCACATGATCATTAAAAATGGATTTGTAAGTAGTAAGACTAAAAAGAATTTTAGTCATATTCATTACCTTGTTTGAGATACTTAGCTCCTCATGATTTTAATTTTTGGAAAAAGTTTTAAGAACCAAATGTTTTAGTTTGACAAACATAGAAAGGGTAATTGAATTGATAATTGCTTTCATGTTGCTGGATTTATATTCTTGATTGGTGATACTGTTTCTATGATGCGTGACTTGTTGTGTATCATATATAGAAAAATATATTGAATAAGTTAAATGTTGAATCCATGTAAACCAAGCATGAATAACTTTGTAGTTCCCATAAGAACGAAATGCATATAAGTTGATTAGTCAACATTAATTTTGAAACAAGCTCTTAAACAATTGAATGAGAAATTTGATTACTTAGCTAATTCAAATAGTTTCAAAAGTTGATTAGAGAGACAAATGCATAAGACTGTTTTTATATATGCATAAGTGATTTGTTGAATTTGTACTCTAACTCATATGATGTCAATGAAACTGAGAACATGGCGTAGTTTATTATATGACATAAAAGACTTGGATGAAGATAGTGTAAAAATTTTAATTGAAACATTTATTTTGTATCTATTCCATTGAATTGAAAAAGATTTGTAAAGAAATAAAAAGATATAGTCTTTATAAACTAGTTTTCACTCATTTCATTCTAGTATTAGTGATTATGATTGTGTGTGATTGAGCAAGAAAAAGAAAATGAGTATGGTAGCATGGCATTTCTACGTGATGGACTATATGTATATTACTTCTGTAGTGGGGGTTACATATAAGAATATTTACTAATAATCAATGTATGGGTAATTAGTAAAACATTGAGAAGGTTATGAGGTGTCTGAAAAGAACCTTAAACCTAGAAATACACTATCTATAAATGTTTACCGCAATCCTTTAAGGATATTATTGCGATGCTGATTGAGATATCCTCTCAAATGAATCCTTCAAGGGATAGAGTGATTCATCCCTCTACTAGATATAGGAAGAACAGACACATTAATCCAATGTGATAGTACCGCGGCTATTGCAAGAGTTGAGAACCGTTAATTACAATGGTAGAGTCGACATACAAAGACATTTTTGATGCTATGAGAATGGATTATATATGGTCTGAAAAAAAGTTATCGTTAATCCTTTGACGAAAGGATTAATAAGAAGGTGTAAATACATCTTATGGGATGATGTTGATGCCCATTGAGAAATTGAGTCATTTGTGATGGATGCCCACCTAGAAATAGGTTCAAAGGGAATAACGATTCACAAATGATATGAACACAGTTGTTCGTGATGGATGCCCAACCTATAACTCAAGATTCCAGAAGTAGGTTCAAAAGGTACTCCCTGCCTATGAATGGTGATCCCAAAATATAGGTTCAAATGGGACTAAGTTACGGATAATATGTAAACACGGAATCATGCTTTTGAGAATTCATCCCACAACATGATATCCTGAAGCGAGTTGAGGTTGAGTTTTTGTTTCTAAAACTCTTAATGATGTCTATATCTCTATCTAGAGTGGGTACTTAGCTACATGAGTACTCTTGATAGATTCACCTGTATGAATGTGAAAGTGTGGCCGCTTTCTATGAGAATTTGGGGAGTTCTCTAGATCATTCATTAAACCGGGATTCAAGCACAGGGCCGTAATGTGCTGGGTTTAGACTTTACACTAGTATAGTTGTGTGTGTTAAACAATCTTTTAATCTCCTAGAGTTCAAAGACTTATTTTCACTCTATGGTTAGATTTTGAGAGAGTCTAGCACTTTGTAAAGGTTCAAAATCGAAAGATACCTTTACTTATGCACATCACTATATAGATCTTGCTCAATGTTTTAAAAATATAAGTGGGGGACTGTTGGAAATATATTTTTTAAAACAAAATTTTATTTCCATTTATTATTTTCTATTAATGTTATTTTCATGATCTTAATGATACTCATAAAATAAATTTATTCTTGTCATAAATTCATTTACAGTTTCATCTTACAAGAGTAATGGTTTACATTAAACCATATTAATGTTTTCATTAAAAACATTATTAAGACCCCTTGACTATAAAACCGATTTTTGGTTGGAAAACGAAAGATAGTTTTTCGTTTTTAATGTTTTTGGAGTTCTAAAGAAAAAATAAGAAATTTTGAGAGAAAGAAAACTATTGTGTGTTCATCACGTGTTTTCTAAAAGTTTGATTCTCAGCAAGAATAGAAGTGTACAAGTATCATATACTCTTAAAATGCAAGAGTGATTGTGAAAGAGATTCTACTCGGCTATTTTATTCTGGGGACGACGCGACATGGAAGAACTGCTTGCACAATCTTGGGCAGAGCCGCGAAACGTTTTAAAGAAAGCGACCTGGTTGTGACTCAGCCATAACATTTTTTTTCTGTTTGGTTTATGATTGTTTTGCGGGCTATTTTCAGCAATTGTTCCAACAGTTTTCTTCTCATGTATAACTGGCTTGTTTCTTACTGTTAAAAAAGGGTGTACTGTGTGCATTAACTTTGCCTAAATCTTTGAAGTGAACTGCCTAATAAGTTTTCTCTTTACATGTTATCCTCTAGTAATCAAGTAATACTAGTGGTGGGTTTTTATTTGGATCTCATTTTTCATCAATTTGAATACATACTGCAGGTCGTTTTATGTAGACTATTGCAATTTGTTTGAACTTTTACTTATGCGTTTTCATATTTTCCCAACTATACGAGTAAAGCAAATGCCTGAATGCTTGTTTTAAATGTTTAAAATAAATGGGCCCATTTGGACAAGTCTTATTTTAATTTTTATAGACCAATTCTCTGTCAGTATACATAATTTCACATTTGAGTTGCTAGATATGTCAATAGACTTTCTAAATTCCCTAATTTTTAAACCTAACTAGACTAGTCCAGAAATGTTACCAAGCTTACATTTTGTCCTCTTTTTTTTTCTTTTTTTTCCCGAGTGACGGACGGGGAGTTCGACCCTGTTGTATGGGTTGATAACCAACCCATTAGAAGGGAGAATGTACTGGTCCGTCACAGTTGGTAATCAGAGCGTGTTCCGATTTTTACTGGTCTGTGGTTGGATTTCTTTGTTTTACTAGATTGTTCGGTTATTCAAGAATTTAGTTTCATTCGTATGCTTTGATTTTTTTAAATCCCATTGAAATGTTCTGGATGTGTTTAATTTGAATCTATATTTAATTAAGAAGAAAGTTGTTATTGTTTGCATGAAAATTCTCTGATTAATGTTAGGACTGTGTATACCATTCTTTTTCGATAACTTTGAGTTGTTCCGAAAGAAGATATTTGAAATGATACTTTGCTTTGAACATTTGAAGTGTTAGGTTCTGTTAATGGCTTCCAAAAATATTCTTTTTAAGATTTTATTTTGTATCACAGAATGCCAAGTCTTTTTCTTTTTTGTTTTGGGGTTTAGGGGAAAAGTCAGAAACCGTGATATACATATTACTTCTTGTTAGTAATGAACATTACTAACATTTTCTAACTCATGTAAATATATTTGCATTGTGAAGATGCCTCCGAGGATCCTGAAGCTTAAAGGTGTTGCTTCAGCTAGAAATGGTAAAGCCAAGAATCTTGCTGTTGCAAAAATGATGAAAGCAAGTTGTGAACAATTTGCAGAACCGTACAAACCATGGATGGTGTTATTGAAAACCAGAACCAGTCGCGGCCTGGTAATGTTATAGACTTAAAGGAATTCAGGAAAGTGGTTGGTGAGAGAGCGTTCCATGGTACCGAAGAACCCGTAGAAGCTGAAAAGTGGTTAAAGGGTATAAAAAGGGAGTTTGACGCACATTTGGTGGCTGAGGAAGATAGAGTACGCTTTGCTACATATATGTTTCAGGGTATGCAGACGATTGGTGGGAATCCGAAAAGAGAATGGGAAACGAAATAAGTATGTCATAGGCGCAGTTTGAAAAGTTGTTTCTTGACAAGTATTTTCCTCCTACAATCAGATCCCTGAAGTGTACCGAGTTTGCTACCTTGAAGCAGGGGACCATGATGGTTACTCAGTTAGACAAGAAATTTAATGAACTCCAACGTTATAGAAAACATCTTGTCGAGACCCAGGAATTGAAGGCTCGAAAACTAGAAGATGCATTGAAGCCAGAAATCCGTGCCCAAGTGGTTCCTCTACAACACCCAACTTATAAGAAGGTTTTCGGAGCCGCATTAGCTATTGAAGCTAACTGGATAAAAGCACAGAAGGAAAGGGAAGAAAGTGAGCTGAAAAAGAAGAAGAATAACGACGATTCATCCTCTCAACAGAAACATCCTCGTTTTGATCCTCCCAGTTCTGAGAATACCACCAACAAAGACAAAGTGAGTGGTTGTTTCCGATGTGGAGAAGGTCATTTAATCAAACCTCCAGTTCTAGCACCACCGAAGCCGCAATACGTGAACCAACCCCAACAAATGAACGCACCGAAACAGAATTTTTATGCTAGACATCCTTACCAACAGAGTACTAGTGTGCCACCCTTCCAGCCCAGACAACCAAATAATCAGGGTAAGCTAAATCACATTGCAGAGGTTAAAGAGGAAGCAAAGGGCGTTGTTATCGAAGGTAACCTCCATTGCTCTTACTTAGTTTGAATTTCGGGAGAATTTCCTTTTTTTTAGGGGTTGATGGTGTTACGATACTAAAATCTCTCTTTGGTTTTGAACCCGAACTCAACCCATTTGAGAGGGAAGCTAGAATTATATAGTATGCGCGTGCGATCCTAATATAGGTGCATCTAGCTGTGGAGAGTGCCCTAAACCAGTATAGATTATCCCTTAGCGGTTTTAGTGTGCCTCATTAGGATATGTTATGGAAATCCTAGCATGAGTGCCACGCGTAAGGCATGAGCAGTGGGGAGCATGTCTGTTTTTTCTTTTCTTTTCCCAGTCTTTTATAAGACCACCAACTTATTTTTCTTCCTTCTGTTCCATTAAAACTTTGTTCTTCCCTAAACTTTTCTGTGCTGTTTTCTGCTCAAAGAGTCTCAAACAAAAGAAGAAACTGTAGCTTTAAAATCTGAAATTCAAGTTCAACCTATCAATTGTTTCCAGGCGAATTTTGTATTCTGCAAAGGTAGGGGATTTCTTCTCTTGAAATTTGTTTTAAGTACCAACTGCTTCTCCCCTAATTTAATTTGAGTATGTTTTTCTCTCATTTCTGTTGATTTATGTTTCATTTACTTCAACTTCTTGAAGATATGCAATACCGTTGAAATGTTAATCTTCCATGTGAATTAGTAAATGATTATTGAGGATTTTTTGAAAACCATGAGTTTAACAAATTTTGTTCAAAATCCTTTTTCAAATGACCCCAGATTTTGGTGGCTTTACTTAGCCACAAACTTGTTTTAAAACTCCCTTGATCTCTGCATTTCAACCTTGCATGTTTCTACTGTTATAAATTTCAAGTGTTACAAATGAATTTTTTGAAATGCTATGCAAGTAAACTTTTAAACAAACCCTCCAACTGTTTGTTAAAATGACCCAATCGGATTTGTATTTGAAGCTCCATTTATAGCCGACAATTGAAATCATTTTATAGATTCTTTTTTTTTTGTCTTGCTCTTCTCACTACCCTGCAATTCATGATTTATTTTTGTTAGCCGTGTTCTCATCGGTCACCAAATTCGTAATCTTATTTGTATCCAAAACAAAAGGGAGTTACTTCAGTTTTGAGAAATTTTAAACATTTTAAAACCATCATTACTCCTTGATTCGTTAACTGTGCTTGAAGTCAAGTTTTGATATTTTGCATCTGTTTTATTAGCCATGGTTTTCAAATTTGTCTTACTGCTCAATTTTGTATCTTCTATTTTATCTCTTTTGCTTGTCATCAATTTATATGACCTCACTTCCATCTTATGTTAATCCCATGAAGTCTGGTTAATAACTTTTTTATACCTATTTTGTCTTCACTGTTGGATGCTGATCATTACCATCTTTAAGCCATTAACATTTTGCTGTTAAATGTTTTGTTCTTGTCAAGATTTTGTGAAATGATCCTCTGTATTCAACTGTTATTTTTATGAAGTATGGGTACTTACTGTAATGTTTTTGTGGGATTTCCTTCTTATGAAAAAGCATAGTAGGAAGCTAGATGACTCTACTATAGGACCATCAGGCCTTAATTGGCACCCCATATACGGATGGCAACCCGGAAGACCGTATGTTTGATAACGGTGGCTGGTATCGGACTACCTTGACGACGGCGTGCGCCAAAGGAATAGTAGAGTGACTTACGTCAATATTTCGTACAGAAGGTATCGGACTACCTTGCAGCACCAAATTTTAGTCATCGCATGATTGTTTAAAGCTTTACATTTTGTAAAATTATCATTGCTGCTGCTCTTGCCTATGCCTTCTATTTTTTTACGTCAATATTTCGTACTAAATTGCTATATCCCCTGATGAGTTATGGCTCACCCGTTTTAGTTTTGTTTTCCACAGAGTACGAGCGGAGCTTGCAGCAGTAAGCCGGGCAGAGCTTACAGCAGGCTTTAACGTCTCGAAAGTTAGTATTTTGTTGTCTATAATATGTGTATCACGGGGTTGCTGGGTAGTTTAGAAATGTAAAACATCCATGCCTATTTTCCTGTCGTTCTTTTGTGGATACCGCCATATTTTTGATGTGTATAATGGCTTTTTATTTTGCAACAAAATGATAGGCTTGGATTAAGTTTGTAAAGTTTTAAGGTCTGTTTAGATTCGGCGTACGCAGAACCTCTTATAGAACTTATTACATTTCTTGGAACATTAGTGCCTGAGCATGCTGCAGTATATGTAAATTAATTTCCATAGACTTGTTTTCTTCTCATGTATACCTGGCTTGTTTCTTACTGTTAAAAAGGGGTGTACCGAGTGCATTAACTTTGCCTAAATCTTTGAAGTGAATTGCCTAATAAGTTTTCTCTTTACATGTTATCCTCTAGTAATCAAGTAGTACTAGTGGTGGGTTTTTATTTATATCTCATTTTTCATCAATTTGAATACATACTGCAGGTCGTTTTATGTACACTATTGCAATTTGTTTGAACTTTCACTTATGCATTTTCATATTTTCGCAACTATATGAGTAAAGCCAATGACTTCAATGCTTGTTTTAAATGTTTAAAATAAATGGACCCATTTGGACAAGTCTTATTTTAATTTTTATAGACCAATTCTCTGTCAGTATACATATTTTCACATTTGAGTTGCTAGATATGCCAATAGACTTTCTAAATTCCCTAATTTGAAACCTAACTAGACTAGTCCAGAAATGTTATCAAGCTTACATTTTGTCCTCTTTACATTTTGTCCTCTTTTTTATTTTATTTTTGAGTGACGGACGGGGAGTTCGGCCCTGTTGGATGGGTTGAAAACCAACCCATTCGAAGGGAGAATGTACTGGTCCGTCACACACAGAAAAGTCTATAATGATAGTTAAATCCGTCTCCCAGTTGCTATAAGTTTTGTTCCGTCTTTTGATAAATAAAGGTGAATAAGAACCAATTGATAATCCAGACTTATATTCTCGAATAACAGCCTAGTATTATCAATCACCTTACAATAATCTTAATCGACGCGGCGAAAGAAGATATTGTGGAATCACGAACGATGAGACGAAGATGTTTGTGACTACTTTTATATCTTACCTATCAGAGATATCAATCTCAATCCAATCCTTATGATTGTACTCGTACGATAGAATATACAAGATCAGATCACACAACTACGAGAAAGTAGTATCAGTCTGGCTTCACAATCCCAATGAAGTCTTTAAGTCGTTAACCTGGTGTAGAAGAAGAAACCAAAAGTTTAAGGAGAATCGACTCTAGCTTACACAACTAGTATCACACGTAAGGTGTGGGTATTAGGTTTCCCAGTTGCTAGAGTTCTCCCTTATATAGTCTTTCAAATCAGGGTTTGCAATCAATGTTAGCTTGGTAACAAAGCATTCAATATTCACCGTTAGATGAAAACCTGATTAGATTCAAGCTAATATCTTTCAACCGTTAGATCGAAAACTTAGCTTGTTACACACAAATGAAATGCACGTTTCTAGGTTTGTGTAACCGTATCCAAACATGTACATTTGTTGGTTCAACAATAATTAACCAAATGGTTAGCCATATGAGCATTCATATCAACCATATTCTTCTTCACCATAACTAGTTCAAGTGACTCAAATGAACTAGTTAGAGAATTGATCAATTGCAATGAAATCTTATGTAACTACACAAGACACAATTGAAGCAAAAACGATTTGATTCACTGGAATCGGTTTATGAACTTTATAGCCACGATTTACAATTAGCATTCCTTAATTTATAGAAACATGAGTTCACAAACAATCGTCTTTAGATATAACCTAACTCAAGTTCGCGGACTTAAGTTCCCGGAATGAGTTCTCAAATTCCAGGAGATTTTCTCGGGTCGAGAACTTCCGCCAGTTCGCGGACTGGGTTCACGTACTTAGTTCACGGCTCTTGTTCGGTACTCTTGATCAACAAAGTTCGCAAACTTCGGTTCAAGGAATAAAGACTTATACAAATATATGTGTTTCCACAACAATGCTTATATCCGTCATTGGTTATATAATCTAAAGTCTCATTTCAATCATTGAAACATTCTCAGAGGACGTTATATAGTTGTTATTCACAAACCATTTTTCGTCAGAGCAATTTTCAAAGTGATTGAAACATGACATGACTTTCGTCACTAGGTATAGATGAACTTGGTTAAAGTGAAAGCTTACCAGCACATATTTCGATAAATAGATAGGCGAGATATACTCGGCTCGAAATATCAAATGTGTATAATCAAAGTCTATATAGCAAAACGACTTTTGTCTCAAGATAAGAGATAGAGTAGATAGACTTTTGAGTGATAGATAAGTTCAAGTCTCCACATACCTTTTTGTCGATGAAGTTCCACCACTTCCTTAAGGTGTGGGGATTAGGTTTCCCAGTTGTTAGAGTTATCCATTATATAATCTTTCAAATCAGGGTTTGCAATCAGTGGTAGCTTGGTAACAAAGCATTCAATATTCACCGTTATATGAAAACCTGATTAGATTCAAGCTAATATCTTTCAACCGTTAGATCAAAAACTTAGCTTGTTACACACAAATGAAATTGACGTTTCCAGGTTTGTGTAACCGTAACCAAACATGTACATTTGTTGGTTCAACAATAGTTAACCAAATGGTTAGCCATATGAGCATTCATATCAACCATATTCTTCTTCACCATAACTAGTTCAAGTGACTCAAATGAACTAGTTAGAGAGTTGTTAAATTATAAGGAAATCTTATGTAACTACACAAGACACAATCGAAGCAAAAACGATTTGATTCACTCGAATCGGTTTATGAACTTTATAGCCACGGTTTGCAATTAACATTCCTTAGTTTATATAAACATGAGTTCACAAACAATCGTCTTTAGATATAACCTAACTCAAGTTCGCGGACTGGGTTCGCGGATTTAAATTTCCGGAAGAAGTTCTCAAACTCCAGCAGATTTTCTCGGGTCGAGAACTTCCGCCAGTTCGCGGACTTAGTTCACGGCTCTTGTTCCGGTTCTCTTGATCAACAAAGTTCGCAAACTTCGGTTCAAGGAATAAGGACTTATACATATATGTGTTTCCACAACAATGCTTATATCTATCAGTGGTTATATAATCTAAACTCTCGTTTCAATCATTGAAACATTCTCAGATGACGTTATATAGTTTTTATTCACAAACCATTTTTCGTCAGAGCAATTTTCAAAGTGATTGAAACATGACATGACTTTCGTCACTAGGTAAAGATGAACTCGGTTAAAGCGAAAGCTTACCAACACATATTTCGAGAAATAGATAGGCGAGATATACTCGGCTCGAAATACCAAATGTGTATAATCAAAGTCTATATAGCAAAACGACTTTTGTCTCAAGATAGGAGATAGAGTAGATATACTTTTGAGTGATAGCTAAGTTCAAGTCTCCACATACCTTTTTTTTGATGAAGTTCCACCAGTTCCTTGAGTAGTTCTTCGTCTTGTATGATGATCCGCCATGGAGTTCTTGAGCTCAACTACACTTTCGATCCTAGTCCGAGACTTAACTATAATAGACTAGAAATCAAGACTTATAGTTTTGATCACTAACATTGAAAAACATGCTTGAGATAGCAACGCATGCGAGTTCGACTGAGCAATGCTCTAACAATCTCCCCCTTTATCAATTTTAGTGAAAAAACTATCAATACATATGGAATACAAAAAGTATAAAGAAACTTAAGTAGCTCCTATTCCACATGTCTAATCTTCAACATTACTCGAAATCTTCGTCAATTCCAAGTACTCCAATGATCCCAAAGGTTGTAAGTTCAGCATCATCGTTGTTCAAAATCCATAGCTATAACAATGAGAAAACATAATTCTCGATCATTGTTATATAGCGTCATAATATCATTATACAGCATGAAAGTTCAATTGTATCACAACTTTGACAACAATACTATGGTGATATGTATTACCCTCCCTTAGTCAATACTCCATCTCACATGGAAACCACTCCCCCTTACATAATGATCCGAAAACCATATGTATTTGTAGTGTGAACTACATATTAATTCTCTCCCTTTTTGTCAATGAAATTGGCAAAGGTACAAGAACGGGATCCTAATGAAATTTCCGAAAGAGATGTTTCATGACCAAAACTAAGTATATATCATCTTGTTTAGATGCAATCATAAATCCGAAGCTAAATGCATTCATCAAGGAGTTTAAAGATACAAGATAACCCCTATAATATTCCACAGCCGCACTCCCCACAAAGATTTGGCAATTAAGCACAAGTTCAATTAAGGACTCTCCCCCATAAAATTTCATTACCGAAAGAACAACAAGAGCGACCTTGATTTCAAAAGAAAATAAGGATTTCTTTGGACATAACAAATCACATATGAATATGAATTTGAATCCAAAATACACAATTAAATTAACCAAAAGAGAACCTATGATTAATTTAATCGGAAATGCTCAACATAAGTGAACTTATGGAGACTCAAAAATACTCAATTAGATTAATCACAAGAGAACCCATAATTAATCTAATAGGAATACACAACCAAATTAACCACAAAAAAGTAATCAATTTAATTGGTCATGCTCGACATAAAGTATCTCGCGGAGCAACAACTAAGCTAATATAAGAAAATAATCAACTCAGTCGATAGTGCTCAACATAAGTCACCTTATGGAACAACACAGTATATACACAAAAATTGTGGATCGGAGATCAACCTAATACCATGGAATAAGCAAGGACTCATTCTATTTTCCATCACTATTCGCACAATGACATACAATAGATATAATCCTTGTAAACAAAATATTTTAACCTATCTTCCATCAATAATTGACATAATAGGCTTAACTTTTGTATTTGTCAAAAGTTCATTCTTTCTTTTATCAACACATGCATATCGACATATAAAGGACTTAACTTTCGACAATGATATGGGAAAATCATAGTTCACGGACGCAAACATACATATCCCATAATAAATTGCAATATATAAAACCATAAAGATTAATACTGCAAAAATCATCTTCCAAACAGTTTCAAAATTTAAACAAATAAACCTAAAAACATGAAGATGAAAACATTGGACATAGCTATGTGTAAACACAATAATTGCTATTTCAAACTCTAGTTATTATTCTAAATAAAATAAGAAAAAAGAAGATTTACTAGGAAAACTCAAACCAACAAGCTAAGAAACTAAGGAAGACTCTAGTGCTATGCCCGAACACGAACTAAGATCAAATAGACGGTTCAGGATCTTCACGAGTCTTGAGGTCTTTGAGCTTGTGATTGATATTATCCACGACATCTTTAGAGTGAATATATTGATTGAGAAGTTCTTCGACATGAGTTTTCATGAGAACAAGGTCAGAATTAACCTTTTTCAACTCATTTCTTACCATATCAAGACACTTCATAGTATCAACAAGTTGCTGCTTTGCATCCTCAAAGTTTTTGAGAAAATCGAGAACCACTTTAGCTGAAATCTCTTCAACCTCCTCAATGTCCGAGTAGGAATCAGGAGATTGAGGAAAATATCCTTACACTTCAACAAAGGTTCCCTTCTCTTTATCAAATCCGAAATATACCGCATTATCAACGAAGTCTTCAGGTAAATACCAAGAGCAAGATGATGAAGCCATTGATGATAGAGAGCCTAGAGTGAAATAATTCAACTCAATAGGGTAGGTATATAAACAAGTTTCGAGAGACTTAGGGTTTACGAAAATTGGTTTGTGAGAGAATCCCAAAACCGTACGTATACCCGTAAGAAGACGGTCCACAAAACTCCTTCCAAAAAGGCTGTTTGTGAAGATTGTTTGTATAAAATCTTGTTGACAGACAATGTCCATATTTTTTATTTTCAAAAGGAACAAGTTTGAAGGCATAAAGCCAAAAACTAGAAGCAAAAAATCAAAAAGGAATCTTACAAAAAAAAATACTCATGTAAAAGTGTTACTTGATAATCCATCTAAGAACGATAAGAAATTAGCTAGATAATCAGTGTCACTTTGGTAAAGAGTATACCTAAACATTTCCCACTTAGCTAGGATTTTTTGTAAGTGAGATTTCAACCTTGTGATTACGTAACACAAGTATGAGCCATTAGCTCATTAAATGGACATTGCTTTTGGTTATCCTTTAACTTACGAAATGTTGGAGGAAAACCATTATGATGTGAAAGGTAATCATAAATTTCATCCTTACAAAAATATGACTCAGAGTATTGATTCTTACTTGAAGGAAATCGGCTTCTTCCTGATACCTTGTTTACATCAAATGTATTATTAACTCCTCTTTTGAAGATGGAAAGATTCTGATCTTCTCTTAGATTGTTAGTCAGTGCATTTAAGGAACTCATAGAACTGACTTTCTTGGTAGGATACACAGGGTGAGTGCTGAAACCAATTGGTTTAGACACATGAAAGTCAGTTATTTCTTTGAATATTATGTCAAAGGTGGGTTGAAGATAAACAAGGAAATTGTTACTCAACCTAGAGTTTCTCATTTGCCTGACCGGTCCTTTTGAATCATAAAAAGGACATACTTTCTGAATGTTAGAAAGTACTATCTTAACACTCTGTGAAGATTTCCTCCTTTCATGTGATGTGCACCATTTTTGACAAGAGGGTATAAGTACATCTTTTCCACAAGAAAAGGACACTGAATTTTCTTATGGATCTTCCTCAATCAAAGTAGATGATGAAGATGGTCTAGAGGAATTTCTGAAACATCCTTGAATTGAGAGTTTGTTCAAGTGATGTTTGACTTCCAAGATATCCCTTTCAAAACTTGCCTTAAGAAGAGATAAAGGCAAAGCTTCAGAGTTTTTGGAATTGTAGTCTCTTATTTCTCCAAGAAGAATTTTGACATGTTGTTTCAACCGATCATCTTGAACTTTAACATAATTTAACATCAGTTCACTCCCTTTAGCCATTTCCCATTCATTTAGAGAGATAGACTGTTTTGAAGGGTAATCGTGATTACGCATGTTAGTGTTTGTTTGTCTCCTCAGAACACAAGGTTCGTCTATATTCGAGATTTAAGAACCTTTCTCTTTAATAGAATTAGACGAGACATAACTTTTATTTCTGGTGACGCGTTTATCAGAGATAGTACTCTTGTCCATAGAGTCATATCGCTACAAACACAAACTTGTAAGGTCTTAAACGTGTTTGCCTGCTCTGATACCAATTGAAAAAACGGGGGTACAACAACCACACCCAATATTTCGCTTAGCAATATGTATGGACAAACTCCAATATACTTTCTAGAGAATCAACTAGACATTCAGACTCAATCTAGATAAAAAGTATATCAAAGAGTTTATATCTTAATCTCTCGATTTGATATATACTCAAGCAAATAGAAATCTGCGAGTCTTTATCAAATACTAGAGATATAACTTGGATGGTACCAAAGACCAATATCCAAGTGTCAATCAATTTAAATCAACAACCAAAAGGTCGGATATTCTAATTGATTGAACAACGCACAACCTGTGATATTTCAATTATATAAAAAAATATAATGCAGAATAGAAATAACACAGACACCAGAATTTTGTTACCGAGAAAACCGCAAATGCAGAAAAACCCCGGGACCTATGCATATTAAACACACACTATATTAAGCCGCTACAGACATTAGCCTACTACAAACTAACTTCGGTCTGGACTGTAGTTGAACCCCAACCAATCTCACACTGATCCAAGGTACACTTATGCTTCTACGTCTCTGATCCTAGCAGGATGCTACGCACTTGATTCCCTTAGCTGATCTCACCCACAACTAAGAGTTGCTACGACCCAAAGTCAAAGACTTTAATAAACAAATCTGTATCACACAGAAAAGTCTATAATGATAGATAAATCCGTCTCCCACAGATATACCTACAAGTTTTGTTCCGTATTTTGATAAATCAAGGTGAAAAGGAACCAATTGATAAAATGAACTTATATTCCCGAAGAACATCCTTGTATTATCAATCACCTCACAATAATCTTAATCGACGCGGCGAAAGAAGATATTGTGGAATCACAAATGATGGTACAAAGATGTTTGTGACTACTTTTATATCTTGCCTATCAGAGATATCAATCTCAAGCCAATCCTTACGATTGTACTCGTACGATAGAATATGCAAGATCAGATCACACAACTACGAGAAAGTAGTATCGTCCTGGCTTCACAATCCCAATGAAGTCTTCAAGTCGTTAACCTGGTTTAGAAGAAGAAACCAAAGGTTAAAGGAGAATCGACTCTAGCTTACACAACTAGTATCACACGTAAGGTGTGGGGATTAGGTTTCCCAGTTGCTAGAGTTCTCCTTTATATAGTCTTTCAAATCAGGATTTGCAATCAATGTTAGCTTGGTAACAAAGCATTCAATATTCACCGTTAGATGAAAACCTGATTAGATTCAAGCTAATATCTTTCAACCGTTAGATCGAAAACTTAGCTTGTTACACACAAATGAAATGGACGTTTCTAGGTTTGTGTAACCGTACCCAAAGATGTACATTTGTTGGTTCAACAATAGTTTACCAAATGGTTAGCCATGTGAGCATTCATATCAACCATATTCTTCTTCACCATAACTAGTTCAAGTGACTCAAATGAACTAGTTAGAGAGTTGTTCAATTGCAAGGAAATCTTATGTAACTACACAAGACACAATCGAAGCAAAAACGATTTGATTCACTCGAATCGGTTTATGAACTTTATTGCCACGGTTTTCAATTAGCATTCCTTAGTTTATATAGACATGAGTTCACAAACAATCGTCTTTAGATATAACCTAACTGATAGACACATTTTTGTGTCTAAGTTGTCCTCAATTTTCTCTATGTTGGTACTCGATTTTGTACTTATTATGGTGTTTTGTGTGTTTTTAGGTATTTTTGGAAAATAAACATTTTTGGAAAATTCAGCTCGAAAAACTGCTAAAAGCACCCCGGAGGACATTTGCTATACGGACCCCTGATTTGGATAAGGGGCACCTCAGTTGAACACCTGCTATTCGCACCCCAGGTCTCAGATAGGGGGCAACCTTCTTCTTCACGAATTCAAATTTGAAATTAGCGGGAAAATGTGGCAGACTATTATCAGAATTAGGGTTTGTGATTTAGAGTTGTTTTAGAGAGATTCAATGGCTGAGATTCTTTGGGATGAGTTGTTTATGCGTAACAGGCGTGGTATGATTGTCTATTTTGACTGAATTTGGCTAGATAATCCAAGGGATCAAACCAGGGCAGTTCGTGCACGAGAGAAATATGTTGTCACCTGCGTAAGTGCTGAATTGAGTTTGGGAAGATTTTGTGGGGATTTTTTCATGGTTTTGGACTTGTAGAAAGAATGAAGTTTCCTCGGTGTTTCAGTCAAACAGGGAAGAAATATATTCTCGGCTTTATTTCTGGGAAGTGTTTGAGGGTTGCGCGTGTCTGAAGTGTTGGGATCTTTCTGTTCTTGTTCTGAGCGAAATTGGAGTATGTTTGGATGCAACAGAAGCGTGTAGGAGTTAAACAGGGAAAGAAATCTCGGTAATATGCAGAGTGAGTAAAGAGAAGATATTGGCATTAACTAGTGATATTTTGAGGTCCCGTTGAGTATAAAAGAAGTGTTTGGGGGTCGTACAAGGGCTACAGAGAGTTTGGGAGAGTTTGGAACACCACAATGCAAAGAAAAATCGAGTTGCAGAGCTACCATTTCTGATGCTGCATAGCTGAAGAACACGAAGAACAGACCAACCAAGATAGTCGTTTATCAACAGTGTTAACGACACAGAGGCGTGGATCTTAGAAGCTACAGCAACATCGACAGTTTCCTTCTATCGTTCTCTGTAACAGTGTTTTGCAACAATTAAAAACGTTGCAAATACCCAATTTTCATCATTTTCTCTCCATTTCATCTTTGTAAACAATTTTTGAAGCAATGAACAATTATTTTGAGCGTGTTTACACAATGATGAGCTAAACCCATCCTATGGGGAGAAGGAGGAAGCTATTTCACCAATGAAAAGTGGTAATCTCTAATTTATGCAATTATTATATGATTATTTGCCTTGATAAATAAATTGATAAAATGGTTTTTGTTAAACAATTGTCATTTAAATTGATGGAGCATGCTAGCCTAGGGTTTTGATGTCCTATACTTTCGATCTACAATTGTTATTTCTAAAAAATCAACTATTGCAATATTAAGAATCAATTTGAATGCATGATTTGCATGATTATAATTAGAGAATATTAATTACTTTGATATTGGTAAATAGTGGAATCTATAGCCCAAGTCTTCTCCATATTTTTCATATCACTTTAGTTTGCTATAATTTTAGTCTTAAAATTAAATCTAGAATCTTTTGCTTTCACAAGTCTCAACGAACCTATTTCTACAACATCATTGAAAAATCCCATCATTTTTTGGCGTCGCTGCCGGGGAGCGGTTGTGGAATATTGTAATTAGTATTTTTGATTTTGTAAATAGTTAGGTTTTTTTTTATTTTTGTACGGTATTTTTATTTTGTTTTAGGATTTCTTTTTCCTTTTGACTCTTTTTGTGTTTTAGAATTTTTTTTCAGGTACCTTTTTGAGGATGATGAATTATTTGCACGAGATGTCATCTAAGACGACACTTGCATAATATAAGCATAGAAGTTCACATTATCAGGAGACGTCTTCTGATATGACGCTTGCGGAATATATGCATAGGCAACGGTATGGAGTTTTTGCTCCACATATGTTAAGTGAAGAATCACCTTTAACAATATATGAGAAGTATTACAAACATACACCACTCAGTTTGGAGCAAAGGTTGAGAATTCTAGCATGCCAAGAGTTATATTCAGATGATGATTTAGAGGAACCTGTTTATACAGAAGATACTATTGTTGAGTCTAACGACTTAGAGACAATAGACATTCATAATGAGGTACCTTCTAGTCATTTGAATAGTGAGATTCCTATAAATCACTTAGTCGATGAGTCGATTATTCATGATATTGCTGCTCCATTGAGCTCATGTGTTGCTGACCCATCTTGTGATCTCCTAATTGCTGATATGAATGTTGAACAAATTGATACTAGTACTGTTTATTTTGAACTAATCTCAGTTTGTTTAGCCCATTTTGCAGACTCTGAAGACCCCATGCTTATTGACATTGTCAATGCATTGCGGTCTCCAATATATAATATAGGCAACTCAGCAACAGAAGCTATTTCCTCGGATTTAGAACCATATTTAGAGTGTACAACGACTGTTGAATTCTCTATACAATCTTTACTCATTATCCGTGATCCATATTTACTCCAGATAACTACATATGATGAGGAAAGTTAAAATTGTATTCCGAATAAGACTGAATTCAGTTTTGGCTCTCCGGATACTAATCAATATTATTGTTGCAGGGTCATTTTTTCAGCTAAACTGATTTGTTGGATTGATCCCCAACTTTTCAGACTTTATATATATTCTTTGCAGTTTACTTTGGTGTATCATCACTTTGTTCGCGAGAGCAGATACACAAAGATTATGCTTCATGGGAGTCTACCCATATGATCTCGCTTCATGGGAGTCAACTCATCAGATTTGTTTTCTTTTCTCTATCTTTTATTTGTTTGCTTGAGTTTCCCATCTTAATTTCTACGTTGGATGAGTCAATTACATAGAAGACAATATAATGTTTAAGTGTGGGGGAGTGGCATTTTCGTTAGGCTTTAAATAAAAATAAAATAAAATAAATTTGCATATTATGACCAGCTGTTTAGAGAGTCTTACAAAAATAAAATGACCAGCTGTTTAGCGGGTTTACATAAAAAAAAAATATTTTTAGATTATTTTCTATGATCAGCTGTGTAGCGGGTCTTTCTGTCTAGCTGTTTAGCATACATCTCTCGATCTTGTTGTTTAGTGGATCTGTCTCGCTGTTTAGCAGACATCTCTTAGTCTTGCTGTTTAGCGGATCCGTCTAGCTGTTTAGCAAACATCTCTCGATCTTGTTGTTTAGCGGATCAGTTTCGCTGTTTAGCAGACAACACTTTTCATATCTAACTGTGTAGCGGATATATGCTTAGTTTTGCTGGAGGACTAACAAAATATAAGGGAGTGTTGATAAGCACGTAAATGCTACACTTTATACCCATATTTATATTAGATAGGACTCGATATTTTGTCTAATGACACTATTTTAATGTTTTTACGGAAAACACAAACAAATCCGGTCATCCGGAAGTGTTCTTCTGAAGAAGAGCATTTGCCACAAAAATGATCAAGGCATCTCATGGCACGAAAGAAGGAGAGTTAACTGTGGGCGTCCACTTTAAGTACTCATGCATGTAGTACCACTTCCAGAAGTGTTGTTGAGTTAAGGAAAGATAGTGGATGCGTGTCAAGCTCCTTCCCCCACATTACAGTTCGTGTCAAAAACAAGAAAAAGTGTTTGCTCAATCCCAATTCATCTTTACAAGCAGCTGCTGTCCATTTTGGGTTTATTCTCAGCGTATCTGGTGGAGTAAAAATGTGAATCAAGACGAAAAAAAGACTGCTACTGATCGAAAGCAGGGTTCTCATCTGAAGCTAAACTAGGTTTGATGGCATGTCTCAACTGAGATCTCTACAGTGACGGATTTATTGGCACCAGCGAAGAGTGGTTCTGAGATGGGTTAGTGCAGTCGAGTAAAAAGCAACACAGAACTGTTGCTGCCATTTTTACATCTGCGGGTTAATGGAGTCGAGATATGGTGTTGTACGTGTATGAAAGAAGCAGTCTGAACTGGGGTTGCTGTTGATTAATATGGTGGTTCTCGAGAGAGAGAGCAAACTCATGGATGGGACGGAGCATGGGGAGTTTTAAATGGGTTTTGCTCGAAAATGATGCTGGTGGAGAAAACACCGTCCGCAACGGAGTTGGGAGTTGAAATTCAGTTCTTTCTATGCAAACAACTGAAGCCTGAATGGAGCATGGAACTGCAGATTGAAAGAAGGTTCATCTGCGGAAATAAATAGGAAATGGTGCTAAATCCGTTTTGGAGAATGATTTGAGAAACTGGTGTTGGTGATGGCAGTCGCCCAAACTTTCATAAACTGTGGTGTGGGACCTGTGGGTTTTGAACGTGAACTGGTGCTGGAAATTGCAGTCGGCAGTGTGGTGATGCATGGGTTTGTGAATGCTTTGTCTTGGTATAATGGGTTGTATCCGATCTGAGATTGGTTGTTGGCAGTGATCAAGAAGATGGAGGAGATCGGACATTGAATAAACAAAAGCAAGTCATGAATCCTGTTGGTGCCTATGGATTTTGACGGACTGAAATGTAGATGAACGGTGGACGGTGGTGGTGACTGAAGGTAATGTCACGGAAGTGATTTAGGGAATGTGGTTAAATTTGGAAGGCGAAGTGTTGTGCGTGCGAACCAAAGGCAAGGAGCAAAGAGGTAAGCGCAATAATAAAATACCGTTACCTCTTTCTCTTAATGTCAATAGAACCAAAGTGATGTGATAACCGCAATCGCACGGCGTCTAAATAGTATAAAACGGCAAGTACGGGTCTAACCCACAGGAAGGGTGGAAATACTGTAACCAATATCTCTAATAAACTAATCAGAAATGATATTTTTGGATTTTTAGAATGAGAAATGTAAAACGAAATAATAAAATTAAACTAAACTAATAAAAAAAATTTAATGGGAGAGTTGGTAACCGGGGTTTTATTGATATCCACCACTATTTCCTTCAAATACTAAAATGAAACATAATTATGAATAAGTGTTTATTGTTCGTTCTATTGACATCACCTATTATAGATATTAGAGTCGCATATACCACTCGTATACCCTAAGCATCGCACATCAAAAGACTAAATCCAAGCATAAATCATCAAATTGCATCAACGAGAAAGTTGTACGAAACTAAATAAAGGTTCACAAATTCTATATGGCTTTTCTAAGCATAACCCATCAAAGTTTTTAATGAAGCATGGATCATCAAATAATAAGACATTTGTATTTGTAAAACTATCAATAAAGCACAAAAGTTTCTTAAAACCGGTGAAGCAACAACTTATGTTTTCGATCAATCAATAAACATTATTCAAAAATTAATCAATTCAAATAATATTGGTTTATTGCTAATTTATTCAATTTAAAGTAGCCTAAAACTCCATGTGGTTTCAACAAAAACCCTAGTTCCAAAAATATTAGCAAGACATGATTATGGGTTTCTCAAAACCCATCAAAAATAATAGAAAATGAGAAACAATCAAACCAATGTAGTCTTCGTCGTCGTCCCTTGTTCTTAAGCTCTGCAAATGGCCGTTACCGCACTACTCTTCTTCCTCCTCCAAGTTGTGGCTCCTCTGGCCGTCGCCAAACCCCAAAACCGGCCTCCCCTTGTCTTGTCTCTGTTCGTTTCTATAAAAATGCTGCGAAAAAGTCCGACTAAGCCCTAGCCAAGTGTCAAGGCCCAGTCCAAACACTGCCGATATCCAACACCGGTTCCTGCTCCTTGCCTTTGGTTCGCACGCACAGCTATTGGTTACAGTATTTCCACCGCTCCCAGGTTAGTCAGATAAATGAGTCTTTAAGAGAATGAGGTAAGTTTCCTAGTCAAACTCAACCCAACCCTCGAGGAATTAATGAAATAGGTGAAAGACCATCCGATCATGTAAATGCTATTAAAACCCTTAGGAGTGGTAGAGTGATAGACAACAAGGTTTCCATGCCTGATAGTGAACATGCTGTAGTTCACCCTTTTGAACCAGGAACTGAGGAGACTGATAGAGTCTCTAAAGAGACCAATGAGGGTCATATTGAGCCCGGCTTTGTTCCTAGAGCCCCATTCCCACAACTCCTAGTTCCAACTAAGAGGTAGTCCACCTTTAGTGATATATTAGAGGTTTTTAAGCAGGTTACTATCAACCTCCCATTGTTAGATGCGATTAAGCATATTCCCGCTTATGCCAAGTTTCTTAAGGATATGTGTACGCGAAAGTGAAAACTTAGTGTCCAGAAGAAAACCTTTCTAACTAGTCACGTGAGTTCCATTATTCAGAATACCACTGCTCTAAGTATAAAGACCCAGGGTCCCCTACCATTTCTTGCACAATAGGTAAATACCATGTTGAGAAAGCTTTGCTTGACTTAGGAGCCAGTGTGAACTTACTTCCATACCATGTGTACCTTAAGCTAGGACTTGGTGAGATGAAACCTACCTAGATAACACTTCAGTTAGCTGATAGGTCCGTTAAAATTCCTTATGGTGTAATCGAGGATGTTCTTATAGAGGTCGACAAGTTTATACATCCAGTGGATTTTGTTATCCTAGATACCCAACCTGTCCCCGACCCAGAGAACCAAATACCAGTGATTTTAGGTCGCCCATTTTTAGCTACATCCAATGCGATCGTTAAATGCCGAAATTGTATTATAAATTTGTATTTTGGTAATATGACTATTGAGCTGAACATTTTAATATTAGTAAGCTACCCTTTGATCTAGATGACTCGAACATAGAAGAGGTGAACATGATAGGAACATTAGTCGAGGAGTCATTACAAAACACTTTGTTAGAAGATCCATTAGAGAAATTCCTAGATCACTTTGGGATTGATTTTGATGATGATAATGTGATTAATGAGGTGAATGCTTTGTTAGACAACCCCTTTGTTAGACACTAATAATGGATGGAAACCTAAGTTCGAACCACTACCAGTTTCTAAGTCTACCCTAGTTCCTTCGTTAGAAGAGCCTCCTAAGTTGGACCTAAAACCATTGCTAGATACCCTTAAATATGTGTTTTTAGGCCCGTCTGAGACTTTACCTATGATTATAGCATCCGACTTGGATATTAATTAGGAAAGTAGGCTAGTAACCGTCCTTCAAAAAAACAAGGAAGCTTTAGGGTGGACCATAGCATACATTAAGGGTATAAGTCCCACTGTTTATATGCATCAGATCTATTTAGAGAGTGACACAAAACCTTCTAGGGAGATGCAATGTCGACTGAACCCTAATATGAAAGAAGTAGTTCGAACTGAGGTTCTTAAGCTGTTAGATGCAGGCATTATCTACCCCGTTTCAGACAGTAAGTGGGTGAGCCCCATTCAACTTGTTCCCAAGAAATCAAGTATTACTGTAGTACATAATGATAACAATGAGTTAATCCCAACCCTGGTGACCACGGGTTGGCGTGTCTGTATTGACTATAGGAAATTGAACAAGGTCATTAGGAAGGACCACTTTCCCCTTCCCTTCATCGACCAAATGCTAGAGAGATTAGCTGGACGTAACCATTATTGCTTTTTAGATGGATACTGCGGTTATAATCAGGTTGTCATAGCCCCAAAATACCAAGAGAAAACCACTTTTACCTGTCCCTTTGGTACCTTTGCGTATAGACGCATGCCTTTCGGGCTATGTAATGTCCCTGCGACCTTTCAGCGTTGTATGATGAGCATATTTTCTGACATGGTAGAGCGGTTCTTAGAGGTCTTTATAGATGATTTTTCAGTGTTTGGTTCGTCTTTCGATGAGTGCTTGCATCATTTGTCATTAGTTTTGACTAGGTGTAAGGAAGAGAATTTACTGCTTAATTGGGAGAAATGTCACTTCATGGTTCGTTCAGGAATTGTTCTAGGGCATATCGTATCTTCGAAGGGTATAGAGGTAGATAGAGCTAAATTTGACCTTATTAAAACTTTACAGGTCCAAAAAACCGTAAGAGATATTAGGTCATTCTTAGGGCATGTGGGTTTTTATCGCCGATTCATTAAGGATTTTAGCTTGATTTCTAGACCTCTTTGCAATTTGCTTGCAAAAGATGTTAAGTTTGTCTTTGATGATGCTTGTTTAAAGTCTTTTGAGAAGCTTAAGACTTTACTCACTACCGCACCCATAGTCCAGGCACCCAACTGGAACCTACCCTTTGAGATCATGTGTGATGTTTCAGATTATGCCATTGGTGTTGTGCTAGGTCGGCGAGAAAAAAAATTACTTCATGTGATTTACTATGCTAGCAAAACTCTGAATGATGCCCAGTTGAACTATACCACTACCGAGAAGGAACTGTTAGCCATTGTGTTTGCCTTAGACAAGTTTATACCCTATCTCTTAGGTTCTAAGATCGTAATATATACTGATCATGCTGCTTCGAAATATCTCCTGTCTAAAAAGGATACGAAACCTAGATTGATTAGGTGGATCCTTTTGTTGCAAGAGTTTTCTCCAGACATTAGAGGAAAAAAAGGGTGCCGAAAATGTAGTAGCAGACCACTTGTCTAGGCTAGTTGTTGAATCCCCTGATGATTCCCTTCCTATAAGGGATGGTTTTCCTGATGAACAACTGTTCTTTGTTACCCAATTACCTTAGTATGCAAATATAGTGAACTATATTGTTACTGGTCGAATGCCCCAACATTGGGGCAACAAGATCGTTCTAGGTTTTTAGCCAAGGTGAAGCACTTCTTTTGGGATGATCCTTATTTGTTTAAGTATTGTCCAGACCAGATTATTAGGAGATGTATACCTGAGAGTGACCAGTCCAGTATTATTTCCTTTTGTCATGATCATGCTTGTGGGGGTCACTTTAGTGCTAAGAAGACCGCTGCTAAGATATTGCAGTGTGGATTCTATTGGCTTCGTTGTTTAAAGACTCTCATAGTCATTGTGTTACTTGTGAGCGTTGCCAGAAATTAGGAACCATTTCCCGTAGGAACATGATGCCCTTGAACCCGATTCTAATTGTTGAGGTCTTTGATGTATGGGGTATTGACTTTATGGGTGCGTTTCCTAATTCTTTTGGTAACCTATACATCCTTGTCGCTGTAGACTATGTCTCTAAGTGGATTGAGGCGGTTGCGTGTAAAACCAATTACCATAGGGTTGTGGTTGAGTTCTTGAAAGATAACATACTTACACGTTTTGGTACACCGCGTGCTATAATTAGTGATGGAGGGTCGCACTTTTGTAATGGACCTTTTAGGATTTTGATGAAGAAATATGGTATTACACATAAGGTAGCTACCCCGTATCATCCACAGACTAGTGGTCAAGTAGAGGTTTCCAATAGGGAGATAAAACGTATATTAGAGAAAACAGTTAATCCTAATTGGAAAGACTGGTCGTCTAGGCTTACTGATGCCTTATGGGCTTACCGTACTGCGTTTAAGACCCCCATTGGAATGTCACCTTATCGACTTGTGTATGGAAAGGCATGTCAATTACCTGTTGAGTTAGAGCATAGAGCATATTGGGTTGTTAAGCAGCTAAATTTTTCACTCGACAAGGAAGGAGCCCAAAGGAAACTCCAGCTCAATGAGTTGGAAGAGATTCGTAGAGATGCATACGATAGTGCTAAGGAGTATAAGAACAAAATGAAACTTGTGCATGATAAGAATATTTTAAGAAAGTCATTTTCTCCAGGTCAAAAAGTTCTTATGTATGATAACCGTTTGCATCTTTTCCCTGGAAAGTTACATTCTCGGTGGACGGGTCCTTTTATTGTTCCCACTGTCTTTCCTCATGGAGTTGTTGAGATCGAGACACCGGATGGTAGTAGTTCTTCGAAGGTTAACGGTCAGAAATTGAAACCCTTTATAGAGCCCTTTCCTACAGGTGATGTTGAGGAGGTCCCTCTGGAGTACCATGTTTACCCTTGATTGACCATCGAGGCGATTGTATGTTGTATATTAGTTTTTGATTTCTCTCTTCACCCAAGTACTATCTTTCCGACTTCTCTCTTTACTGATTCCTCATGTTACTTTACTTTTTGGTATTGCTCTTTCATTAGAAACATTGAGGACAATGTTAGATTTAAGTTTGGGGGTGGGGAAGAAACTTTTTGTTAGCTTTTAGTTGCAATAAATAAACTCCAGAGCCTAGAAATTTATGCTTATTAAGGTTGGCACTAACCAATCTAAGTGGATGGGAACATCTTGGTTGTAGGAGTTGAGGAACCAATCTGATTAGATGGTAACATCTAAAGAGTCTATTCATAAAAGCACAGAGCTCAGGTGTTAGAATTAAAATAAAAAAAAAACATGGTAGTTTCGTCATATCTCGTTGAATCCTAATCCCTTCTGTTTTTATTTCTTAAGTGATTTGGTGGGGCACACGATTCAAGTTGTTGACATTGCTAGGTGAAATAGAGTGATTGAGATAAAAAAAAAATAAAAAAAATCAATAAAGTCGACCAGACCATCAGACCAACCGGAATAAATTCAATAAAGTCGACCACTGGTGCCCTTGTATATGCCAGTTGTGTTGACCTAGAGTTAGGTTTATCGACCACTGGTCCCCTTGTATATGCGAGTTGTGTTGATATTAGTCAGACCGGTATCTCAGTCCATTAGGATAGGTTCATCTTGGCAGAGTCCTTCAGACAGATATGGGAAACACCGTTCACTTTAGACCATCATTTTTCTCTACATCCATCTTCTTAATCTTTCCATGTGATTGGTTGACTCCGGTTATGATGTACAGAAACTATCTGAGTAGAGCTCTGTCACTTATATATGGATTTTAATATGCTGAGTGCAAACTCGTGTACAACAATTGGAATTTCGCATCAGGGTACTTATTATGGTGTTTTGTGTGTTTTTAGGTATTTTTGGGAAATAAACATTTTTGGAAAATTCGGCTCGAAAAACTTCTAAAGGCACCCCGGAGGACATTTGCTATATGGACCCCAGATTTGGATAAGGGTCACCTCAGTTGAACACCTGCTATTCGCACCTCAGATCTCAGATAGGGGGCAACCTTCTTCTTCATGAATTCAAATTTGAAATTGGCGGGAAAATGTGGCAGACTATTATCAGAATTAGGGTTCGTGATTTAGAGTTGTTTTAGAGAGATTCAATGGCTGAGATTCTTTGGGATGAGTTTTTTGTGCGTAAGAGGCGTGGTATGATTGTCTGTTTTGACTGAATTTGGCTAGATAATCCAAGGGATCAAACCAGGGCAGTTCATGCACGGGAGAAATATGTTGTCACCTGCGTAACTGCTAAATCGAGTTTGGGAAGATTTTGTGGGGATTCTTTCATGGTTTTGGACTTGTATGAGCCTGTTAAGACGAAACAGGACTGGTAACCCGGTTAGTTTGAAGAAAGAATGAATTTTCCTCGGTGTTTCAGTCAAAGAGGGAAGAAATATATTCTCGGCTTTATTTCTGGGAAGTGTTTGAGGATTGCGCGTGTCTGAAGTGTTGGGATCTTTCTGTTCTTGTTCTGAGCGAAATTGGAGTATGTTTGGATGCAACAGAAGCGTGTAGGAGTTAAACAAGGAAAGAAATCTCGGTAATATGCAGAGTGAGTAAAGAGAAGATATTTGCATTAACTAGTGATATTTTGAGGTCCTGTTGAGTATAAAAGAAGTGTTTGGGGGTCGTACAAGGGCTACGGAGAGTTTGAGAGAGTTTAGAACACCACAGTGCAAAGAAAAATCGAGTTGGAGAGCTACCATTTCTCCTGCTGCATAGCTGAAAAACACGAAGAACAGACCAACCAAGACAGTCGTTTATCAACAGTGTTAACGACACAGAG
Source organism: Papaver somniferum (assembly GCF_003573695.1). Classification (NCBI taxonomy): domain Eukaryota; kingdom Viridiplantae; phylum Streptophyta; class Magnoliopsida; order Ranunculales; family Papaveraceae; genus Papaver; species Papaver somniferum. The sequence continues at coordinate 8,141,145 of NW_020620825.1, read as the reverse complement.
GCGTGGGTCTTAGAAGCTACAGCAACGACGACAGTTTCCTTCTATCGTTCTCTGTAACAGTGTTTTGCAACAATTAAAAACGTTGCAAACACCCGATTTTCATCATTTTCTCTCCATTTCATCTTTGTAAACAATTTTTGAAGCAATGAACAAATATTTTGAGCGTGTTTACACAATGATGAGGTAAACGCATCCTCTGGGGCGAAGGAGTAAGCTATTTCACCAATGAAAAGTGGTAATCTCTAATTTATGCAATTATTATACGATTATTTTCCTTGATAAATAAATTGATAAAATGATTTTTGTTAAACAATTGTCATTTCAATTGATGGAGCATGCTAGCCTATGGTTTTGATGTCCCATAGTTTCGATCTACAATTGTTATTTCTAAAAAATCAACTATTGCAATATTAAGAATCAATTTGAATGCATGATTTGCACGATTATAATTAGAGAATATAAATCACTTTGATATAGGTAAATAGTGGAATCTATAGCCCCAGTCTTCACCATATTTTTATATCACTTTTAGTTTGCTATATTTTTAGTCTTAAAATTAAATCTAGAATCTTTTGCTTTCACAAGTCTCAACGAACCTATTACTACAACATCATTGAAAAATCCCATCACCAACTCAAGTTCGCGGACTAGGTTCGCGGACTTAAGTTCCCGGAAGGAGTTCTCAAACTCTAACAGATTTTCTCTGGTCGAGAACTTCCGCCAGTTCGCGGACTTAGTTCACGGCTCTTGTTCCGGTTCTCTTGATCAACAAAGTTCGCAAACTTCGGTTCAAGGAATAAGGACTTATACATATATGTGTTTCCACAACAATGCTTATATCCATCATTGTTATATAATCTAAACTCTCATTTCAATCATTGAAACATTCTCAGAGGACGTTATATAGTTGTTATTCACAAACCATTTTTCGTCAGAGCAATTTTCAAAGTGATTGAAACATGACATGACTTTCGTCACTAGGTAAAGATGAACTCGGTTAAAGCGAAAGCTTACCAAAACATATTTCGAGAAATAGATAGGCGAGATATACTCGGCTCGAAATACCAAATGTGTATAATCAAAGTTTATATAGAAAAACGACTTTTATCTCAAGATAAGAGATAGAGTATATAGACTTTTGAGTGATATATAAGTTCAAGTCTCCACATACCTTTTTGTCGATGAAGTTCCACCAGTTCCTTGAGTAGTTCTTCGTCTTGTATGATGATCCGCCATGGAGTTCTTGAGCTCAACTACACTTTTTATCCTAGTCCGAGACTTAGCTATAGTCGACTAGAAATCAAGACTTATAGTTTTGATCACTAACATTGACAAACATGCTTGAGATAACAATGCATGCGAGTTCGACCGAGCAATGCTATAACACAATTGACACAAAAAAGATTGGAAATGGTCCGGGCCGAAAAACCAAAAATGACCCTCTAAATCAAATTTTTATTTTTTTCATTTAGACATTTTCGTAAATAAACTGAAGAGGAAGGGCAATATGTATTAGACATTTTCGTAAATAAACCAAAGAGGAAGGGCAAATAGATATAAGTAACAAATTGTATTATAATTCCTTATGTATCCTATTTTTTAACCTGGACAAATTGGGATATACCCAGATTAATTGGGGTATACCCAGATTTAAATGGACATAGTGCCCTTATTAAGGGGAGGCCAAATATGGGTGAGTTTACTTTATTACTCTTGAAATAATTAACCCTATTACTTAATCAGATAACCCTAAAATTAAAAACCTAAAAAAAACTGTTAATCTTCATCAAACTCGTTAGTCTTGCCGACTACCATTAGTCTTCTTCTTCATCTACATCTTCCATCAAACTCAGAAAAAAAAATCTCTACAAGTCGTCCAATTTGATTTTCCTGAAAAGTGGTTGATTCCAAACGATCAAGTAGCAATACAGATTCAACGGGACATATCAAAAGATCCAAATCAGAGAAAAAAGGTAAGGAAAAAATTGGAACTAATGAAATCAGTAAACCCGAGAATGTTGAAAAGAACCCTCCACCGACGAAAAGAAGACTGTAACATCTTGTTTGTTTGCAGCTGACTCGGCGTCTGGATCTGAGTCAACCTCTGACTCGGGCCAAGTCAGCAGTCAGACCGTTTGTTTTGCATTTTGAGTCAGATCTGACTCGACCTATAACCCAGACATAACCCCTGACTCGGACCCATTTGAGTCAGGTAACAAAATACCCCTGACTCACGGGACCAAACCACTGACTCACATTTTTTTGAGTCAAATGAGTCAGATCTGACTCAAAACAAACATATCGAGTCAGATCCAGATGAGTCAGGTGATTTCACTCAGATCCAGATGACTCAAATGAGTCATGAGTAAACAAACATAGTCCAAGTGATTTCTAAATTCAAACCCGTTATTGTTTTGTGTTTTTTGATTGTTATGTTAGAAATCGAAAATTATGATTTTTAGGGTCTTTAGTCGGCAGGGTTTTTTTAAGATTTTAATGGTAGTCGGCAAGGTCGTAACATGAAGATCATGCCGACCTTTCATAACAGCCATGGCGACTGTTAAACAATAACCAGGGCCGGCAAGGTATTCAATAACCAACCTTGCCGACTTATCTCTAGTCGGCATTTTCTTAGACTTGTACCGTTCTGACTTTAGATCACATAAACTTGATTTTTCTGAGTTAATAGTCGGCATCTTTCTTGAATAGGACCATCCTTGAACGCATGTTCTCTTTTAAACGAATCACCATAACATCCTTCCAGAATTTTACGTTAGTCAAGCAAGCACTAATTGTTTGTGCCCTTGTCCCGTGCTCAACCACAGGCAACACTTGACGAAAATCCCCACCTAAAAGCAAAATTTTCCCTCCAAATGGCAATTCAACTTTAGTCAAGTCTCTTAACGTTGTATCCAGAGCTTCAAATGCACATCAGTTCGCCATCGTTGCTTCGTCCCAAATAATCAAATCAGCTTTTCGAATGAAATTTGTCAAAGGATCTTCTGCGCCTATGTTGCATGTAGAAGTTGCGTATGCTGGTACGGGTATCTTAAATCTAGAATGGGCCGTCCTCCCACCTGGCATCATGGTTGCGGCAATACCTGATGTCGCAGTTGCAATTGCAATACGTCTTTCACTTTGTAACTTAGCCAATATCGCCCTATAGAGAAACGTTTTGCCTGAACCGCCCGGACCATCAATGAAGAATAACGGAATTCACTACCCTACATAGAAGTTACGTAAATTATAATCAATCAGTTAAAGATGAGGTAAAGGCAACAAAATAGGAGTATTAGGAATATACTCAGTTGGCCTGTTTCACTTTGTTTAGTCTCAGTTTTAAAGTGTCTTCGCACCATAAACTGGACAGCCCATACTTCCCCTTTGCAGCAAGTAATGGAACATTTAGTGCAGGAAACAACTCGATGTTCACAAATAATAATGCAAAATCACACACATACATACATAAAACTAATCTTGTCTGTTGTAGGTATTTATTTCTCTATGATTTAAATACAAAGGCACATAATATGGGCAAACTGAAAGCTGAAACTGGTATCGTGTTGTTCATTGAAACCAACGGAGATTCACAAAAAGGATGGCCAAACACATGTAACGTCTTTAGTAAAGTTTGTTGACTCATGTGGAATTCATGAGGGTCAGCATTTGCAACATACACGATGGCGAGAGATTGTGCAAGGAAATCAAGTTCAAATAAAAGCGAAACAACGGAACAAATAAATATGTAAAGTTTCAGGAAAGATTTACCTATCAAATGCATATTTCTGGTCAGCGTTTAGCATATCAATAGATGATAAATCTTCTGGAGAAACCGGAATTCTGAATTCCTCGGACACCAACTCGTTTACTCCTGAAGTTCCTATGTCTTCAGTGATTGGTGGGAGTTTATATGTGGCCATTAACTTTTCACCGAGAACAAACCTTATTTCCCGTAAAAGTAGATTAATTGCCCCTGTTTCTGTGTTGGATTGGCAGTAATCTTCAATCATGTATGGGAAAAACTCATCCCACAATTCACGAACCCCTGTAGGATTGCATAAGTCTAACAACATGCAAAAGAGTCTTCTTAAAGAGCAGGGCATCTCTACTTGTACGGCTTCGAGAAGTGTATCACGGATTGGAGTATCACTTTCTAACAAACACAAATGTTGTGCTACTTCATTATACGTCGAAAACGTCTGATCTCCCACCTTTAGCAAGTCCTCGAAAGATTTTGATCCTCTAATACTATTCAACAGAAGTCTCAAATGATAACTTTCACTGCAGGTAGAAAAAACATTAACTCTACCGGTGACTTTGTTGTTCCGTCGCCGTCTTTGCCATTGCTTTAGTGGCTTATCCCACACGTAGTGCTCGGGAAATTCCTTGTAGAGGAGAGTCCTTGCAAACTCATCTTCTTGGTTTTTCTTAAATACTCAGTAAGTTGAGTGTGGGACGTTTTTTCTCGTCGTATAACATCTCTCACAGTATTTCCTTCAGGTAGTAGAATCTTTTGTCGATCCTTTTGGTGTACTTGTAATGACAGGACAGGAGGATAAATCTTATTCATTTGATACTGGTATATCCGCCATAGAGCTTCTTGCGGGCAAACCCATCGAGCATCTACAAAATGCTTGATCTCATATTCCTCCTCTTTCTCGCTTGAAACTTCCATTGAGACACGATCACCCCCTTTCCACACGTATTTGTACAAACACTTTACAGACTGCACACTGGAACAAATTTCCACATTAATATGACAATCATACTTCTTTAAAAGCCAAGGATTATACGTAACAACCCAACTATTATTCACAACTTTTCCATTGGCGAGTGTAATTGCTCTACCATCATCACGTCTTCTATAGACTGGATATGAATCTTGGCCTTCTAGAGTTTCCGCTGCAAACTGCTTTGGAAAACGTTTCTTGCATTTTCCATCCTTCTTACAGACACTATCAGCAGACAAAGCACATGGCGTATGTATCTAATGTTTGAGGACAGAAGCATACAACTCTGGTTCAACTTTCTCATCTGGTATTTCTGCACGAACAACCAGATCGTAGTCATCTGGGCTACGCAATTTGTCTCTCTCTCTCTTGCAGGATGATAAGAATGTGTGCGTGCGGAAGACCTCTCTTCTGAAATTCAATAACATGAACATGTGCAGCAACTTTTCCAAGAACCCCTTTAGTGAACAGATCCACCTTCAATTCTTCAAATGTAGCATGAAAAAATCTCATTGTCAAATCTGGCCTATCATGTGCCTGTTGCCGTGGTTTTAGTTCTCTCTGGATCTCCTCCCAATTAGGATTACACGTCATGGTTATAAACAAATCCGGCTTGCCGTACTTCTGAACCAATGCCATAGCGTCATGATATCTTTGATGCATGTCACGTGGGCTTCCCGTGTAAGAAGGAGGCAGAATGACCCGCTGTCCAATATCACCTGCAAAGTGCACACAAACCATTCAAACATAATTTAAGATAAAATAACAACAACAGAACATAGATGTCTAAGATAAAATAACAACAACAGAACATAGATGTCAGGAACACAAATCATTTAAACATAAGTTAAGAGAAACCAACATAACAAAACAAAAATGTCAGCTTATTTTCGGACTTCTAGTGAAAATTGAAAAAAGATCCACAAATCATTTACTACTGCATTTTCTTTTTGATTGCTGATTGTAATTCATTAGCTTCACAATCTGTACATTGAATTGAGCTTAGTGAAAATTTAATGGCGTTGCCAGATGGCCAGGAGTAAGCTCACTGATCTTGAGGTATATCTAAACCAAATTTTCAATTTAACATTCAGAATGTCTTGATCTTTTTTTTTAACAATCAGAAGGTCAGAAATTTGATTAATGCTGAATCTCTATATTCCCTATACCTATCCTATTCAGTATAAAACTACCAAATTGAATGACAAAGCAATGCAAAGGGGATGAAAGTAGTTAGGTAAAGATTCTTCTTACTTGTATTTGAATCCATTGCATCAAGAACGCCTGAATACCAATCAGCTCGGAATGTTCTCTGGTTATCTCGAACCCATCTCAGCTGCGTTGTGGAAATCTTTACGTAATTATCGACCACGTACTGTTGCAGTAGTTTCCCACCACGTAACAGAATCGAGTCCCGGTTTTCCCGAATCTAATCACATTTATTTTTGTTATAAAAGATGCAGTGACCCAAACTTAACCAAAGAATTTACATACAAATAGTATATTAACTTTACCTGCAGCATATACGCGTAGTATGCTCGACAACTTATCCTTCTTGAATTATCACTGAAAATAGTCAAATCCCAACCAAAACTTCCATAAGGATGCAGTAAGGGATACTGCAGCGGATCGTAGAAACATGCTGTGTCGGGAACTTTCAAAAGGTTCCCGGAATTTGTTTGAACAATAATGTCTCTGGGAAGCACTTCACTCGGTTCTTCTCCCCCAACTAATACAGACGCTACTTGTGGTGATGTCGGCATGTTATACGTCCGCCGAAATGTTGGTTGCTCCTTTATGTGTAGACGAACATCATGTAAGTTAGTACCTTGAGAGATCTGACGAATTACACGTACATATGGGTTGTATCTGTCCAGCATTGCTTTCAATATAGCGAGCACTTCTCTATTCAGAGGTTCTTCCCTATCAGGTGGCTCTTGTTCATGTTCCTTACCCTTGTTTTTCTTGGCAGCAAACTGTTGTTCCTTCAATCGATTCTCCAATTCATGTTCGGTGTCGTAGACGTACATCTGAAGGAACCTTGGCCGATCACTTGGTTCTGGAATGAGGCTACCAATTTTGTGATACATAGTACCTTGAGCTCGATATGTATATATTCCCTTCTTAGAATTAGCTGTGTTGTGATCAATACGTACCCCAATGGATGTGAAGGAAAAAACATGGTTCAACGAACGAATATTCTGCCTGAAATAAGCTCCAAGTTCTGATTGTACAGTATACAATAGCATGAGTTCCGGAGGTACGGGAATATCGGGTAGTTTAACTTTTCCGTTCAAACAACAGAACTGATTAGTCTCATGAGGAAACAGCTTAGCTCCACAATGGTTGCATGAGCTGATGGTATTCAGTCGCAGGAGTGAAGTGAGTGTTCGTCAATGAAACCCCTTGCAGCATTATGGAAACCTCTGTTAGGCAACAATGTTCTCCTATTTGTATTGATGTTTGCACGGTTTGATTGAGGAATCTCAGCTTGACCTACAACACATATATGCAGAGAATTATACTTCAATTATTTGACTAAAGAAATTCAAATTCAGCTTAAAGTTTGTCAGAAAAATACCTTCCTGCGGATCCTCTTGGTGACTCTCATCATGAACGTCTTCAAACCTGTCGACTTGCTCATCAAACTCGACCATATCTTCATATCTCGTACGTAGTGGAGCTGCAATTATTGCAAGAAAGTTCTATTAATCTGCTGTCCGCGGACCATTATATAATGAATCATCTGGTCCTAAATCCAAAAACTCTATAAAGTTCCATTATTTACATTGTATAAACTCTTACTTAAAACATACCTCTATGATCTGGTCCTAATTCCAAAAACCCAGCAGTAGTGTTCATCGACAACGCCGAGCCGTGACCGATTATTCTCTCCACTTCTACTTGAACGTGTTGTCGCATTATATGTTCAAATAAGTTTGCTTCAGCAGTGCTTGTTGATGACGGCGGAAGATGTTTCCTCGCTCTATACTCATTTCTCCTACACTCATTTTGCAATGATCTCTCCCCAGCTGTCAAGTTTTGTTGACTATTTGTATAGCAAACATGACGTCTTTCTGTTATAGTAGCTTGTTGCTCTTCAGTCAGCAGGTTTCTTCTAGTGGCAAAACAAATTTGGGATTGGGATGTATCCACATCTGTTGTTTCAGATTCGACATTTTGTTGCCCCGCTCTATATTGACTTCCCCTACGCTCATTTTGTAACAACCTCTCCTCAGCTGTTAAGTTTTCTTGACGTTATCTCTCACGAACACGGTGCCTTTCTGTTTCAGTAGCCCGCTGTTCCTCGGTCAGCAGGTTTCTTCGAGTGGCAAAACGACTTTGGGATGTTTCCACATCTGTTGTTTCAGATTCAGCAGTTTGTTGCCTCCCTCTATTTTGATTTCGCCTACGCTCATTTTGTAGCAACCTCTCCTCAGCTGTCATGTTTTCTCGACGCTGTCTGTCGCGAACACGACGTCTTTCGTTCTCAGCATCTCGTTGTTCTTGGGTCATCCTACTTCTTTGAGCGGCATAACGACTCTGGGATGTATCCATTTCTGGGTTCACCCTATTCAACAACAACAGACTAAATGAATGTAAATGCAAACATCATCTAAACTTTGTATACATACATAACTAACAATTTCCCATGGTATGCAATTTAATACCTTAAAAAAGTTCAGGATTCAGAACCAAGTCAGTGAAGTCACCAACTTCTTTTCTTGTTATTGCTTTCCTATTATGTAAACCTTTGAGCTGCATTTGTTATATATACCATCTCATGTATGCTATAACTCAGGCTTTGTCTCATCCTAAAACTAAGCAGTGCAACTAATTACAAAAATTCAGTAAAAAAGACTAAATATTGTAAGCAAAAAACCCAAATCAAGGAACACGTTCACAATTATAAATTGACGTCAGTAATAATTTCAGGGGAAACCCTAATTTCGAATAGCTAATTGATGCCCTAACCTAATTCAGGGGAAACCCAATTTTGAAATAAAAGTCAAATCGTTAAGAGTTTGGAATTATAATGAAGAAGATGAAAATCTATAGAACCCTAAAATTTCAGCTTACAGTAGAAAACAAATAAGATATGAGGACATGTACATGCCTAATTGAAGAAAAGAGAAACAATCAATTCAATTTCTGATCTCCTCCATTAATCGTTCGAAGTACATGCCTAATTGAAGAAAAGAGAAACAATCATTTCAATTCCTGATCTCCTCCATTAATCCTGCGAAACTTAGTTGAAGATTGTTGTGGAGAAGATCTGAAATCGAATCGTTTCTCTAACAGGTACAGTCCCACAAAGAGAAGAGAGTGGAAACAAAGAAATGGAGAGCAATTTTTTCTTCGTAATATTAATAGTTGGATCTGACGGCCTCAGTTAGGTATGGGCATAATACAACGGCCATTTATAAAAAGCCGGGAAAATGAATAATACGTGCGGCGTACCAAAAATACTTGTGCAGACGAGAAATTTGTGGGCAACGAAAAATGGTTAGCGTTTTGAAGTATGGGTGTTGGCATTAAGGGGGTGTTGTTCGAGAATATAAGACCGTGTATCAATTGGTTCCTGTTCAACTTGATTTTATTAAAAGAAGGACAAAACTCATAGGTATTTTTGTGGGAGACAGATTTATCTATTCAATAGACTTTTCTGTGTGAGACAGATTGGTTTATCAAGTCTTCGACTTTGGGTCGTAGCAACTCTTAGTTGTGTGTGAGATCAGCTAAGGGAATCAAGTGCGCAGAGTTCTGCTGGGATTCAGAGGCGTAAGGAACGCGACTGTACCTTGATCAGTGTGAGATTGGTTAGGGCTCAACTACATTCCAGTCCCAAGTTAATTTGGAGTAGGCTAGTGCCTGTAGAGGCTTAATACAATATGGTGTTTAAATCTGGACTAGATCCCGGGTTTTTTCTGCATTTGCGGTTTCCTCGTTAGCAAAATTTCTGGTGTCTGTATCATTTCTTTTCCGCATTATATTTGTTTATGCAATTGAAATATCACAGGTTGTGCATAGTTCAATCAATTAGATAATCCGACCTTTGGTTGTTGATGTAAATTGATTGACACTTGAACACTAGTCTTTGATACCGTTCAAGTTTGTTCACATAATAATCGGATTCGCGGATTTCTGTCTGTTTGATTTGCTGATTACATAGTGAAACAAAGATACAACTCTTGGATATATTTCCATTGATTGAGTCTGATTGTCTAGTTGATTCTCTTGGAATTATATTGGAGTTTGTCCATACAGATTGCCTAAACGAAATATTGGGTGAGGTTGTTAGACCCTGCTGTTTCAGCAAGGATGCATAGGATAACATAAGGGTATATTAATTATATGTCCTTACTTTTGACACCCAATAAATATATCCTTATTCAACAATAAATATGTCCCTACTTTTTTATAACCTTATCCATTTAATATTAGATTACCTTAATACCCTCACCCATATAATATTTTTCTTTATTTCAAAATGGAACAAATTTCTTCCTCTACCACTTCACCATCACCACTAGCACCACCACCGCCAACATTCAATTACCATTCCACCACCACCGTTCAATATCCACCACCTACCAACCGCCACCACCACTCTTTAAGCACCACCATTACACCACCACCAGTCCTCCACCACCAGTGGTCTGTTACCGCCACCACCACTAGTTCGTCTCCGCCGCCACCACCACCACCATCACCGTCGCTGCCACCACTGGTTCAGATATTTTTTTTTATCAACAACAGTAGTTGATCCAAATAAAAATAAAACCAACAGTAGAAGTTGATCTAGTTTAGGGGATCAACAATGATAGTTGATCCAAAAAAAAAGGATCAACGGTAGAATTTGATCCAATTTAGTGGATCAACTTCCATTGTTGATCCACTAAAATTGGATCAACAATAAAAGTTGATCCATGTAAAATGGAGTGAACTTGGCGTGAGTCGAATACGCATCATCTGACATGGAGTCAGTCATGCTACCATTGCACCACAAGTTCCACATTGGAAGAAATTTACATGATTTAAACTACAAGTATGATTATACTTATCCAAGGAAATATCGTCAACAATAGGAGTTCAAAGGATCAACAACAGTAGTTGATCCCATAAAAAATTGAGTCAACAACATGAGTTGATCCATATAGATGGATCAACAATCATAGTTGATCCAATAAAAAATTGGGTCAACAACAGGAGTTGATCCCATAGATGGATCAACAACCATAGTTGATCCAATAAAAAATTGGGTCAACAATAACAATTGATCCCATAAAAACATATAAACAACAACAAATTGATCATTACTTGTAGCTTCATAAACACCAACAACTTCAAGACCATCTTCAAAACCAATCTCGACAACTACAACAACCAGAATCACCATTCTACTACTATTTCCATGACTAATTTCTCATTCGTACCTCTCCACCATTACTGCCACCAACAAATCACACATCTCCAGCACCACCACCACCACCAAAACAACCAGAACCAAAATTCAACACCAATTTCATCATTCCAACCAAAACCACCTCCATTTACATTATTAATTTCTTAGTTCTAAACTATTCTCATCTACGTCACAATCACTTACAATACCACCAATACCGAAAGAAAATTAGATTCAAATACATACCTTATCCGCCGCCGCTGCTGCACCACCACCATAAATCGTAACCTAAACCAGATATCGATCTATAATTGAAACCTAAAATCAGATCTCGATCTATTTGAATCTGATTTCAAATTCAGTTTTTAGAAGAAGAAGAAGAATAAGGTGTCATCTGTTGATGATAGTTCGATTAAATCCTGAATCCATTAGCGGCGGAGAAGGTGGTCGTAGTTGCAGAGGTGGTGGTGGAGCGATCTGATTTTAGGTTACGATTTAGCGGCGGAGAAGATGGTGAAGCGACGAACTAGAAACGAAGAAGAATGAAACAAAGATGGTTACGATGGAGTTGCTGCTGCTGGTGGTGGTGGAGCGATGGAGATGTTGCTGGTGGTGGTGGAGCGATGGAAATGGATGGCGCTGCTAATTAGAAAAGAAGAAGAAGAAGTAAAGAGGATGATAGATAGGAGGACAAATTTGAAAGAAATAAGAACCTTATTGGACCCCTGATGGTCTTAGGGATGAAGAGGGACATATTTATTGTGTGATAAGGATATTTGTATAGACCATCAAAAGTAGGGACAAATATTCAATTTCCACATATCATTTGCCTTTGAGAAATATGGCACTACTTTGTTATCCATAAGGATATAATTGGAAAAACACCAAATATCTCTTTCTCCTCCATGCCTTAAAAATTATACAAACTTGAAATAGGTTAATTTTTAAGACAGATGGATTTAATGACTCACAAGATATTTCATTGGATCTTCATCAATATGCTATTATTACCTAATTTCATCCAAAGATTTACATTTTGTAGCAACACGCAGATCGTATCAAATGGAATGGAGAATGAAATTGTAAAAGCATTCCTATAATATTTAGGTATTAAAAAAATGAATTTCAAAAAAAATTGAACTCAAAGAAGAATGGACTTTTTTCAGAAAAATAATTGGTATTTTAGCTTTTAACTGTATCCTATGACTTGGCAGCAACAAATATTCCATTTCATTCAACAACATTTCAGGATACAACTGTATATTTCCAGTGTAATTTTCTAAAGAAAACGATTTGTAACCCCATACTCAAGAATACATATTCTTTACGAAATATTTACGGATTTTTTGGTCCTTTTTTTTGCCGCTTGTCTATTTCACTACATTATTTAGGATGTCTCTTTCAGCGAGGAACTCAAGAAAGGCCTCATACTGGTAGTCAGAAAACATGTTTGATTTCTAAACAAAGATATATCAGTATATTCCCTTGATTACATCTTCTTTGACGAGAAACACTTCATATGCTTTGTACTATTTAGAGTTGGCAATATATTTTATATTAATATCGTAGTTTTTTATAGTGTCTCTATTATCAAGTACTGATACAACAATAGTGAGTGTGAGTTTCATTTAATTACAGAGAGTTGGAGTCTGGAAGAGCAATTAAGTTGGTCGCTTGAATCTTAATGTAAGTACATGAATTCTGAAGAAAGATATATCAATGCATTCCCTTAATTAAATCATCTTCGACGGGAAGCACTTCACATGCTTTGCATATTCACAATCTATTTTGTATTATTATCATTTTTTTTAAGTATGTCTAATATCTCATATTGATAAAATAATATAATAGGTGTGATTTTTCATTAACTACAGAAAATTCGAGCATAGAGGAGTAGTTGAATTGGAAGATTGATTCTAAACACAAATACATGAGAAAGATATATCAGTGCATTTCCTTGATTACTTCACCTTCTATGAAAAGCACTTGGTACGCTTTTATACTTTTAAAGCTATCTATTTTAAGTTAATATCATTTCTTTAGATTATATAATAACAAATTAGAATTCCTTCTGGAACGGGTGCGCGGCGAAGCCCCGCCTCACCAAATGGGAATCGACTATCATTATACCCAGTATGTAACACGGATTCCATACTAGTATTGCTTAAGCATCCACCAATGCATTCAATTAGAGAACTGGAATAAGTTCAATCGAAACACCTTAGCAATGATTGATCACTTTCATACATTCCAAAATTACCACGTGCTTAAATGTTCCCTGGTTCAGTTCATTGCTGAAATCATAAAAATCCGAGACTCACAAACTCAATGACATTATCCATCGAAATGAAAACTAACATTTTATTTCGGAAGTTAGCGCATTTATACAGCCTGTTAAACATTTTCCAGGTTGGAAATGTATTGAGTTTAAAAAAAGGAAATGCATAGACAGACATTCAAGACACGAAAATGCTCATATAAATACACGACCACTCATACTCTATTTTCAACATTTCTTTTCTTCTCCTCCTCCTCCAGAAACACAATTTAGATAACCAAAACTCATCTCTCTCACTTTTCAAACGGTTGCAATCAACAAAAACAAGGAGAATTTTCAAAATGGGCATTTGCTGTTCAACTGAACCAACACAGTTTACAACTGCAAAGCTGATAAGTCACGATGGGAAACTAGAAGAGTACTCGTATCAAGTGAAAGTATCAAATGTATTGCAGAAACATCAAAACTGTTTCATATGCAATTCAGATGAAATGGAATTCGATAATCAAGTTTCAGCCATCGAAGAAGATGAAGAACTTCAACTGGGTCAAATCTATTTTGCCTTACCCTTGAGTAAACTTAAATATCCACTGACATCTGAAGAAATGGCTTCGTTAGCTGTTAAAGCTAGTTCAGCTCTTATGGATTGTAGTGGTTATTCTTATAACCTGAAACAGGTTAAACCAGTTACGTACACAACAATCAGCGAGAGAAAATCAGCATCCGTTAGACTGCAAAAGATAACAGTGGTAGTGGATTAGTAACAGAGCATAGAAGAAATCGGAGTGGTGGTAAAGGACGTGATTTTACCTCTAAATTATGTGCAATTGCAGAATGAAATATATGTAGATATTTGGAATTTTACAGTTTTTGTAGTTTTAAAATATTTTGGAGATGTTATTATGATCCTTCTTTGTACAGAATAAAAGAGGGAATCACATCTAATGGATTTGTTATTCATATGTTGTTCTCTGGCACTTGGACGTTGACGAAACCAGTAGCCTTAATTTATAAATTTACGTATTGACGGGAACAAAATAATCACATCCTAGATTCTTAATCTAGTAATCCGGTCGTTCAAAAAAATTAGTAGTAATAATACTAGACACGTCGCCAGTATATACGAGCAAAATCTGCCTCATAGAAAGAGAAGAAGAAAAGGTCTTCATTTGATAAGTTACGAATTTCTCCATAATCATGCTTCAAAAAGGAAAATTCTCCATAATCACATCAAATCAGTTTTGTTTCAACCAAGTGATGATTCATGGGGATCTAATATTTAGTACTACTTGCGCCAAAAAAATAAATAATAGTACTAATGTACTATCTCAATCTCACCATTGCCGCTCTGAGAAATCTAAATGGTGTTGCCCGTGCATTTAATCCTAATCTGGTGTCGGGATACTGTGAGATTAGTTACATTATGTGCGGGAAAGGAAACCTACGTTCTCATATATTATTGGGCAAACATTTGCTGAAATATTTTCGTATATTCCGTTAGGTAACAACTTCTGTCCAAATCATCAGTTGAGTTAAAACTTGGCTTCCTTAATGGTTCTCACTTCTCGCACGGTCAGCCTCAATGGTTCTCAATTATGTATCTAAATATTGATGATTGAATGAAATTTGATCATCAATGAAATTTGACTAGTTGCACGAGGGCTTGTTGGGGTCCATTCAAAAAACCAACCAGATTACTATTAATGTTAACATTTAATTTAAATCGATCCAACTATGCAAGATATATGAATTTGCAAACAAATAACTTAATATTCTTTTGGATTCCATTAAGTTTGATATATTAACGAGGAGTATTAATCAGTTAAATACTATAGTACAGAGTACAGACTACAGATCACAATATAATTGTATTGTCGGATGGTAATGCAAGTATCATGATCTCTTAACTTCATTTTCTAGAGAAGCGATTTAATTTAATTTTAGTTTATCAGATTATTCTGTCTTTGTCTGAATCTTTCTCTTTTTTCCTCGAAATTTTGAAACGCAAAAACATCCATAAACAGAATAGTTAAAATTGCAGTGTAGGATAAGGATTGATGTGGTGTAAGATAACAGTTAAATCTGCCCTACTTTTTTTTGTCTATCATGTGCGGTTCTAAGTTCTGTTTAGTTACGTTGTTATTATGCTTCAATAAAAAAAAAAGGTTACGTTGTTATTAACTATTATTGTGGTTAATCACCATATAAGTAGAGATTATACTCTATTCAGGTCGTAAGTTTTTCTATAATTTTGAGTTCAAGATTGATGATAAAAAATCTAGGAATTCTAGGTGTTATAAGAAAGCCTTTGATAATTTGAGTTGGCATTGTGTGGATAGTTTGCCAGAAGGAACAGGCTTTGGAGGCACGGGGAGAGTCTGGGTGGGATGGTGTTTATCTTCAGCCCAATCTCCAGTTCTTTGAATGGGTGCTCTTCTAACAGATTTCAACATGAGAAAGGGTTGAGGTAAGGTGACTCCACGTCTTTGTTCCTATTCATTATAGGGGATTAAATCCTCACCAAATTGCTCAAAAAGGAAGAACAACTAAACATGCTATCAGGCTTCAACATCAACATGGATAAGTGCGTCACATCTTCGGTTTACAGATGACACCCTCATCTTCCTTGATGCTAAGGAAAAGGCTGTGGAGAATCTAGTTTTGGTACTTCAAGTGTATGGGCCATTACCAGATTAAAAATAAATTTAGATAAAAGTATTGTGGTTAGCATTGGTGTTGATAACAAGATACAAGACATTGCAAGGAGTTTGCATTGCCAAATAGAGAAGATACCCATCAAGTATCTGGGAATGCCTGTGGGAAGCACACCAAAACAAACTACAATTTTGGATAGCATTATAGAGAAGTTCAAGAAGAAGTTGTTGTTTGTAAAATAAGATTTCTTGCAAGATCTGCAAGATTTCAGCTGATCAATAGTGCTCTCATGAGTCTATGCATCTATTTCATGTCCCTCATGCCAGTGTCTACGCATATGGAGAAGCAAATATCAAGAATTATGAAAGATTTCCTTTGGGGATCTACACCTAGGAAAAAGAAAGTAAACTGGGTGGCTTGGTAAGCTAAGCAAACCAAAATAACTTACTGGAGTGGGCTTCAGATGCCTAAGAGCAACAAATGGAGATTTATTCTCTCAATGGAGATGAAAAAACACCAAGGAAAAAGAGGCTATGTGGAGGAAGATAGTACAAGAAAACACAAGTCGGATATGGATATTTAGCGAGAAGAATACCGATTCTTTATGGAAATGGATTTCGGAAAGCCGTTCAAAGTGAAAAAAGAGTACTTCAAATGATGTCCGTTACTAACCTTGTCTAGTAAAAATGTTAAATTCTGTAAAGACAAAAGCAAATGAAAAGTGTCATTCTATACGACGCATAAGAATGCTTTCAAAGCTACTTTCAAAAAGGATGCAAAGTAGTTGAGCTCATCCAACAAGGCGGATGGACTGTGCAATTGAAGCATCAACCATTTGAAACAGAAAAAAAAAGAATTATCCAACCTTTTATCCTTGCTTGGTGCTCATCTAACCTTTGCTAGTGGAGAAGAGACAATTGCTTGCAGCACAAACACTGAATACACAACAATAGGTATGCTTGGCTCATGAAGCACTCTGCAGAGGTGAAGACCAGCAACTTCAATTATGTCTAAAACAAAAGTCTTCGGGAAAGTCCATTTTTTTACACGATCGTAGTAAATAGTGCAGTACTTACTGTGGATAATCTTCTCAAAAGAGGAGTGAACATTGGTGTTAGAGCATTGCTCGGTCGAACTCGTGTGCGTTGCTATCTCAAGCATATTTGTCAATGTTAGTGATCAAAACTCTAAGTCTTGATTTCTGGTCTACTATAGCTAAGTCTCGGACTAGGATAGAAAGTGTAGTTGAGCTCAAGAAATCCATGATGATCATCATACAAGACGAAGAACTACTCAAGGAACTGTTGGAACTTCATCGACTAAAAGGTGTGCGGAGACTTGAACTTATCTATCACTCAAAAGTCTATCTACTCTATCTCCTATCTTGAGACAAAAGTCGTTTTGTTATATAGACTTTGATTATACACATTTGCTATTTCGAACCGAGTTTATCTCGCCTATCTATTTCTCGAAATATGTGTTGGTAAGCTTTCGCTTTGGCCAAGTTCATCTTTACCTAGTTAGGAAAGTCATGTTATGTTTCAATCACTTTGAAAATGGCTTTGACGAAAAATGGTTTGTGAATAACAATTATATAACGTCCTCTAAGAATGTTTCGATGATTGAAATGAGAGTTTAGATTATATAACCGTTGTTGGATATAAGCATTGTGTGGCAACACATATATGTATAAGTCCTTATTCCTTGAACCAAAATATGCATACTTTGTTGATCAGGAAAACCGAAACAAGAGCTGTGAGCTCAGTCCGAGAACTGGCGGAGGTTCTCATCCCGAGAATATCTGCTGGAGTTTGTGAACTCCTTCCGGGAACTTGAGTTGGTTATATCTAAAGACGATTATTTGTGAACTTATATTTATATTAGCTAGGGAATGAAAATTGCAAACCGTGGCTATAAAGTTCATGAATCTATTCGAGTGAATCAAATCATTTTTTCTTCGATTGTGTATTGTATAGTTATATAAGATTTATACAATTGAACAACTCTCTAACTAGTTCATTTGAGTCATTTGAACTAGTTATGGTGAAGAAGAATATGGTTGATATGAAAGTGCTCATATGGCTAACCATTTGGTTAACTACTGTTGAACCAACAAATGTACATGTTTGGGTACGGTTACACAAACCTAAAATCTTGCATTTCATTTGTGTGTAACAAGCTAGGTTTTCGATCTAACGGTTGAAAGATATTAGCTTGAATCTAATCAGGTTTTCATCTAACGGTGAATATTGAATGCTTTGTTACTAAGCTAACATTGATTGCAAACCCTGATTTGAAAGATTATATAAGGGAGAACTCTAGTAACTGGGAAACCTAATCCCCACACCTCCTGTGTGATACTAGTTGTATAAGCTAGAGTCGATTCTCCTTTAACCTTAGGTTTCTTCTCGAGACCCTGTAGACTTTGAAAAAGGAGGGATCTAACAACACCACCCAATATTTCGCTTAGCAATCTGTATGGACTAACTCTGATATACTTTCTAGAGAATCAACTAGATAGTCAGACTCAATCTAGGTAAAAGTATCTCAAGGAGTTAATATCTCTCTCTTGATTTGATTTACTCGAGCTAATAGAAATCAGCGAGTCTTTAATCAAATACAAGGAATAACTTGGATGGTACAAAGGACCAATATCCAAGTGTCAATCAATGTAAATCAACAACCAAAAGGTCGGATATTCTAATTGATTGAACTTCAACGCACAACCTGTATTATTTCAATTATAAAGATAATCAATATAATGCGGAAATAGAAATAACACAGACACCAGGATTTTGTTAACGAGGAAACCGCAAATGCAGAAAAACCCCGGGACCTAGTCCAGATTGAACACACACTGTATTAAGACGCTACAGACACTAGCTACTCCAAGCTAACTTCGGACTGGACTATAGTTGAACGCCAACCAATCTCACACTGATCCAAGGTACAGTTGCGCTCCCTACGTCTCTAATCCCAGCAGGATACTACACACTTGATTTCCTTATCTCATCTCACCCATAACTAAGAGTTGCTACGACCCAAAGTCGAAGACTTGAAAGGATCAATCTGTCTCACACAGACAAGTCTATTGAAAGAATCAATCGTCAAAGTAATTTTCAAAGTGATTGAAACATAACATGACTTTCGTCACTAGGTAAAGATAAACTTGGTTGAAGCTAAAGCTTACCAACACATATTTCGAGATATAGATAGGCGAGATATACTCGGCTCGAAATACCAAATATGTATAATCAAAGTGTATATAGCAAAACGACTTTTGTCTCAAAGTAGGAGATAGAGTAGATAGACTTTTGAGTGATATATAAGTTCAAGTCTCCACATACCTTTTTGTTGATGAAGTTCCACCGATTCCTTGAGTAGTTCTTCGTCTTGTATGATGAATCGCCATGGAGTTCTTGAGCTCAACTACACTTTCTATCCTAGTCCGTGACTTAGCTATATTAAACCAGAAATCAAGACTTATAGTTTTGATCACTAACATTGACAAACATGCTTGAGATAGCAACACATGCGAGTTCGACCGAGCAATGCTCTAACAATCTCTCCCTTTGTCAATTTTAGTGACAATACTATCAATACATATGGAATACAAAAAAGATAAAGAAACTTTAGTAGTTCCTATTCCACATGCCTAATCTTCAACATTACTCGAAATCTTTGTCACTTCCAAGTACTCCAATGATCCCAAAGGTTATAAGTTAAGCATCACCGTTGTTGAATATCCGTATCTATAAAAATGAGAAAACATAGTTCTCGATCATTGTTATCAGTGTCATAGTATTATTACATAGTATCAAAGTTCAATTGTATCACAACTTTGACAATAATACTATGGTGATATGTATCACTCCCCCTTAGTCAATACTCCATATCACATGGAAACCACTCCCCCTTACATAACGAACCGAAAACCATATGTATATGTAGTGTGAATTACATATTAATTCTCCCCCTTTTTGTCAATAAAATTGGCAAGGTACAAGAACGGGATCCTAATGAATTTCCGAAAGAGATATTTCATGAATAAAATAAAAATACATACCAACTAATTTAGATGCAATCATAAAGCCGAAAATAAATGCATTCATCAAGGAGTTTAAAGATACAAGATAACCCCTCTAATATTCCACAGCCGCACTCCCCTCAAGATTTGGCAATTAAGCACAAATTCAAAAGAAGTCTCCCCCATTTGATGTCACTCCCGAAAGAACAACAAGAGAGACCTTAATTTCGAAAGAAAAGAAGGATTTTATTGGACACCAAAAACCATAAGAATGATTTTCTATATCCAAAACTCAATCAAATTAATCACAAGTAAACCCATGATTAATTTAATCAGAATACTCAATCAAATTAAACACAAGAGTGATCAATTTAATTGAAAAAGCTCAACATAAGAGAACTTACGGAGCTACGACTAAGTTAACCATAAGGAAATGATTAGCTTAACCGCTCATATGCTCAACACAAGAAAAACTCATGGAGTAATGCAGTATACACATAAAATATGGGTCAGGGAAGATCAATACTGCGGAATATACAAGGATTCATTCTATCTTACATCACTATTTTCATAACGACAATTAATAGATATAATCCTTGTTCACAAAAGATTTTAACCTATCTTCCATCAAGAATTGACATAATAGGCTTAACTTTTGTATTTGTCAAAAGTTTATTCACTCTTTTATCAATACAAGAATATCGACAATGAACGAATTTATTTTTGACAAAGTATGGGACAAACAAAGTTCACGGACGTAAACACACGTATCCCATAACATATTGCAATACATAAAATCATAAAGATTAATACTGCAAAAATCATCTCCCAAAAAAGTTTTAGAATTTTAACAAAAAAACCTAAAAACATGAAGATGAAAATAATGGACATACCTATGTGTAATAACAATAAAGGCTATTCCAAACTCTAGTTATTATTCCAACTAAAACAAAAATAAGATTTACTAGGCAAAATAAAAATCAACAAGATAAAGAGAAACAGACTCCATCACCATGCCCAAACACGAACTAAGATCATATGGACGGTTCAGGATCCTCACGAGTCATGGGGTCTTTGAACTTGTGATTGACAACATCCATTGCATCTTTGGAGAGAAGATTCTCTTTCTGAAGATCATTGATGTAAGACTTTACGAGACCAAGGTCAGCAGTAACCTTTTTCAACTCAGATCTTACCATATCAAGACACTTCTTTGCATTAACAAGTTGCTGAACGTCAAGAACCACATCAGTTGGAATCTTGTCCCCAATATCTGAGTAGAAATCAGGAGATTGAGGAAAAGATCCTTCAACTTCGACAAAGATTCCTTTCTTTTTATCGAACTCGAAATACACCGCATTATCAACGAAGTCTTCAGGTAAATCTCAAGAACATGAAGAAGAAGCCATTGATAATAGGAAGCCTAGAGTGAGATATCTCAACTCAATAGGAAGGGTACATAAACGATTTCTAAAAGACTTAGGTTTTACAAGACCGGTTTGTGCAGACACCCAGAAACCGTGTGTGTACCCATAGATAGTAGGGTCCACAAAACCCTAAACAAAAAGCTAATTATGAAAACAGACCGCACAGTACTTAGAAGCAAGGATGAAACCAAATGGTTTAGTTAGCAAAAATACTAATGTAAAGTGATTTGTAACTGACAATCCTTCTAAGGACGATAAGAAATTAATTGGATAATCAGAGACACTTTACCAAAAGTATACCTATCCAATTCTCACTCAACTAGGATTTTTATAAGTGAGATTTCAACCTTGTGATTAATTAACACAAGTATGAGTCTTTGGCTCATTAAATGAATGTTGATTTTGGTAATCCCCTTTTTTGCAAGACTTTGGTGGAAAACCATTATGATGTGAAAAGTTATCATAGAATCTACTATTATCAAATTGTGTGCATAGTATGGATTCTTACCTAAGGGAATTAGACCGGAGGGAATTGACAGCCTGTTGATGATCTCTTTATAATCCTTTATTATTATTTTTAGCATGTCTTTCGAATTTCTTGTTTCTCTTCCTTCTTTTGGTATCTCTTTCACAACAAGACCAACATTATCTCCCGTTTTCACATAAGAAGATTCATGAGTTCTTCTTCGATAGAATGGCTTAGGAAAACTGTTTCGCTTTTGAACATTTGAGGAACCTATAGGACTGACTTTTCTGAAATTCCTCTTTTGTTCAACATGTCCTTTTGAATCACAAAATGAACATACTTTATGATCATTGAAGTGATTATAGGGAACGGTCTTAAAACCATCATTGGGAGACCTCTTCCTTCCTTGTGATGTAAACATTCCTTGATTAGAAGAGGCAATCACATCTTTTTCAACATGAAAAGATTTTGAATTTACTTCTGAACTAGAAATTTTTCTAGCTACATCAAAAATGGTTGGTATATCGGACTCTTTGGAACATTCTTGAATAGAGAGTTTACTCAAAAGAAGTTCAGTTTCTAAATCATCCTCAATGAGTTTTTTTTTCACGAGGGTTCTGTGAAGGACGGACATGGGTGTTTTCTTCACGCATAATTTTTGAAGAGAGTCAAATTTATTTACTATACCAACAGGAACATTGACTTTGTGTTTTAACCGAATGACATTATCAACATGGACTCTAAAAAATTTCAGAATCACTGCATTCTCTTTGGCTATATTCCTTTCAACTTCGGAGTCAGACTCGTTAGTAAGGTAGTCAGATTAACACTTGTCAATGTATGTCTGTTTCCTTGGAACACTGGGTTCTTCTATATTCGAGATTGGAAATTATTTCTATTTAATAGATCTTATGGAAACAGAATTTTTATTTCTGGTGACGCGTTTATCAGAGATAGTACCTCTGTCCATAGAGTCAGATCGCTAAAAACAAAGACTTTTGAGGTCTTGAACGTGTTTGCCTGATCTGATACCAATTGAAAAAGCGGGGGTCTAACAACACCACCCAATATTTTGCTTAGCAATCTGTATGAACTAACTCCGATATACTTTCTGTTTTGTATGTGGCCCCTCTTTAAAAAGTGACACGTACTCAAATTAAAAACCTACCCCCTCTAAATCCCCGTAATTGCTTTATCTTTTTGAGAGAAAGTAGGAAGTTAAGAAAAAAAGTTAGGTAATAACACTGTTTTTGAGAAAAAAAAACTTATGTGTCACTTTTTAAAGATATGCCACATACTTGAATGATGTGGCCTGACCACATCGTAGCCGCACCGCTCAATCTAGGTAGAAGTATCTCAAGGAGTTAATATCTCTCTCTTGATTTGATTTACTCGAGCTAATAGAAATCAGTGAGTCTTTAATCAAATACAAGGAATAACTTGGATGGTACCAAGGACCAATATCCAAGTGTCAATCAATGTAAATCAACAACCAAAAGGTCGGGTATTCTTTTTTATTTAACTTCAACGCACAACTTGTATTATTTCAATTATAAAGATAAACAATATAATGCAGAAATAGAAATAACACAGACACCAGAATTTTGTTAACAAGGAAACCGCAAATGCAAAAAAACCCCGGGACCTAGTCCAGATTGAACACACATTGTATTAAGCCGCTACAGACACTAGCCTACTCCAAGCTAACTTCGGACTGGACTGTAGTTGAACCCCAACCAATCTCACACTGATCCAAGGTACAGTTGTGATCCCTACGTCTCTGATCCCAGCAGGATACTACGCACTTGATTCCCTTAGTTGATCTCACCCACAACTAAGAGTTGCTACGACCCAAAGTCGCAGACTTGAAAACAAACAAATCTGTCTCACACAGACAAGTCTTTTGAAAGGATCAATCTATCTCCCACAGATAAACCCGAAGGTTTTTGTTCCTTCTTTTGATAAATCAAGGTGAACAGGAACCAATTGATAATCCGGTTTTATATTCCCTAAGAACAGCCTAGAGTTGTCAATCATCTCACAACAATCTTAATCCTATGGTAGAGAAACAAGATGTTGCAGAATCACAAACAATGAGACGAAGATGTTTGTGATTACTTTTTATATCTTGCCTATCGAAGATATCAATATCAAGCCAATCAATCTGATTGTACTCTTACGATAGAAGACGCAAGATCAGATCACACAACTACGATAAAATTAGTATCGGTCTGGCTTCACAATCCCAATGAAGTCTTTAAGTCGTTAACCTGGTTTTTAAGAAGAAACCAAAGATTAAAGGAGAATCGACTCTAGCAAACAAACTAGATCACATGTAAGGTGTGGGGATTAGTTTTGCACAGATGCTACAGTTCCCCTTATATAGTCTTTCAAATCAGGGTTTGCAATCAATGTTATCTTAGTAACAAAGAATTCAATATTCACCGGTACATGAAAACCTGATTAGATTCAAGCTAATATCTTTCAACCCTTAGATCGAAAACTTAGCTTGTTACACACAAATGAAATGTAGGTTTCTAGGTTTGTGTAACCGTACCCAAACGTATGCATTAGTTGGTTCAACAATATTCAACCAAATGGTTAGCCATATGATTACTTCTATATCAACCATATTCTTCTTCACCATAACTAGTTCAAATGACTCATATGAACTAGTTAGAGAGCTGTTCAATTGCAAGGAAATCTTATATAACTACACAAGACACAATTGAAGCAAAGATGATTTGTTTTACTTGAATCGGTTTATGAACTTTATAGCCACGGTTTGCAAACTGTATTCCTTAGTATTTATAAGTATAAGTTCAAAACAATCATCTTTAGATATAACCTCACTCAAGTTCACGGAATGGGTTCGCGGACTTAAGTTCCCAGAAGGAGTTCACATAACTCCAGTAGAAATTCTCGGGTCGAGATCTTCCGCCAGTTCGCGGACTTGGCTCACGCCACATTACGTTTCTCTTGATCAACAAAGTTCGCAAACTTTGGTTCAAGGAATAAGGACTTGTATATATATGTGTTTCTACAACAATGCTTATGTCCACCATTGGTTATATAATCTAAACTCTCATTTCAATCATTTAAACATTCTTAGAGGACGTTATATAGTTGTTACACCATTTCTCGTCAAAGCAGTTTTCAAAATGATTGGAACATAACATGACTTTCGTCACTAGGTAAAGATAAACTTGGTTGAAGAGAAAGCTTACCAACACATATTTCAAGATATAGATAGGCAAGATATACTCGGCTCGAAATACCAAATGTGTATAATCAAAGTCTATATAGCAAAATAACTTTTGTCTCAAAGTAGGAGATAGAGTAGATATACTTTTGAGTGATAGATAAGTTCAAGTCTCCACATACCTTTTTGTTAATGAAGTTCCACCGGTTCCTTGAGTAGTTCTTCGTCTTGTATGATGAATGTCCATGGAGTTCTTGAGCTCAACTACACTTTATATCCTAGTCCGAGACTTATCTATATTAAACCAGAAATCAAGAATTATAGTTTTGATCACTAACATTGATAAACATGCTTGAGATAGAAACGCATGCGAGTTGACCGAAAAATGCTCTAACAATCTTGAAGACTTCATTGGGATTGTGAAGCCAGACCGAACTACTTTCTTGTAGTTGTAGGAGACAGATTTATCTATTATCGTAGACTTCTCTGTGTGATACAGATTTGTTTATTAAAGTCTTCGACTTTGGGTCATAGAAACTCTTAGTTGTGGGTGAGATCATATAAGGGAATGAAGTGTGTAGTATTCTGCTGGGACCAGAGACGTAAGGAGTGCAACTGTACCTTAGATCAGTGTGAGATTGATTGGGGTTCAAATACAGTCCAGACCGAAGTTAGTTTGTAATAGGCTAGTGTCTGTAGCGGCTTAATACAGTGTGTGTTCAATCTGGACTAGGTCCCGAGGTTTTTCTGTATTTGCAATTTCCTCGTTAACAAAACTTATGGTGTCTGTGTTATTTGTTTTCCGCATTATATTTTGTTATATAATTGAAATATCACAGGTTGTGTGTTTGAATCAATCAATTGGAAATCCGACCTTTGGTTGTTGATTGAAATTGATTGATACTTAAACATTGGTCTTTGGTACCGTTCAAGTGATTTCTCCTGTATTCAATTAGACTCGCAGATTACTATTTGCTTGAGTAAGAATTGAATCGAGAAAGAGAGATATAACTTTTTGAAATACTTTATTAAGATTGAGTCTGGTTGATTCTCTTGAAAGTATATTGGAGTTAGTCCATACAGATTTCTAATCGAAATATTGGGTGTGGTTGTTGTACCCCCGATTTTTCAATTGGTAATATACAATTTGCGTTTCCTTGGAGGGGCATGCTTTTATTGTATCTCCATTCTCTATTTTCCTTTAATACAGCTAACATTTTTGCTAAAAAAAATAAAATAAAAAACCAAGTCTATCATCTCTTATTGAAAATTTCCATTTCACTACTACTATTGTTATGTTATCATCTCTTATTGAAAATTTTCGTTTTGACTACTACTATTGTTATGTTATTACGGTATTAGACCGCTGAAGTTGTTTTTCAGCCCTAGATCCCACTACGTCTTTCATCGATTTGTGTTGGTGACTAAAGATTGTTCTTCATCTGGTAGTGTTGTTCATTAACTTTATTATATTTTTTAGGTCTAATATGTTTTTTTTGATTTAAAATTGATCATTTCTTGTTATCTTTCAACACATAATTGAGAATTTGTATTCCTTATTTATGATTTTTTTTTCTTGAATCTATCTCTTTGATCACTTTATTGGTTTATCATATTTCATTTATCAATCTTCATCTGTTTTCATGGAACAAACACGAATATCGACTATTCCGCTGGACACAATTGCTCGTATCATTCCTTTGAAACTTAAGGAACATAACTATCTAATTTGGAAATCTTTAATTCTTCGATCGTTTCGTAAATTCCAAGTTCTTAATTGTGTTGATGGTTCTTTTTCTTTTCCTGAGAAATACAAAAATCAAGCTATTGTAATCAATAATATAGTTAATATATTAGTTGAATTCATGGGAAACTGAACTTTCTACATTGGTTTTATGGATCCAGTTAACTATTTGTGATTCCATGATATGTTATATAGCTGGTGCTAATATTTGTCATGGTTTGTGGAGAAAAACTAAAATACAATTTTCTCAAGCATCCACAACTCAATTTCAGAATCTCAAAATGATAGGATTTGTTGTTTCTTTTCTTATCAAAGTTAAGAAAATTTGAGATCAACTTGTTGCTGCTAGGAGTCCTATCTTGGATAATGAATTGGTTTTGTTTGTCTTCAGGTTAAGCATCTTTTTCAACTTCCATTCTTATAATATATCCGCCTATAACTACAAAAGAATTGCACAATTTTTTTGATAAATGGGGAGACTGTAGTTGATGCTACCAATATGGATACTGAGGCTCGGGCCTCCGCTGCTAATCCACACTTTAGATAATGCCACTAGGTTTTCGTCAAATTCTTCTTGAGGCAGTTCCAGAGGTAATCCACACTTGATAATGCCAGTAGGTTTTCGTCGAATTCTTCCGGAGGAAGTTTCAGAGGTAGATTTCCAAATTATGTTAGCTTCTCGAAAAATATTTATGAAAGGGGATATTCAAATATAGTTTGTCATTTTTGCAACATTTCTTGTCATACTATTATTCGTTAAAATAAAGGGTTGAATTTATCATATCAGGGAAAAATCCTTCTATCAAATTTAAGTGTCATGCTTGCTGTTATTGATACTTTTTACAAAGAACTTAATAGGTTGATAGTGGAGAAAACAATCATGTTAATGTTGGTCCAGTTTTGTTGTAAAAGGATGCTACCTATGATGGTTCTGAAGTAATTATTGTCGTCGGTGGTAAAGGTATAAAAAATACTCATTTTGGAAACTCTAGTGTGCATGTTAATGATCATTCTTTTCAACTCAGGATCATATAGTTCGTTCCAAAAACTGCTCATAATTGTATATCTATTCATCAGTTTATTTCGGACAATAGTTGCTCTTTAACTATAGATTCTCATGGTTTTTCTATGAACGACATCAATGAATTTTTTTTTCTAACTGCTACGTAAAAATGGTATTTATCTCATCAGATTAAATTCCCAACCTCTATATCAATCGTCAACTTCATCTAATGATGATATCTTTGACACAAAATTTGCTTCCAAATTCATTTCATACATTACAAAGGCTTTGTAATCAGCTTAATTTGTCTAATGTAGCCTTAAAAGGATAGGGTACAAGTACACCACCAACTTTTTGGTTTGTACGAGTATGAACCTGTGTATTGCTTTTAATAATTAAAAGAATAACTTATAATGCGGTGAAGTAAAAAACAAACACATAACAATTTTTGTTAACGAGAAAAACTGCACTGGAAGAATAACCCCGGGACCTCGTCCAGCTTTGGACAACACATTCTATTAAACCGCTACAGACACTATATCTCTATCATACTTTGAGATGGAATGTAATAGATGACGAATTATTCCTCCAAGTAATTCAGATGCAATCGTGTTCCTTACGTCTCTTTAACCTCGCAAAATTCTACCCTCTTGATTCCCTTGGCTGACGTCTTTACACTCTAAAAGTTGCTTCAACCTCAGTGGAGACTTTTGATACCTATATGCCTCTAATATATAGGCCTATTTGATTTCTTTTATGATATGTTCCAATCTAGGTTTGGAAATCTGTTTGCATTACACAAAGTCCAGAAAACCTCACGAATCTGGAACACTTACACTTTGTTAACAGAAAATCCTAGATTAGTAACCACCTCTCAAAAATAATCCAAATAAATCAAATAAGAGTTTAGGAATTTATGTTGAGGAATCACAAAGCATGAGAGGAGGAGAACTTTGTGATTTGAATCTATCTTATTCCTGATCCAAAGTGTGTTAACTTCAATAACCAGTAAAACAAGATCTGGATACAAAAACTATCAGGTAAAAAGATAGTCTAATCGGGCTTCACGAGTCCTTAAGTGAAGTCCTTAAAATCATAACCAGGAATACAGTTCTATGATATAGAGGACGACTTTAACTTTGCAATTAGGACACAAGAATGCCAGGGATTGATGTTAGAGCACTGCTGGGTCGAACTCGCAAGCGTTGCTATCTCAAGCTTGTTTGTCAATTTTAGTTGACCAAAAATATACTTGATTTCTAATCTACTTATAGCTATGTCTCGGATCAGGATAGAATGTGTAATTGAGATTTAGGTTTCACGTCATTCACCAATTGAAGAAGAAGATCTACTGAGGCCTATTCCTATGCACATGCCAAAAAAATGGTGTTTGGCATACGAGGTGGCATGGAAAACCATTTGCGCCACTATGAGAAAACCGATTAGCGCTAGACTTTCTATCGAGCGATATTAACTATAACGCCAACGATAAAGTCTTTATCGCTAGCGATATAATATCGCTCGATATTAACTAGGTCGCCGACGTTATAAACAAATTCGCCAGCGTTTGATATTCTAACGCCTATAAATATCGCACCAACATCATTCCACCCTTCACAATTCCCTTCTCAACTTTTCTTTCCCTTCTCAACTATTATTTCCTTCTTAAACACAAAATCACTTCTTAAACAAAAATTGAGAGGAAAAAAAAAAGAAACAGAAGAGCCAAAGGATGTATTAGTACCCCAGCCAGTGGAATAAGTTTTGTTGTGGATACAAATTATGAGTTTAATAATGTTAGACAAGTAGCCGGTGAAGGTATCTTCTCTAATCACCTATCTGACCATGAGGAGTGAGTTAATTCGGTAACTCTAAGAGGTGGATGGACTGAGTTAAATACGATTTATGAATTACTTCCCCCTGTTTTTCAAGAGAGACTTAAAATATATCCTTGGCGACATCTATATTAAATTCAACCCAGAAACCACCGGACTCAAGGATTCAAGTTATATTTGAAAGATGGTGGAAGACTACAAACACGTTATTTTTCAAGGACTTTGAATGCGGTAATTTATTTTTTTCTAGTAATTTCTTTTTTAAATTGTGTATTTTGTTTTATAAAAATCAACAGATGCTAATTATGAATAATTATTGTTAGTAGGATTTACCCCGCAGATTTGTACATGTTAACCGGAATTCCATGTGAGGGAATTTTACTTCCATTTAACACACTAAATTGGTTGACATAAGACAAATGGAAACAAAGACTTCCTTTATACTCTAGTGAATTAGAAGGAAATCCAGCACATAGACAAATAAAGCGCATGGGTTAACAGTGGTTGGGTTGAAATTCTTTTTTACAACGTTATGCTAGGAATATGGAGGAGAATAGGCAAGCTGGTAATCAATATTTGTTCCCTAACCATTATGAGGAGCTCGAAAGGGTGTCTGTCTTGTGGACACTAGGACAATGTCTATTTACAAATGCTAGCTCAGTGGTCTTAATTGGTTTTATCGAAGCATTAAAAGATTTAGAGCAAGCACCAACATATGATCGGGGGTCTGCTATTTTATCAGAGATTTACATGGCACTTGGTGATAACTCGACGTGTGTCAAAGATAGTTTGGATGCTTTTTGGGGGAGTTCTGGAAGTAAGAACCAATATTTTTCCAAATATTTGTTTGTTATTTTCACATGGAAAATTTATTAACCAATAATGTTATTATTCGCAGTATTGGTGGTATACATGGTTCCGTGTTGCGGAACCTTCTCTTAAGAATCATACCTATGTTTTTCCGATCATAAGGAAGTACGATTCTGAGAATTAGAAACCTGTACAGATTGAAGATGTCCAACATACTGCTATTGTTCGTAAGATTCAGCAGTTGAGTAGAACAAGCCATAACTTTATCTCCCAGCGTATGAAGAAATACCTGAGTTCGAAGAAGAACAAGCTCAGAGAATGTTACAGCTAATCCTTACAAGGATCGTGTTATACAACCCTATTTCTCAAAAGGGTGTTTGGTATTATGGTGAAAGACAACTTTTTCAGTTGTAAAGAAGATCAGTTATATCCGTCAACCCCTACCAAAGTTCTGAGGTTTCTGAAGATGACTACTTCAAATTGTTAAGCGAAGTTCATCACTATCAAGAAGCTGATCAATTGATCCAGGAGCCAACGGATAGAAATGAGTACCTATTTTGGTTTGACACAATTTTTAAGCCCAATATTGATATGCAACCACAAAGTTTGGGTCGATTTTATTTCCTAGCTTTAGGAAGGATGCCACTTGCTGATGACTATCTTCCTTCCCAACCTCCACGAGAAACGGGCGACGCATTTGCATATCCTTCTCAAGGTTCATCGTCAACTATGCCATCATTTTCTTGGGAGGTACAGACTATATCTGCTACATCTGGAGAGGTTGTTACTTATCCAATTACTTCCAGTGGACCTGATCGGAGTTATCCATACTGGGGGGTCAATGCCACACCGGTGGAGTATCAGACTTGGTGTAACAATTATGAAGCTCTACTTCAGGGATTTCAGAGATTCCACTTTGAGGAGTTGCAAAAACAGAGGGACAACATGATGTTTGACCTGAGTCAAGGATTTGAGGGTAATGATGGTTCAGGTAGTAGTAGGGGAATGAGCCCCAGTGTTAGAGGAATGAGTCCCAGTGGTAGTGGTGGTAGAGGAATGACTCATTTGAGTCCCAGTGGTCGAGGAATGACTCATTTGAGTCCCAGTGGTGGAGGAATGAGTCCAACATGAAGTCATCAAAGTCGTGGAAGTGAAAGAAGATTGAGACGTCGTATACAGAAGGTACCAGAAAGTTCTACTCCAAACATAGTGTTAGATACTCAAGTAAAACGTGTAGCTGATGAAAACATTAGCATGGATACAACTCCGGCACGTACGTTTGGACAGATGGAGATAATGACTCCTGGTGGTGGTGTGAACTTAGAATTAATTACTGGGATTAGGCAAACGAATTTGTTTACCCCAATTGCCTCAACCCCACAATTGCCTCAAGCTCATCAGCATTTCAGTTATATCAGCAAACTCCTTCATCATAACAACAACACGCATTTCAATATTTGTATCTTGTTCCCTTGCATCCTATTAATTACCAAGGTTATGCTGAGTCCGATGAGACTCAACCACCAAGTGAGTCTCAAACCGGACAAGGCTCGATAACTGAAATGTTGAACAGTACCCTTGATCCAAAAAACGTGGGTAATTGGGTCTTTGGTCAAGAAAGAAACAGTCAAGGAAATCAGTAGTTTATTTGCATAATTTAGTTTAAATATTTCAAATGTAATATTTTTATTTTAATTAATGAAAACTATCTTTTAATTAAAAACTAGTTTTACATTTCAACATAATATCTCAAATCTATACTAGTTTTACATTTCAACATAATATCTCAAATCTATATCCCTTGCAACTGAAACCCAACATCGAATTACATAATTATTTTCTTAAATTGTGAGTTTGTCATGTACCTAGCCAAGAGGGTGTTCCATATTCCTAGTTAGTGTCATTGGTTAGTAGTTAATATTGTTAGTAGTACTTAGCCTACCAGTGGGTGCGTTTATCACTTGTAATGGTTGGTTTAGATAAAACCAGATGGACTCTTAGTATCCGTTAAATCTAGGTTAGAGGGATTGTAGCTTATAAGCTAATGGATTCTGTAAGAGAACATCATCAAAAAAATTATAAACAAATTCAATCGTTTATTCGATTTTTAGGCTGTTCGCAGGAGCAGAGAAACTTGATTCTCAGAGTCAAGTGTCTATCTTGTCATTGTACATCCAGGTACATGACAATTGGTATCAGACTCCTTTCCTGGAACTTGTTATCATGACAGAAATACTCACAGTTAAAGAGGTCACTAACAATCTTGATCAACTAGCCACCATTGTTAATCAACTAGCCATCATTGTTGATCAACAATGTAAATCTGTGAAGGAGTTGAAAACCTCTTTTACCCAATTGGATTCTGATGCTTCCGCCATGAAAACCGATCTGGGTTCAGCTGCTGATTTTCACACCGATCCTGTGAATTCTTTCAATGGGTTTTTACTATCGCTACCAACAATTGGGGATTTCCCAGTCTCTCCATCAGAGAACATCAAATCCATTCCTACTGATGTTGATGAAGAAGCTGAAGAAGATGATGATTGTCTCGGTTTCGAATTGCTCATCCCTTCATTTTTCTTCTATGAAGAGGAAGATTTATCTGATGAGGTGAATTTTCAACCTAAAGAAGTTAGGGGTTTTGAGGTTAATTGTGAAAAACTTGAATGCTCGAAGGAACTAGTCATTAGTTACAACAAGCTGATGGGTAAATATTTTTTTACCTCTTCTCTTTAATTATAGTCGAAAGTTATTTGATCGTGGGAAGAAACTCGAATTATGAATGATTTTTCTGATTTTGTTGGTGAATTCTGTTTTGATACTTCTTATGAGATTGTTCTTCATGGGTTGATATTACTTGATAAATACGATAAGAATTTGGGTGGTGAGCTAATTACAAAGCTTGTTTATCAATCTGATTTCCAATTTTTGGATTCCCTTGTTCTTATGTCTGTAAATGAGGCTGAAATCAGTGGTGATGGGATGTTTGTTAAAATGCCAGATAGAAATAGAATCTTTACATTTTTGTTGGCATGGATGGTTAAGCATGGAGAGGCACATGAACTGCTTATTAAATTGCTTGAGAGTGTAGCTTGTAATTTGGGCAGTGTCAGATATGATTTTCTCTTGCAACTAAAAATGGGTAATGTGAGTTACAGGTTAATAGTAGATGAATATCTCTTATATGTCATGAATTCTGCTCGCTGGATATATGATCGTGGCAAAGTGTTCAATGGACGTAAAGGGTATTTCTCTTTTGCTGTCGCTTATAAATTTGGTGTTGATACAATTACATCTTGTGAGCTGGTTCCTGTTGCTTCAATTCTATTGGATAATTACAAAGAGGAACTCGTTATTACATGGATTGTATCTGTGATCATGCTTGTTTCAAATGGTACGAGTAATAAGATGATTGTTGTATTGTCAGAGAGAAATACATTTCTGTTGCTCTTGTTGGTTAGAGTAGTGAGCATTCAGAAGGTGCACAAATGGTCTGTTCAAGTGCTTGGTAGGAATGAAGCATAATTTTTTTTCCTTATATAGTGTAGGAGTTGATTTCTTCTTGTGGCTCAAAATGGACCCTGCAGCTCGAAGTTTGAGTAGAGATGTTGTGTGGAAAATTCCATTGAAGGAGCTTAGGTACCTCCAGATGCTTCTCCTTTCAATCGTCATAGTGGAGAAATGTCACATTTATCTTGCAGAAATCGGGTTCTTACACGTTTTATTGCGTACATAAGGCTGCACACGGTGCGGTTATGATTAAAACCGTTCACCTAACCGTGTATAGCATGGTTTCCACTTTTAAAACCGTAACCGAACTGTGTTGGAATCGGTTCGGTTATAAACCGATCCGCGTCGATTCAATAGGTTACGGCTTTTAATTGGTTTTCACCGATTCATAAAATTAATCAAGAAAAAAGATGAAACTTACCATTAAATCAAAAATGAAACTTACCATTAAATCAGATATAATGAATCAAGAATACAATTCAATTCAATTCAATAATTAGTGTCATCAATTGAATCAAGATTACAACGAATAACAAACAACAACAATTTAGAAGAAATGATCTTTCAGTCGTTTTCTCAAACAGCTTTTCTGCATAACTTGGTGGTATCATTCCACGTCAATGAATCATCTTGTGAAGTTCCCCAATTCCTGCAGATTCAATTCTAACACAAACCCATAACTCAAACCACTTTCCCATGTTCTTTATTGGTACGAACACACACCATCCATGATTTATATAAATTAAAACAGAATATCAATTTTAAACACAAAGTATCAATTCCATCTTCGAATTCTCTTCTGCAATTCTACAGAAACCCTAATTCAAAAAGACATGATTTACATGAAAAACCCAAATTCTCAATATATGATTATCTGTTGTTTCATATGAAAACACTAATAAAAATAAAACGATTTCAAAATGAGAAGAAGAAGAATATGATTCATATTTTGTTTAACTAAAAATCAAATTCGTATGGTTTCCCATATGATAGCTATGATTCATATATCAAAACGAGAAGAAGAAGATGATTAAATTCATATATAAAGCTAGGGTTTCATCATATTCCATAACTGATTTGAAGTTGAAGATTTGTTTGTTGAAGATGATTACTGAATCACTGATGGAGAAAAGAAATTAGGATGGGGAAAGGTGGTGATTGTGGTGAACATGATGTAGGTGATGGTGGTGGGAAAGGGAAGAGCCGCTGCTGGAAAGAAAGATGAAGAAGGAAACGAAGTGGTCGGATGTTTAGGGTTTGTGTAATATATATTGAGATGGATGGCCAGGATATAATTAGATGAGTGGTTATAGATGATCGGTTTTTCGGTTCCGTTAGGGTGCGGTCAATGGTGGAACCCTTGGCCGAACCGAAGATCTAACGGTTATCAAAATTAAAACCGTGACCGTCCGTTGGATATCGGTTTGGTGCGGTTACGGTTCGGTTTTTGCGGTTACGGTTCGGTTTGCGGTTGCGGTTCGGTTTTTGTGCAGGCTACGTACATCTAAAGTCTATGAGAGTCTTTCAATTCGTGCAAGAGTTATAACGACTGCGGGTTATTCTATGGAGATTTTCTACTCATTTTACAGTGCTCAGCATCTGAGTTCTGGTTGCAACCAACCGATGGCTGTATATAAATGTGTTTCCACTCAATATTCTCAACTGTGTTACAAGTATATGTGGGGAATTGCTTGTCCAACTGAGGAAAACTTTTTCTGTATTGATGGTGTATTGGCAAGGACAGTGGGAACTAAGGCTTTACTCATGGTAGTTCAAGCTCTGAAGGTGTATTTGCTGTCGGGAAATTATTTGAAGTGGAAGTTCAAATTTTCCTCTACAGGCCTATGGAATGTGTGTCCCAATATTCGCAACAGTTAATGAAAGCTGCCTTGAATTATTTTTTTTCTTGGTCTCAACACTTTTAAGGATACTCTATGTTTTACCATTACATACACGTTCAATACTGATAATTCAAGGCGTAATTGTGTACTAGTGGGAATGTTTCGCCAGTTTAGCAATTTCGATGAGTGTGCACCAAGATCAATTCTCAAGGTACTTACTGCTTCCACTCTTCTTATAGTACCCACATGTGACGACAAGATTGATTTTGAAGTGTGCAAGGGTATTACATGGATAATTATTGGCCTTGCTAAATTTCTAGAGTTTTCTAGTTCATTGGTGTTCGATAGGGGGAGAGTTTTTTCAAGTCATGTGTAGGGTTTGGGGTACCAACAAGTGAAGGGGAGTAGCTGGACACATATTATGGTCCGAAAGGTGGTAATTCAGGACATGCTTGTTAAGATTCATTTTCATATTGAACTAGAAGTGGAGGGTCCAGAGTTGATAGCTTTCAAGCTCAAGCAAAACACTAAGAGGAAAGACCTGTGGATACCGTTTCTGTGCTGCAAAACCACAAGAGACAAAGGAGGGGGTCCTGAAGTAATGCATGCATACATAGGCCTTGTTTGGTAAAATTTATGATTATCTATTTATGATTATAGATAATCACAAAATTGATAAATGATTTTGATATACTCATTTTAAAAATAAATTTTTCCAAACACTTTTTTTCAGATAATTGATTATCGTAGAATGATGATCTAAAAAAGGAAAGGAAATAATAATGATCTAGGATATTTTTTTAGCCCTATGTTGTTTTTTTGTCTCTCTCTTGATAGTTTAGAGAAAATAAGAAGAAAAAATTCAATTTGAGTTCCTTAGAAAATATAATTGATTATAATAAATTTTTAAAATAATTTTTTTTCTGTTTATGGAAATAATGGATTTTTTCAATTATGATTAAAATAAGCAATTATTATAATGGTTACCAAACACATATAAAATCCATTATAATCTGCATAATGGATTATAAGCTGATAATCCATTAAAATAATGATTACCAAACAACCCCATAATGAACGAACCCCTGATGGTCATTGTATCCTGTAGAAGGTTTTATCATGCAACACCAAATGTTATTAACATGGCAGTGACGGAAATTCACGGTCATACTGGAATTGGTTACGTGATGACAACAGGATCATTTCCTACTAAAATGGATGCTTTCAGTTTTCTCATACTAATCAGGTGTAATAAGGATCTGTAGCAAAGTTCCTGAACAATTAAAGGTTAATTTATGGGTTACATTCAAGTGTGTTGCGCCTGGTGAATTTTTGGAAGCTAGACCAGTAGCAGAGACGCTACATCATATCTCTATGTACAAGGTTACGGCTGAGCATGCGGGAGTTGTTTCTTTGAGTACCTACCAGGAGGGAAGTGATGAAGATAGTACACTCGTCGACCTCCGAAAAATGAGCAAAAGAATATCAGGTCCTCAGGTTGATTTCACCGCAGGAGCTACTACCTGGCGCGGTCATGTGCCTTGGCAGTTGGTTGGTCAGTCGATGACCGAGCCTGGTGTTGACGTGATCCAGGATATCACAGGGTATCCAACAAATATTGTGGCAATGTATATTTTTATATATCCATGTATGACAGAGGAAGCTACAACTACTATGCATCATCAAGTTGGAGGGGACCTGTCGACTGCAAACACAATCCTTACTGTTTACTCATACTTTGCTTTTGAAGGTATTGTCAGTGTTAACTCTCTTATCACTCCAGCTGATTCATTTAACATCATCCTTGAGGACAAGGATGATTTGAAGGGGAGGGTAATGTCATGTACCTAGCCAAGAGGGTGTTTCATATTCCTAGTTAGTGTCATTGGTTAGTAGTTAATATTGTTGGTAGTACTTAGCCTACCAGTGGGTGCGGTTATCACTTGTAATGGTTGGTTTAGATAAAACCAGATGGAGTCTTAGTATCCGTTAGATCCAGGTTAGAGGGATTGTAGCTTATAAGCTAATGGAGTCTGTAAGAGAACATCATCAAAAAAATTATAATAAAATTCAATCGTTTATCCGATTTTTAGGCTGTTCGTAAGAGCAGAGAAACTTGATTTTCAGAGTCAAGTGTTTATCTTGTCATTGTACATCTAGGTACATGACAGAGTTGAATTCGGGTGCTTATCTTAATATTTTCATAAATTATAATCGTGAAAATTGCAGTCGTTAGACGTTGAATTAATCAGCGATAATCAACCAAACGAGCGACAACTTGACTAAAGCTAGCGATTGACTGACCAGCGAGCGCACGAAAGACCATCAAGCGATGGAATCTCTATCGCTTGATGGAAACTCTATCGTGTATGCCTATTTGCCAGGACTAGCATATAGGCATATGAGTTTGGCAGTTTGGCATACCCATACTGGGTGCATATATGTCAAATATCATGTTTTGGCATGTGCATAGGAATAGGCCTGAGGAGCTTGGAGGAACTTCATCAACAAAAGGTATGTGGAGACTAAAACTTATCTATCACTCATAAGTCTATTATATCTTCTAATGAGACTAAGTCGTATAGTTATATATGCTTTTATATTATACACATTTGATATTTCGAGCTGAGTTTATCTCGCTTATCTATTTCTCGAAATACGTGTTGGAAGTTTTTTGCTTTTAACTATGTTCGTCGTATTCTTGACGAATTTAGTTGGAAATAATTTATTTGTTGGAAACTAAATATTAAGTCAAAAGACGATCATGTGAAAATTACCTTGAACATCTTATATGATTTATGTGAGACAGGTCATTTGATATTAGCTCGGGAAGTTTCGTATTAATCATTAGATCACTTGAAAATTATTTAAAGCTAATGGTATGTGTGAGATTACCATTTTCGTCATGCAAGGATGTTTCAATGATTGAAATGAGAGTGTAGAACGATTACCCATGTCTGGATACAACACGGTATGCATACCCAGTATGCGAACCCTATTTTGATGATTCAGGTTCAGAACTCTTGTCGGCGTACCTACTACGCGAACGGATTTACTTGAGAAGGTCGGAACTCTTGTTTGCGTACCTAGTATGCAAACGGGTTTACCTGAGTTGGGTCCGGAACGGTTGTTCGGGAACCGGGTTTGCGGACGTCTTGACTAGGCCAAGGTACGGATCGCCTGCCCAGCTTGCGAACACAATGTCTAAGTTCTAAAATCGGTAATGTATGATTCTCATACTAATGAACTAAAACATTTATGATTTAAGGAATGCAACTTAACTTTGCAAACCGTGGCTTAATAATCATGAATTGATTCTTGTATAAGTACTTTGTACGATTACGAATCAAACCGATTTCGTTTTAATTTGTTTATGAATATTTCTATGAGATAGTGAACAATTAAAAAACTCTATTGAAAGACAATTAGATTCATTTGATTATCTATCATGATTGATTGATCATCATATTTGATCTAGAAGTGTTAGATGAATACGGCTAAGTCAAAAGTGTTCACATGGCTAACTTCGGTTAACTGTTATTGGGCCAACCAAATATACAAGTTTAGGTACGGTTACCCATATCTAAATGTAAGTATATTTCTTTTGTGTGTAACAAGCTAAGACCATTTAACGGTGGATATTAATTGCTTAATTTCAAAGCAGACTTAGCTTGAATCTTAAATCAGGAGTTCACCTAACGGTGAATATTGAATGCTTTGTTACTAAGATATCTTAGCTTTTATTATAAGCAACCCTGATTTGAAAGACTATATAAGGGAG
Organism: Papaver somniferum; assembly: GCF_003573695.1. Lineage (NCBI taxonomy): Eukaryota > Viridiplantae > Streptophyta > Magnoliopsida > Ranunculales > Papaveraceae > Papaver > Papaver somniferum. The sequence goes on along the minus strand of NW_020620825.1, from coordinate 8,101,430 downwards.
AACTCTAGCAACTGGAAAACCTAAACCCGACACTTTCTTGTGTCCTAGTTGCAAAGTAGAGTCGATTCTCCTTTAATCTAGGTTTTCCAAAACCATTATTAGGTTAACGACTTGAAGACTTCATTTGGGATTCATGAAGCCAGATCTAACTATTTTCTATGTAGTTGCGTATTCTGATCTTACTTGTTCTATCATATTGAGTTTTATCTTCTCTAAGATTTACTCGAGATTTATCTCCGATAGGTAAGATATAAAAAGTAATCACAACAGTTCTTCGTCTCAGACTCTTGTGATTCTGCAATCACTTCTTCAGTTAATCAGTTAGGTTATTATGAGGTGACTAATATTTCTAGGATGCTCTTCCGGAGTATAAGACAAGATTATTATTTGGTTCTTGCTCACCTTGATCTTTATATTAAAAGACGGAACAAAAAAAGAATAAAGGGACATGTTTGTGGGAGACATATTTGTTTATAAGTCTTCGAATTTGGGTCGTAGCAACTCTTAGGGGTGAGATCATCTAAGGGAATCAAATGCGCAGAATCCGGCGTGGTTATGGAGGCGTAATGAACGCGATTATAGCTTAATCGATGTGAGACTTGTTTAGGATCAACTATGTTCCAGTCTGAAGTTAACTTGTAGTAGGCTAGAGTCTGTAGCGGCTTAATACAGTGTGGTGTTCAAATCTGGACTAGGTCCCGGGGTTTTTCTGCATTTGCGGTTTCTTTGTTAACAAAAATTCTGGTGTCTGTGTTATTTTTTTTCCGCATTATATTTATTTATATAATTGAAATATCACGAGTTGTGCATAGTTCAATCAGTTGATAAACCCGACCTTATTTGTTGGATAGAACTTGATTGACACTTGGGAATTGTTCTTTGGTACCGTCCAACTTATTTCTCATATCAATCAGGCTCACTGATTTCTATTTGTTCGATTTGATGATTTTATTGAGAAATAGATAAATCTCCTTGATATATTTCTTGATTAAGTCTCACTTTTAAGTTGGTTCTCTCGGAATTATATTGGAGTTTGGTCCATATAGATTGCCGAACAAGTTGTTGGGTGTGGTTGTTATACCCTCGCCTTTTCAATTGGTATCAGAGCAGGAAAAACACGCTAAGACCTTATAAGTCTGTGTTTGTAGCAATCTGACTCTATGAATGGAGGTGTTATGTCAGACAAACGCATCACCAGGAATAAAAGTTCTGTTTCTATGGAATCTATTAAAGAAAAAGACTTGTGAGACTCAAATATAGATGAACGTCTTGTACCCATGAAACAAACAAATATTAATAAGTGTTATACTCTTTACCTTACTGATGAGTCTGACTCTGAAGTAGAAAGGGAAGCAGCCAAAGAAACTGCAGTAATTCTAAGACAAGATATAATTCAATCCACTGAAGTTATGAGGCTGAAAACAAAGTTAATATGCTTATTGGTATGGTTAATGATTGTGACTCTCAGTTACCGTGAAAAAAATCCGAAGTAACCTTGTCAAATAATTTACTGAAAGTCAATCTGGAGGAGAATTCTTTAGAGATTAAACAACTATTGAGTAAATCCTCTATTCAATGCAAGGTTTGTTCTGAAGAGTCCACTATACCTATTGCTTCTGACAATACTGGGATGTTAGAAAACATGAATACTTCTAATCGTTGTTCTCTAACGAAATCAGTTTCAGAAGATAAGTTGCAATCCCTTCCTATTACTAAAGGTGTGCTTACAACTTCCTCTAATCAAGGAATTGCTACATTTCACGGAAGGAAGAAAACTTCTAACAATTATGTTAAACTTACTCATTCTAATCACTCCAGTGATCAGAAAGTATATTTCTTTTGGGATACAAATGGACATGTTCTACAGAAGTGCAAATTAAGGTTGGATGATAACTATATTGGTCGACTCTAACCCACCTTAGATTTAATACTCAAAGGTGTAACTGATATTCGTATGTCTAAACCAATCGGTTTTAGGACTCGCCCTGAGAATTTTTCCAGGAAGATCAGTTCAATTTGGTTCTCTAATATCAGAACTGCAATAGTAGCTTTAACTGAATCGATCAAGAAAGTTTCAAAAGAATCTGAAAAGACGAGGGTACCCAAATACATCACAATGTTTTTATTTGATCCCAACTTATTCAATCTCTACCGTGTATAAACCTCTTGGAGATACAATCACTCAAGAAATATTTCAACACGGTGTCCACTTGAAATAGGGTTAGTCCGGACTTGCCTAACAAAGTGAGAATATCAAAGTCAAGTGGAGAAATCTAATACACTTTGTGTGATCGTCTATGGATATAAAATCGAGACAATACAACAAAAAAGTGTTCACCTGATAATCGAAATCTTATAAGATATATATCAAGTGCCTAATTAACGTACAAGTGTATTTACTTTAATTATAATATAAAAAAAATTATAATACGGAAATAGTAAAGCACACACACCAAGATTTTGTTAACGAAGAAACCGCAAGTGCAGAAAAAACCCCGGGACCTAGTCCAGTTTTGAATACTCAAATGAATCAAGACGCTACAAAAAGTAAACCTACAACTTCGTGTAGACAATACTAAGTAAACTAAAATCCTAGTTACTCAGCTTCAGCAGTATTATTGTTATGACGATATCTAGCAGAACCGAAGTTCTCTATAGGTATTAGTTTTGATAATATCCAGCAGAACTGAAGTTCTCAATAGATATTTGATATTAGAAATCCTAGCAGAACAAGTGTTCTCTTTAGGAATAGATCTAATATATCTTCTTAATGGTTCAATCTCTCAACAGGACAAGATTCCTTTGGATCGTATTCCAAACAGTAAAGGATAAACTGTTTGGTAACAAAACTCACTTTATAATCACAATACCAGAATACATGATATAAGCATAGTTCGAGATCTTCAATTTTTAAGATCTGTTACCAGATACGAAGTTCATCGGTTGCAAGATCAAACAAGACAATGATTACCAAAATAATCAGTTTTGATTACAAGGTTTATGATAAAATCACAAACTACTTGTTGATCTTAAAAAGGGATGTAAACACCTATTTAATCCCGGAAAATCAAGTCACAGAAAGTTACACCAAGATCAAAACACAAGAACAAAAGTCTTCAAATCTTCAAAGTCTTCAATCTTTGATTTAATCTTCAAAGTAACAACCTGCAACAAGAAACTTGATTCCTTATTGATTTGTTGCACAGAACGGAGTCTGTTAACAATGGCAAATCAATGAATCTATCTTACGGATCTAGAAAGACTTAGATCCGTAGAAACGTTAATCTTTGATCTAGTTTGAGTGAGCCTTATATCAGAAGAGAAGGTTCTCAAGAATAAACAAACTAGGTGCAATCAAAGACTCAACAACCATTAGTCAAACAAATCAATAATGGAAAACTAAAATAACAATGCAATCTTCTAGTTTCCCACCAACGGTACTAATAGAGCTTCTTGATCCCACATAAGTCTTTAAACCGAGCGGCCGTAAGCGATTTCTCCTAATTAGGGTACTCTCCACTCCAACAGGCGGCTCCACCAGTAACAACACAACTGAGGTAGTTTTGCTGGCTCTTAGGATAGTTTGCTAGAGATGAAAACTTAGGTATTTATAGATCAAGGAAGTTTGGACACCAAGGAATTTCCAAAACCTAAAATATTCTCAAGATATGCAATAAATAGCAAAATTCGGTTTTCATAATTCCTGTAAATAAGATGCTCAAATCTTAATGTTGACATTATTCACGTATCCTCATTAACCAAATATATGTTCGGTATCTCTAATATTTCTAGAATAATAGAAAATTCGGTAATATATTTTCGGAATTATTTTTGTGTTAAAAACACTGAAAAGGAGAGGGTACCCAAATATACCTCAAGCTAAAACTTTTCCTACCTATAAGTCCTTTCTCCGAAAGTGATTGTCTATGGAAGGAGTCGAGACAATACAACTAATCGGTTCACACTTCGTGTGATCGTCTATGGATACGAGATCGAGACAATACAACAACGAAGTATGTTTACTTGATGCAAAGGTTCGGACTTAACCAAACAAAATAAGATTGCTTATCAAGTAAATAGGAATTAACGTTTGTGTAATTTACTTTAATTATAATAAAACAATTATAATGCAGAAAATAAAAGTAAATGAAACAACAAGATTTTGTTGAAGAGGAAAATTGCAAATGCAGAAAAACCCCGGGACCTAGTACAGAATTGAATACTCTCAAGATTAAGTCGCTACAAAAAATTACACTAACTTCGTATAGTTGAGACCAAGTAACTAACCCTACAGTTCACCTAGTTCCGTCTGTTTTCCCACGCCTCCAACTTATAAATAAGTCACGTACTTGGATCAATCCCTTGGTTCGTATTCCAAACAGTAAAGGAACGAGAAATCGGTTTGGTATCAACTCTATTCAACCAAGTGATATGAGTCGGACAAAGGCTCTTCCGTTTATCTCAACATAAACTCCTTCGTAAGGTCTAGATCTATATTATGTTCAATCACCCAAAGGTAATCGATTAATATTAAGCCAATAACACATTTAATCCGAAGAACCGTGTTGATGCCGATCTACTCAATTAATTAATTCAATCTACCACAAGGATAAACCGATTATTAATTGGATCCTCTTTTACCGAAACAAGTATTGTGCATACCAAAGATTGTAAAACCAAAGTCAGATCTTGAATATCTTCTTTGTCTTCAAATCTTCTTAAATATTCAATAAAAACCTGCACACAATCACTTGAATCTCTTGTGATCAATCACGCACAGAACGAAGTCTGTTAACAGTGGATTATCACAAGATCGTCTTTAGAACTAACAACAGTCTAAAGATCCCTGTCGAAACTATGAACTAGTTTGAGTCAATCTTATATCAGAAGAGAAGATTCTCAAGAATAACAAACTAGGTGCAATCAGATTTCAACCACCGTTAGTCAATCAAATCAATCGAAAACAAAGATAAACCGCAATTATCTAGTTTCCCACCAACGGGTCGCGCTAGAGCTTCTCAATCCCAAATAAGACTTTAGACTGAGCGGCCGTAAGAGATTTCACCTAATTAGATTACTCTCCTCTCTGATAGGCGGCTACACCAGTAACAACAACAAAAGAGTAAATCTGTTGTTACGAAGGATTAGTTTGCTAGAAAGGAAAACTTCATGTATTTATAGACATGGAAGTTTGGACACCAAGGAATTTCCAAAACCTGAAAATATTCTCAAGATATTCATTAAAGCACAAGTTCGGTTTCCATAATTCCTGGAAATGCTCTGTCCAAAAATAACGATCGAAAATCTCTCGGAAAATCTAATTAGTAAATGCACATTACTAATTCTGTAATTTCCCTACAAAATGAAATTAATAACCTTAATTAAAATATTCTTAAATTACTTATGTTTCGATCCTGGGATTCTCTTCTCTTATCCGTTAAGGAATATCTTTGAAAAATTATAGAAATAAACATTCACAACACGTGTTCAAAGTTTGTCGACATCTTTAATTTGTAAGTTCTCTTTCACACTTACAACCTTGAAAACGATTTTCCACACTTCCAAACAAGTTTAGAATTGGTTCATCTGACTTTCCAGAACTATGTGATTGATCAAACCAACATTCAATCACAATCATGGGTTTAACGGTTCTACCAAAGCAAGTTTCGATTCTACCTCCATGTGAGTACTACGCATAGTAACACTAGCTTCCAAAAGATTCGGTTGACTAGGTACTAGGATCGGTTCCCCATATATATATGGTATCTAACTTATATGTGTTTCACATGTCCATAGGATCGGTTCCCCTTTCTGCTATAAACCTTGTTGCACCCCATACAAGGATCGGTTCCCCTTGATGTACTACACCCCTTACTAGGATCAGTTCCCTTTCCCTTACAAGGATCGGTTCCCTTTCCCCAAGGTCAGATATAATCTGATCATACCACAGGTGATTACTTAACATGGGTTTTACTAATAAAATTTATACCAATACATAAGTCAGGACTTTGTGAATAGTTATACCAAGAACACAACAAGTTGTGAGCGGTTATACTCTATCACACATATTGGTTGTTCATAAGATATGCAATGAATAACAAAACCAATAACTCCTGGCAATTTCCTTTTCGGTTCACAAACAAGTTTATGAACTTACTTCCTTAGAACACATGTAAACATTGTTCCCTAGGATCAAATCCTCACCTCATACCCATACACAATCACAATAGCATTCAAACGATTATGTCGATGTCTTATCTACAAAGTTTAATGGTTAAGCAATAAACATCGTATTGTATTCCTTAATACCATGTCTATCTAAAGTTCATATATGCTTCGCAGTTATGTTTTCAATATGCACGACTTGAAAGCAACTTTAGGGAATGAAACAGTTCAAGTCAAATATCACTAACCTCAAGTGGAAGGATGATTGTTTTCGTTGTAGCTCCTTGCTTCTTCACATATTCAAGACTTCACAATACTTTTAATGTCTCATATCCTAATACTTTCAAGCTAACCTATACGAAGTTTAACTCTAGTACATAATCAAGCGACTCTTAACATGAGTTTTGATTCACTAAAATATGACAACCAAACTTGATATACCAACGCTTGGTGGGTTCAACCGAGAAATGCTCTAACAATCTCCCCCTTTGTCAATTTTAGTGAAAAACTCTTACATCATATGGATAAACAAATTACAAGAATTCATTACACTCCGCTTAATTCCCGATTCAACAGCACAGTAAAACTGCTTACATTCAATCCTTGAAAATACCGCTGTTGACATTATAATAACAAAGCAAATACTCCCCCTAAGGAAGATAGGTAGATATTCAATCCGCACATCTTTGTTATACCAATAAATATGACATGTTACTCCCCCTTAGTCTGTGCTTTCACTCTTTCGTTAGATAAAACATTCAAGTACCAATGTTCTTTTCCCTAGCGATGCCAATCAATATAAAATCAATACCAGCACTACCTGTTTACTCCATATATTTCTCCCCCTTTTTGTCACAAAAATGACAAAGAAACGAAAAAATAAAGGACAACACGAAAAGAATCTTACAAATCTCGGAATAGACTTGCAAACCTGTAGAGTTAGGCACGAGGGTTCCACACATCACCTTCTGATAATCAAAACCGAAACTACAAGTAGTCTTATTTTGATATGTTACCAAGGAAACAATTGACCAAAAAAAAATTTCCCATTTAGTTTAGCAAACCAAAAACAACTAATCACATTAGTCCCTTTGATAAATCTATTGTTCAAAAACAACCGCTTAATTCGATAAAACCAAAATAAAGATAAACTCCATTTTTATCATCAGGTTCTAATTATCCATAAACTTTTAGACCTTTCAATTTTAAACAAGCCAAACACTAGGTTAGTTAACTAGCATTTCCTTCTTTAGGCATTCGATTAGACTTGAATAACCGAAACCTCACTTTGATAAGACAAACTAAGATCAGAATTAACTTAGTTTCTTATCCGGAATTAAATTGGACTAAACAACTCATCCCGTACACATATTATTTTTTTAATCCATAAATAATTCATACAAACCAAAATAAATCAACTTGCATAATTATTCACCTCAACCGGAAGCAATTGAAACAACATACACATTAAAAGCATCGCAATTGCACCGTAATTTTGTAATCCTAAACAATTGATACCATACAAAATCAAGATAACAATAGTTTTTCTTAACCGGAACCAATTAAATTACACACACACATCAATTGTACCGAAATTTTGTAAGCCTAAACGATTGATACCACACAATAAAGCAAGATAACAATAGTTTTTCTTAACAGGAACCAATTGAAACACACATCCACACACACATCATGGAATAAATATCAATTGAACCTAAATTTTGTTAAGCAAAAGCAACAAATATATATAATATAAACTCATGCTTTTCTTAAATAGGAAAAAAATTAACTAACAAGATTGTTACCTCAAATTTCGCATCCACTTCTCCAATATGATAGCATCTTCGTCCAGGGAGAATTGATATCGAAATATCACCACGTTGTCATCCTTATGCATAAACAAAAGAATAACAATGAACCTCAACCTTTACCAGAGAAAGGTTGAAAACCGATTTTAACAATTGCAAGCAAAAGTTGAAAACCGTCGAAACACATATGCTTTTATGCTAAACCAAAACCGATTCAACATATTGTGACTTTTTCACATATTGTTTCTATTAGAACCCCTCATGATCCTTTGATAAAGCCTACCTACTAGGGCTAGAACTTAATCCCGATAAATCAGAAAGTCACCCAAACCATAAGGGTTCACAAATATATGAGATCGAATATTAAGGTAGTGAAACCGAAATCAAACATCCCATAAACATACATAGCAATAAGATAAAAGCAATTAAGCACAAGCTATGTAAACCAACAACTATCACAAGAAAAATTACCAATCAAATAATCTTATTCATAATAGACTTTATTGAAAGAAATCAAAAACTACTGTCTATTTTACAAGAAGGGATTTAATCTTCTTTTGCTTGCTCAGAAGAGTCTTCTTCAGACACAATTACTTGTTCTTCTTTTAGGAACTCATCATTGATTGCTACAATTCTTTCCAGAGTTTCTGGATCATTTCTGTATACAAACATCAATTATCTCTGAATACAGTCTAATTGTCTTCCAAGACGTAGAATGTGAAACATGAGATCTCAATTACTGTAGATTTGATCATAAGAGATGCTTGATCCCTTTTGAGATCCATACATTCGGTTAATGAATCCTTGAGAGATAGTTTTAATAACTTTCTCATCTCCAAAGTTGTTTCCCATTGTTTTTTCACACAACTTGGTGATGAGACAGGGATATCCAAGATTTCTATGGAATCCTGTAACATTGAGAGATTCAATGATTTTGAATATTTGATTGATAATCATTCCACAGATATCAATCTGTTTCTTGCCTTCAAGGAGGTAAAAAATCATTTCAGCAAAATATTTATTCCATTGAGAGGAATTTCTTGAGCAATCATAGAGAGTTAGTACGGCCGGTTTACCGAAAATCCTTAAGTATAAGGGAACGTCTTTGGTTATCATTCTTCCCAGTAATGAATTTTAAAATGTTATCATGCTCAATTTCAGAACCCGTGATCATATGCCCTTTCACTTTATAGTTGATGACTTCTGATATCATCTTTCTGTCAATATGAAGAACCGAACTTCCAACGAAGGTGCTAAAAGTAAGTTTTTTATGATTCATATTGTGAATATTACCATAAAAGATTCTTACAACATCAGGAGAGTCTTTTTCAAAACCGAACATATTTTCCCCAAATTCGATCTTGAACAAAGTTCACATAGCTGGTTTCTGAAACATCTGGATCGAATCGTTTTTCTTCAGTGAAGCTAGTTTCCTTCATGGCTTGATATCTTCCAAAGCATATACTATCTACAAAACTTGTAAAGTCATGCTTCATTTGATCAAGTGTGGATTCTTGATTTTCTCAACTTCTTCAGAAGATAAGAATTGATTTGAGACAAACTTGTCTTCATCAGAGATCTCTTCTCTTGTTTTCCTCTTTCCCATACTTGTGATAAAATGAGAATCCATAGTTACGGTTTTGAACAATCTTCCCAAATATGTCCGAAAACATAGCAAGAGGTTATCTTTTATAGGAATATTTGTCAACAAAAACCAGAAATAACTAGTTTTAGGAAATACACCCAAAATCGGAAACCGTGGCTTGTGGGGAAACAATTCCGATTTTGCATCTAGGTATTTCTTTTGGAAAACCGGCTTTCTATGGACTGGGTCTTTAGCTTGGTTTGATTCCAAGTTTTTGTCCAATAGTCTGTGTACTCTTTTATTACCAGAATGTGATAATATTACTTGAAGTTTCCTAGAATATACAGAGAAAGTTTTGAACAAAATATGATATTTGTTGGAAATATCATCAGAATCAAAGACCACATAATATTTCAAAAGATCACTTGCTTCATTAAAACAGTTGTGAGGTTCATGAAGCAATCCATTGTTAATAAAATTATTAACTGAAAACTTATTCCTTAAAGGAATACATATTTTCCAAAATCGCATCCTAGAGAGCGAAGCATTGACAGAATCATATCTGAAAATATGCATGTATATACTTTGGTAGTCTGACCAAAATATATTTAATGTTCCAGATTTAATAGGAACACAATATCCATGGTTCACACAAATCATAAGAGGAATCTTACGCATTTTCAGGATACAACTTGTTACATCCGCCGTCCTCGTGATGCTTTGAGGACGGCGGATTGATCTTTCCAATGATATCGAGTCCCCATCTATGAAAGGTCCACGGACTGCTTATCGAATGCAGGGGAGTCGACGGTGCATGGATAAGGTTTCCGTGAATTTGGCATTTTTTTCATCTCTGGACAAAAACAGCTGCATCATCCTTCATGGTTGGCCAGTAGTATTTCTCGTGTATCTGAAGAAATAATTTCCGTTTTCCTTGGTGTTCGCCTTCGTGCATATATTTCAGCATGATTGGGATTTCTGCTTCGTTCAAACATCGTAGAAAACTTCCTCCAAAGCTCTTACGATATAAGATTCCTTCGTGGAATAAAAATCTCTCGTACTTTTGTTTTATTTTGGCTGCATCCTTCCTATTGGTGGGGAGTATGCTATCACGAAGGTAACTGATATATGGATCCTGCCAGTCCCCAGCGTGACCGATATTGAAAACTTCTAATTGATGTGGTGGCGCTTGACAGTTGGAACAGGTTCTTTGAAGTAATCGAGATTGAGTCTCCATTTATGGCCAGCCAAGGCGTTGCAAACGGCGATAGAGTGTTACCACTAATGTTTGCCCGCATATTTCATCATGGACGCGGTTGAGTTGTTGTTGTGCTTCTCCCTCTCCAAGACATCTTGACAAGGAACCGTCTGGATTTCGATGATATAGCACCCCTCGGATCATGAAGAAATTTTGTAAGGTTTTGAGACTGGCCTTTCCCTGGAAAAACGAGCTGTTAAGCTCTTGGATAATTGGTGTTCTCCAGTCGCCAGCTTCATCCTTTTCGGGTTGTGAAAGCCATGTTGAAGCCACGGTTCGTCTCTTCACTGTCATGGTTTCATCAAAACCTTCAAATTGCAGTTTTGATGCTAGCGTGGCTAGGCAATCAGTGTGTCGGTTGCCGCTGCGCCCAATATGCGTTATGGTCGCTTTGGCGAAGTAGTTTAGCAGTTTTTGTGCCTCTGCTCTGTATGGGGCCAAGGTTACTTCCTTCAGTGCGTATACCCCGTTCACTTGGTTGACAAGTAATTTAGAATCCCATCTTATTTCCAGACGTGTGTCTCCATCTCGTTTAGCCAAGGACAGTCCGATGAGAAAGACTTCATATTCTGCTGAATTGTTAGTGTAGGGGAAGTCTAGCTTGAAGGAATGCGAGAATACTTCACCGGCCGGGGATACTAGAACCACACCCGCTCCTCCAGTACCGTTGTTAGTATTAGCGGAGCCGTCGAAGAATAGTAGCCACGTTTCTTCTTGGATGAAAGAGATTTCTGGAAAGTCTCCAGGGAGGTCCTCGTGTAGCGTCATGGTATTCTCTCCCGGAAACGCCGCCAGCAAATCCACAACTTCTTGCCCTTTGATGGCTCTTTGGGAAGCGCATATTATGTCGAACTATGATATTTTGAGGATCCATTTGGCCGGTCTTCCTATTAGGGCCGATTTTGAGAGGAGGAACTTCACACGATAGGACTTAGATATAAGCACCACTTTATTGGAAAGCAGGTATTGCCTGAATTTCTGGATGGAGAGGATCAAAGCTAAGCACGCCTTTTCTTCTTTGGGACATCTGAGTTCGGCATCTCTTAAAGTCCGACTGAAGTATTAGATGCGATGCTCAATCCCTTCGTCATCTTCTTGGGCGAGGAGAGCTCCAACAGCAGTGTCACTAAAGGCAGTGTAGAGGTGTAGCGGTCTTCCTTGTATGGGAGATTTCATGATGGCTGGGAAAGATAATGTTTTGCTGAATCTTCTGGAACGCTTCCTATTGTAGTGTGGTCCAGACGAAGCTTGCTCCTTTCTTCAGTAAGGGGGTAAACGAAGCAATAAGTTGAGCCAATCCTGGTATAAAGCGGCGAATGTAGTTTATTTTACCCATGAAACTCTGGAGTTCTTTCATGGTTCGCGGTGGTGGCATCGTGAGGATGGCTTGTGTTTTAACTGGGTCAACTTTAATTCCCTCGGCAGTCACCTGGAAACCTAGGAACTTGCCCGAAGAGACACCAAAAGCACACTTCAATCGATTCATCTTCAGTTTGTACTCGCGACATCTTTCGAATACTTGTCGTAGAATTCCTGCATGGGTTGTCCGAGTTTTTGACTTAACCACTATGTCGTCTGCATAATTTTCGACTTGCTTATGCATCATATCGTGAAAAATGGTGGTCATGGCACGTTGGTATGTGGCGCCAGCGTTTTTCAAACCGAAGGGCATCACAGTTTAGTAAAAGTTTCCAAGAGGAGTTCGAAAATCCGTCTTACTTGCATCGTGTTCGTACATCTTTATTTGGTTGTGACCGCTGTATCCATCCATGAAAGAGAACATGCCATGTCCACTGGTGGCGTCTACTAGCATGTCAATGTTGGGGAGCGGAAAGTCAGCTTTAGGGCAACATTTGTTCAAATCCCTAAAATCGACACAACACCTGATCTGGCCATTCTTCTTTTTTACCGGAACTATGTTGCCAACCAAGTGGGGTGGTAAATCGGTTTGATGAAACCAGCCGCTAGTAGATTTTGAATCTCTACCTTAATATGTTCTTCCACATCATGCCGGAATTGTCTCGGGGTTTGCTTGACCGGTTTGGACCCGGGTATCATGTGTAAATGATGAGTGACTAGATTCTCGTCCAAGCCAGGCATTTCCTCGTATGTCCATGTGAATACATCTTGATATTCCTTAAGAAGGTCTACCAGCTTTACGCGTTCGTCCGTGCACATAGTCGAGCTGATCGAGATGGGTCGCGGAGATTCTTCACTCCCGACATTAACAACCTCAAGTTCTTCCATGGTAGAGTTGGTCCCGTCTTGTAGCTGTCGTGGTGCATAGGTACTTCCTCTTGCGGCTCATTACTACGTTTGCGTTCCATTGGGCGGAGAGACTGTGCGGTAGTCTCTCCTGTTAGTTGCTAACAGCGGCGCTGATATACGGTTTTCCCTTTTTAATCATGGACCATGATAAAAGCCCGTCCTCACTGGGTATGGGTGCAAGCCACACTCCGGTTTGGAGGGCGTAGGCTGGCGTGTCTCTCTTTCGAAGGGGTGATGTGAGACCGGGTTTCTACGTAAAACGGTGCAGGACCATCGCTTTCTTCAATGGACGTCCACTTTGGCAGTGGAGTGTGGTGAAACTTGTTGGTTGTGGCCTGCGGGCCTTTTTTTGGCTCAAAAATCTCCATGCCGCAGATCGGCGCGTAGGGAGATAATGATGCGGCGATGCGAACGACTTCTCCGTTTAACATGGTTTTCAAGCACTGGTGATACGTCGAAGGAATGATTCTGTTGTCGTGGAGCCATGGTCTTCCCAGTATCATGTGGTAATATGGCTCCTTTTCGATTACCTCGAACCTTACTTTTGACTGGACAGGTCCTACTGATAAATTCAGGTTGACGTACCCATACGTGCTGGTTTGGTTTCCTTCGAAATCGGTCATTGTAGTGGACTGTCTCACGACTTCGTTCGACCGTACCCTGGCCGTTATGAGCGTCCTGAGGGTAACAACGTTAGAAGATGCTCCTGTGTCAATGATAGACCTTTTGAATTCCATATCCTTGATACGGGCTGTGACGTGTAGGACCTGGTTATGTCCTTCCTCTGCCATCATGTCGTCGTCAGTAAACGTGATATTGTTGATGGACATCTCTGGTGTTCTTGACGTTTCCAAGCGTGAATGAATCAAGGACACATTTAAAGTTATTCGATTGATGTCGGTGAACGTCTCCATCCATTGATCTTTTGAAAAATATAAGAGTTCACATAGATTCCCCACTAGCGAGGCCGCTTCCTGGCCTACTGGTTTCTGGTTAGTAGTGAAGTTGTTGACTTGGGAGTGATCGTTCGGGATGTTAGCACCCAGTCCTGGAGTTTCCGGGGCAAGTGAATCGTTCTATTCTGCCGTTAAGTTGATGAGGAAATCCAGTATGATGTTAATCGCATCTTTCATCAGACCCATGTTCTTGGTGTGGATCTCCTGAATCCGCACCAAGTCAGTCAGCCTTGGAATTCCTTCGTCGATCGCGTTGTCGGGCGTTGCGTTGGGGGAGGAAACATTGTCGTTCACCTGAGTGGAACTTGAGGACACGGATTCAGACCTAAAACCGACCATCTTCCTGAGTTAGAGAAACGTGTTCTGAAATTGTTATTGGAACCGAGAAATTGATCTCCCACTGTGGTCGCCAATTGTTTGAGGGTGAAAACGGTTTCTGCTGATTTCGGTAATTTCAGGTGTGTGGGTGAAAAACGAGTCTAAACCATAAACGATGTACTGCAAGGGAGTACTTTAGATTCAAGAGATCAATCTGTACAAATCCGGCCTAAACCAAGAAATGGACGTTCCAGACTTGCTTCGGTCACAAAGAGGAGGAGAAGGGTTGGTTTTGGGGAGGGAAGCGAAGAGAGTGTTGAGACCAGAATAGTTGATTCTGGAAGAGTAGTTGTTTTGTGACTTGTATCAGAAAGTGGGAAGCTAACAGATGGGAAAGCTAATAAAAGTTTTCTGAGTGTTGTATGATCCTGACCAGAACTTGTTGTTCGGTGGAAATAAGTAATGCCTATTTATACAAGTCGAAGTGAAATGTACTCTGGTCTCATTAAGAAACGGAAAACGGGTAAGTAAATGGGAGGAGGTGGTAACCAGTAACGCTTGGAATTGATGTTCCATAAAAGAAAGCGTTTTACCATTACTCCCTGTATTTACTAACCGCCTCATCCTTATGACACTTTCTTAAAATGAGCGTAGTGTACGCCGCACGATGTAAACCGCCAAACCAATACCCAATGAGCATCCCCCAGTTTGTGACATGTGTTGATGTCTCGAGTGTTTTCGTGGAAAACATGTAGCATGTTGTTGTTGTCTGGCAAGTTGAGCTTTGGAGACTTGCCGACTTGGTGGTGACCTTCAACGGTCGAGATTTTGCATGTTAAGAGGAAGGTAGCCGTTGATTATTGCAACCTTTCGTTTGGTAGTGGCATGAAAGTATGATCAGTATGGCTTTAATATGGCCCAGTTTAGGCGCGGCCAAAATTTAGAGGTTTGGCTTTGTTTATGCGCGACCAAACTAGGGCCAAAGGTTGTCATGTGTTAGCTGGTAACCTTGGACGGCTAAGATATGCATCTTAGATGAAAAGGTGGTCATTGATTGATGCAGACCTTCGTTTTGGTAGCCGCATAGGAAGGATGGCATGGTATGACGCGACAAGGTGGTTGGCATTCCATTGGCACATGTGGTATGGCATGCCTTGGCGCGGTTTGGCATGGCCAAAACTAGGGTTTTGGGCCAAAGGTTACCATGCGTTGTTTGGCGACCTTGGACGGCTAGGATTTACATCTAGGATGGAAGGGTGGCCGTTGATCGTCGCACTCCTTTGTTTTGGTAGCCGCATGGGGAAGGACGGCATGGTATGGCGCGACAAGGTGGTTGGCATGCCATTGGAACATGTGGCATGGCATGCCTTGGCGCGGTTTGGCGTGGCCAAAACTAGGATTTTGGGCCAAAGGTTATTATGCGTTGTTTGGCGACCTTGGACGGCTAGGATTTGTATCTAGGATGGAAGGGTGGTCTTTGATCGTCACACGCCTTCGTTTTGGTAGCCACATGGGGAAGGACGACATGGTATAGCGCGACAAGGTGGTTGGCATGACATTGGCACATGTGGCATGGCATGCCTTGGCGCGGTTTGGCGTGGCCAAAACTAGGGTTTGGGGCCAAAGGTTACCATGCGTTGTTTGGCGACCTTGGACGGCTAGGATTTGTATCTAGGATGGAAGGGTGGCCGTTGATCGTCACACGCCTTCGTTTTGGTAGTCGCATAGGGAAGGCCGGCATGGTATGGCGCGGCAAGGTGGTTGTCATGCCTTTGGCACATGTGGCATGGCATGCCTTGGCGCGGTTTGGCATGGCCAAAACTAGGGTTTTGCGCCAAAGGTTACCATGCGTTGTTTGGCGACCTTGGACGGCTAGGATTTGCATCTAGGATGGAAGGGTGGTCGTTGATCGTCGCACGCCTTCGTTTTGGTAGCCGCATAGTGAAGGCCGGCATGGTGGGGCCAAGGCCAATGGCGCGGATGGCTTGGCATAGTGGGGCCAAGGGTCTGGCACGGACGGCTTGGCATGGTGGAGCTAAGGAAATGTGCGGTTGGCTTGGCATTGTGGGGCAAAGGGTTTAGCATGCCATTGGCGCATGGTGCTGCTAGCATGGTTGGGGCCAAGGAAAGGCGTGGTTGGCTTCTCATGGTGGGGCCAAGGGTTTGGCATGCCATTGGTGCATGGTGCGGCTAGCATGGTTGGGGCCAAGGCAAGGTGCGATTGGCTTGGCATGGTGGGGCCAAGGGTTTGGCATGCCATTGGCGCATGGTGTGGCTAGCATGGTTGGCATGCCTTGGCGCGGTAGACTTGGCTGGCATGGTTTGCCATTGGCACAGTGGTGCGGCTGGCATTGTTGGCATGCCTTGGCGCGGAGATGTGGCTTGCATGGTTTTCCATTGGAACGGTGGTGCTACTGGCATGGTTGGCATGCCTTGGCGCGGAGATGTGGCTGGCATGGTTTGCCATTGGCACAGTGGTGCGGCTGGCATGCCTTGGCACGGAGATGTGGCTGGCATAGATTGCCATTGGCACAGTGGTGCGGCTGGCATGCCTTGGCGCGGAGATGTGGCTGGCATGATTTTCTATTGGCACAGTGTTGCGGTTGGCATGGTTGGCATGCCTTGGCGCGGAGACGTGGCTGGCATGGTTTGCCATTGGCACAGTGGTGCGGCTGGCATGGTTGGCATGCCTTGGCGTGGAGATGTGGTTGGCGTGGTTTGCCATTGGCACAGTGGTGCGGCTAGCATGGTTGGCATGCCTTGACGCGGAGATGTGGCTGGCATGGTTTGCCATTGGCACAGTGGTGCGGCTGGCATGCCTTGGCGCGGAGATGTGGCTGGAATGGTTTTCCATTGGCACAGTGGTGAGGCTGGTATGGTTGGCATGCCTTGGCGCGGTAGCATGAGAATTAGGGTTTGGCATAGATGATGTCGGTTAATGTTAAGGATTCTGCCGTGGAACATGACACATAAAAAAAAAGGTACCCTGGTGTTCTTACGTAGGCATGATGATAGATTCAATAAATGTGCTAATGGTCATAGTGACGTCATGTCATATGTGCGGTTTTACGATTTTAACCCTAAGCTAAAAATCACCATCAACAGCAAGATATAAAAGAAGTCACAAACATCTTCATCTCATCGTCTGTGATTCCAAAATATCTTCTTTCGCTAGTCGATTAAGATTATTGTGAGGTGATTGATAATTTTAGGCTGTTCTTCGGGAATATAAGTCCGGGTAATCAATTGGTTCATGTTCACCTTGATTTATCAAAAGACGGAACAAAAACTCGTAGGTATTTCTGTGGGAGACAGATTTATCTATTACCGTAGACTTTTCTGTGTGATATAGATTTGTTTATTAAAGTCTTCGACTTTGGGTCGCAGCAACTCTTAGTTGTGGGTGAGATCAACTAAAGGAATCAAGTGCGTAGTATCCTGCTGGGAACAAAGACGTAAGAAGCTCAACTGTACCTTGGATCAGTGTGAGATTGATTGGGGTTCAACTACAGTACAGACCGAAGTTAGTTTGTAGTAGTCTAGTGTCTGTAGCGGCTTAATACAGTGTGTGTTCAATCTGGACTAGGTCCCGTGGTTTTTCTGCATTTGCGGTTTCCTCGTTAACAAAAACTTCTGGTGTCTTTGTTATTTCTTTTCCGCATTATATTTGGTTATATAATTGAAATATCACCAGTTGTGCGTTGAATCGATCAATTTGGAAATCCAACCTTTGGTTGTTGATTGAAATTGATTGATCCTTTAACATTGGTCTTTGGTACCGTTCAAGTGATTTCTCTTGTATTCAATTAGATTCGCAGACTTCTATTTTCTTGAGTAAGTATTGAATCGAGAAAGTGAGATATAACTCTTTGATATACTTTCATTAAGATTGAGTCTGGCTGTCTAGTTGGTTCTCTTAAAAGTATATTGGAGTTTGTCCATACAGATTTCTTAGCGAAATATTGGGTGTGGTTGTTAGACCCCCGCTTTTTCAATTGGTATCAGAGCAGGAAAACACGTTAAATACCTTACAATTCTGTGTTTGTAGCGATCTGATATGGACAGTAGTGCTATCTCAATAAATGCACTACCATATCTTGGGATTTCAGAATCTTCTTCCATGACTGATTTAATAAAATATGTAGAAGAAATTCTGTCTAAACTTCCTCTAGGTTTAAAATCCCTTGAAGTGTTCTCAGGTCTTAAAAAGAAACTAGAAATCTTATCTCTTGATGTTGAGGAATACCTCCATAAAGAACAAGAATCTCTTGATAGGTTGAATCTAGTTATGATGAATAATGTTCATGTTGAGGTTGATATTGATTTAATAATCAGTCAGAGCCATGATCCTCCTCTGTGTAATCCAATTGGTTATAACATACTGAACGAATTACAAGAGGAGTTTAAATCTCAGTCTTTAGACTGCATCACCTCAAAGCATGAATCGATTCATTGATCAATTCCTGATACTTCTCATCAAGATAGTAGTACTGTCTTCTTTAATGAAGAAGCTAGGATGTCTCTTATTATCAAAAGAGTTTCCCTTCGCAGTACTAAAAACTTTCTGCAGAAACTGTTTTTTATAAGTTGGAAAACAAGAAATCAGAAACACAAATCTTTTTGGGTTCTCTTGAAGTTCTTTGAAAGACTTATAAAAACAGTTCCTTGGGTGTTTCTCAACACTACAAGATGTAAGAGTTGCTGGAAAGAAACTCTCTCTTGGTGCCATGGTGAGCAAGACACTGTTCACCTCAACACAACTTGATTGTGTTGGAAGTGCATCCCCACCAAGAAATGCCATGTTATGTATACGGTGAGGGAAGCATAAGAACTGGGCACACATATTATGTTGGGTATGATTTTGAATGCTTGATAACATTGTAAAATTCTATCGGATTCTTCTAAAAAGGTATGTCTCTAAGCTTGAGCAAGTTTTATGATGATCTATTACCTTGTGTATCGTTCATGTCTACCTAACTTGATTTGTGTTTAAGGTTCTTAAATGTTCCGGTTTGAAAATAATAGTTCGGGATGTTTGGACTACATGGTACACATACCAGGTATGCATAACATCATTTAAAATCAAAATCCAGGGGTTTAAGTACGCACACCCGTTTGTATACTTCTCCAGGATACGGAAATTCGTTTGCAAACCCGTATGCATACTTGACGTCGATATTCGGTAAAAAAAAAAAATTGGTCGTAACTTCTTCGTCCGAACTCGGAATGACCTCATTCTTTTTGCATCCTCTTCCTATTTGAATTATCTTAAAAATGGTGATGAGAAATCCTAAATTTAGAGGAGGTGAGGTTGGTTTTTGTCCCGTATCTTGTTTTTGAGTGTTTTTTTTCCCGTTTCGTCTTGCTTGTTCCACTTCTCTTGGACTTGGGCACTTGGATTCTTGGAGTAATACTCTTCTAAGATCATTTGTAGATTTTACAAGAATGTTGTTGGTGAATCACAAAGAAGGAAGTTCAAGAATGTTCACAATCATCTTATGTGAACTATCGTGCATGGTCGTTAATGACTTTGTATGTTCTTCTTTGTTAAGAAAATCATTTTATATGCCTTTGGTAGTTATTCTTGGTGTAAATCCGTGCGAAAAAGATTGATTCTACCCTCTAAGGACAAATCATCTTGTATGTGCATTAGGAGTAGATCTTAATGTCTAGTAAATCTTCTGATGAGAATTTTATTTCTTGTGTTTTTTAAGAAGAATAACTCGAGTTTGGAATAGCCATTATTGTGATTACATATAGCTATGTCCAACGTTTTCATCTTTATTGTTTTTAGGTTTATTTGGTTAAATTCTAAAATTGTTTGGAAGATGATTTTAGGTTTCCCATATTGCAATTTGTTATGGGATATGTGTGTTTGCGTCTGTGAACTATGATTTTCCCATACCTTGTCAAAAGTTAAGTCTTTCATATGTCTATATGCATGTATTGATAAAAGAATAAATGAACTTTTGACATTACAAAAGTTTTAAGCCTATTGTATGTCTTTATGCAAATATTGATGGAAGATAGGATGAACTTTTGTTTACGAGGATTATGTCTATTGTATGTCATTGTGCAAATAGTGATGGAAAATAGAATGAATCCTTGTCTATTCCGCGGTATTGATCTTCCCTGATCCATATTCTTATGTATATACTGTGCGGCTCCGTAAGTTCTCTTATGCTGAGCATTTCCGATTAAATTATTCATGGGTTTTCTTGTGGTTAATTTGGTTGAGTCTTTTTGGATTCAAATTCATATTCATATGTAATTTGTTATGTCCAAAGAAATCCTTATTTTCTTGTGAAAGTAAAGTCGCTCTTGTTTTTCTTTCGGGAATGACATTTTACGGGGGAGAGTTCTTAATTGAACTTGTGCTTAATTGCCAAATCTTTGTGGGGAGTGCGGTTGTGGAATATTATAGAAGTTATCTTGTATCTTTATAAACTCCTTGATGAAAGCATTTAGCTTCGGCTATATGATTGCATCTAAAAAGTTGATATGTGCTTACTTTTGGTCATGAAATGTCTCTATGGAAATTTCATTAGGATCCCATTAGTTTTCATATCTTTTCCAATTTTATTGACAAAAAAGGGGAGAATTAATGTGTATTTCACACTAAAAATACATATGGTTTTCGGATCATTATGTAAGGGGGAGTGGTTTCCATGTGAGATGGAGTATTGACTAAGGTGGAGTAATACATATCACCATAGTATTGTTGTCGAAGTTATAATACAATTGAACTTTGATGTTGTCTAATAATATTATGACACTGTGTAACAATGATTGAGAACTCTTGTTTTCTCATTATTATGGCTACGGATTTTCAACAATGATGATGTTAAACTTAGAACCTTTGGTATCATTGGAGTACTTGGAAGTGACGAAGATTTCGAGTAATGTTGAAGAACCAAGAAGATCAGGCATGTGGAAGAGAAGCTACAAAAGTTTATATTTATTTTTGTATTTCATATGTATTGATAGTTTTGTCATTAAAATTGACAAAGGGGGAGATTGTTAGAGCACTGCTCGGTCGAACTCGCATGCGCTTTTATCTCAAGCATGTTTTTCAATGTTAGTGATCAAAACTATAAGTCTTGATTTCTAGACTACTTATAGCTAAGTCTCGGACTAGGATAAAAAGTGTAGTTGAGCTCTAGACTCCATGGCGATCATCATACAAAGACGAAGAACTACTCAAGGAACTGGCGGAACTTCATCGACTAAAAGGTATATGGAGACTTGAACTTATCTATCACTCAAAAGTCTATCTACTCTATCTCCTATATTGAGACAAAAGTCGTATTGCTATATAGACTATGATTATACACATTTTCTCTTTCGAGCCGAGTTTATCTCACTTATCTATTTCTCGAAATATGTGTTGGTAAGCTTTCGCTTTGGCCAAGTTCATCTTTACTAGTGACGAAAGTCATATTAAGTTTCAATTACTTGAAAATTACTTTGACGAAAAATGGTTTGTGAATAACATCTATATAACGTCCTCTAAGAATGTTTCAATGATTGAAATGAGAGTTTAGAATATATAACCATTGCTGGATATAAACATTGTGTGCTAACTCATACGTGTGTAAGTCCTTATTCCTTGAACCAAAGTATGCGTACTTTGCTGATCAGGAAAACCGGAACTAAATTCCGCATACCAGTACGCGCACCATCGGAAGTTCACATCCCGTGAAAATCTGCTGGAGCTTATGAACTGAAAACAAACTTATTCCGGGTACTTAAGTCCGCGTACCAGTCTGTGTACTTAGGTTGGTTATTTTCTAAAAACGATTATTCGTGAACTTAAGCTTATATAAACTAAGGAATACATAATTGCAAACCGTGGCTATAAATTTCATGAATCGATTCGAGTGAATCAAATCGTTTTTTCTTCGATTGTGTCTTGTATACTTCTATAAGATCTAAGCAATTTAACAACTCTCTAACTAGTTCATTTGAGTCATTTGAACTAGTTATAGTAAAGAAGAATATGGTTGATATTTAAGTGCTCATATGGCTAACCATTTGGTTAACTATTGTTGAACCAACTAAATGTACATGTTTGGGTACGGTTATTACAAAAACCTAAAACGTGCATTTTATTTGTGTGTAACAAGCTAAGTTTCGATCTAACAATAGGAAGATATTAGCTTGAATCTAATCAGGTTTACATCTAACGGTGAATATTGAATGCTTTGTTACCAAGGTAACTTAGATTACAAACCCTGATTTGAAAGATTATATAAAGGAGAACCCTAGCAACTGGAAAACCTAATCCCCACACCTCATGTGTGATACTAGTTGTATAATCTAGAGTCGATTCTCCTTTAACCTTAGGTTTCTACCGAGACCCTGTAGGTTAACGACTTGAAGACTTCATTGGGATTGTGAAGCCAGACCCAACTATTTTCTTTGTAGTTGTGTGATCTGATCTTGTTATTTCTATAGTACCAAGTACAATTGTAATATTGGCTTGAGATTGATTTATCCGATAGACAAGATATAAAATAATTCACAAACATCTTCGTCTCATCGTTTGTGATTCCACAATATATTCCTTCGCTAGTCGATTAAGATTATTGTGAGGTGATTGATAATTATAGGTTGTTCTTCGGGAATATAAGTCTGGGTTATCAATTGGTTCCTGTTCACCTTGATTTATCAAAAGAAGGAACAAAAATTCGTAGGTATTTCTGTGGGAGACAGATTTATCTATTACCGTAGACTTTTATGTGTAATACAGATTTGTTTATTAAAGTTTTCTACTTTGGGCCGTATCAACTCTTAGTTATGGGTGAGATCATCTAAGGGAATCAAGTGTGTAGTATCATGCTGGGATCAGAGACGTAAGGAGCGCAACTGTACCTTGGATCAGTGTGAGATTGATTGAGGTTCAACTACATTCCAGACCATAGTTTGTTTTTAGTAGGCTAGTGTCTGTAGCGGCTTAATACAGTGTGTGTTCAATTTGGATTAGGTCCCGGGGTTTTTCTGCATTTGCGGTTTCCTCGTTAACAAAACTTCTGGTGTCTGTGTTATTTCTTTTCCGCATTATATTTGGTTATATAATTGAAATATCACCGGTTATGCGTTGAATCTATCAATTGGGAAATCCAACCTTTGGTTGTTGATTGAAATTGATTGATCCTTGAATATTGGTCTTTGGTACCATTCAAGTGATTTCTCTTGTATTCAATTAGACTCGCAGATTTCTATTTGCTTGAGTAAGTATTGAATCGAGAAAGTGAGATATAACTGTTTGATATACTTTCACTAAAATTGAGTCTGACTGTCTAGTTAATTCTCTTAAAAGTATATTGGAGTTTATCCATACAGATTGCTAAGCGAAATATTGGGTATGGTTGTTAGGCCCCTGCTTTTTCACATATGTATTGAGAGTTTTGTCGCTAAAATTGACAAAGAGGGAGATTGTTAGAGCATTGCTTAGTACAACTCGCAAGCGTTGCTATCTCAAGCTTGTTTGTCAAGTTTAGTCGCTCAAAACTATAGTCTTGATTTCTAGTCTACCTATAGGAGTTTCGGACTAGGATAGATTGTACAGTTGAGCTTTAGACTTGACAGCGCTTACAACTGAAGCCAAAGATATATTGAAGAACTCAGAGGAACTTCATCAACAAAAGGTATGTGGAGACTAAAACTTATCTATCCTCAGATGTATAATCTATTCTTACTTATCTCGTATTGAAACGAAAGTCGTATACGATATAGTCTTTCGTATCATACACATTTGATATTTCGAGCTGAATATATCTTCCTCATCTATTTCTTGAAATACATGTTGGTAGCTTTCTATCTTAGCTACATTCATTATTTTTCTTGACTTTATGCCAAAAGATGATCATGTGGAAATTGCCTTGAAACATCTTACTTGATTTGTGTGAGACAGTCATTTGATATCGACTTGGAAAGTTTCGTATTGATCATTCGGTCACTTGAAAAATTCTTATTAGTTAATGGTGTGTGTGAGACATCAATTGTCATCTTCTAAGAATGTTTCAATGATTGAAACGGGAGTTAAGAGCTAAAACCCGTGTCTGGATACATTACGGATTGTGTACTTAGTGTACGAACTGTTTTAACGAAATTCAGGAACCGGAAGTTTGCATACTCGTCCGCAAACTTATTCGACTATTTAAGTCAGTGTGATTAAGTTTGCATACCCGTTCGCAAACTGATTTAACTGTTGAAGTCCAGGAACCAAGATTGCGTACCCGTTCTCAAACAATTTCAAGTGAGTTTGTTCCGGAGCTAAAGTTTGCGTACCCATTTGCAAACTCTTAGCTTGTGACCAATGTCCGGAACTTAATTTTGCATACCCGTTCGCAAACTTAAGTGGTTCAAGTTCTTAAATCGATAAAGTGTGATTTCATACTCATGAATAAATACATTTATATAATCAGGAATGCAATCTTTGCAAACCGTGGCTTAAATGTTCATGAATTGAGTATTCCGAATCAGTCCGGTTTTGCTTCGCTTCGTTCATGTATTTTACTATAAGATAATGAACAGTTGAACAACTCTATGAAGAACACAATTAGATCCTTTGATTATCTTTGATCATCATAGTTGATCTATATGTGTTAGATTAATGTCGATTAGACAAAAGTGTTCATATGGCTAACCTTAGTTGACTATGATTGAACCAAGTATACACGTTTAGGTACAGTTACCCATATTTAAATGAAGTATATCGTGTGTGACAAGCTAAGTCCATCTAACGGTGGAGAGATATTGCTTTGGTTTCAAGCAAAACTTAGTTTGCATCTTAAATCAGGATTTCATCTAACAGTGAATAATGAATACTTTGTTTCAAAGCTAACTAAGCAAACCCTGGTTTGGAAGATATATAAAGGAGAACACTAAAAACTGGGAAACCTAATCCCCACACCTCCTGTGTGATACTAGTTGCGTACTAGAGTCGGTTCTCCATTAACCTAGGTTTTTCCTAAAACCATTTAGGTTAACGAATTAAAGACTTCATTTGGATTCTGAATCCATATCCAACTATTTTCTCTATAGTTGCGCATTCTGATCTTGCTTGTTCTATCATATTGAGTATTATGTTCTCTAAGATTGGCTCGAGATTTATCTCTGATAGGTAAGATATAAAAAGTAATCAGAAAGATCTTTCTCTCATTCTTTGTGATTCCACAATAACTTGTTCTACTACCATATAATTAAGTTATTGTTAAATGATTGATATTTCTAGGATGTTCTTCGGGAATATAAGACCGTATTATAAATTGGTTCCTGTGCACCTTGATTTATCATAAGACGGAACAAAATTTATAGGTATTTATGTGAGAGAAATATTTATCTTTTAGAATAGACATTTCTGTGGGAGATAGATTTGTTTATAAGTCTTCGACTTTGGATCGTAGCAACTCTTAGTTGTGGGTGAGATCAACTAAGGGAATCAAGTGCGTAGAGTCCTGCTGGGATTCAGAGGCGTAAGGTACGTAACTATACCTTGATGAGTGTGAGATTGGTTAGGGCTCAACTACATTCCAGTCCGAAGTTAATCTTGTAGTAGGCTAGTGTCTGTAGCGTCTTAATACAATGTGGTGTTCAATCTGGACTAGGTCCCGGGGTTTTTCTGCATTTGCGGTTTCCTCGTTAACAAAATTTCTGTTGTCTGTGTTATTTCTTTTCCGCATCATATTTGTTTATATAATTAAAATATCACAGGTTGTGCGTAGTTCAATCAATTGGTAAACCAACCTTTGGTTGTTTATTGAAATTGATTGACACTTGAACATTGGTCTTTGGTACCGTTCAAGTTTTTTCTCATAATAATCTAGCTCGCGGGTTCTATCTGTTTAATTTGCTGATTACATTGAGAAATTGAGATCTCTTGGATACTTTTTCGTGATTGAGTATGAATGTCTAGTTGATTTTCTTGGAATAGTATTGGAGTTGTCCATACAGATTTCCGAACGAAATATTGGGTGTGGTTGTTAGACCCCCGCTTTTGGACACGACAAAGATGAATTGGGCACAACTGAAATTTGATAAAAGATAAGCACATAATATACAACAACAACCAACACCAGTTAACGTTGATTTTGATAAGGAGGACACCTTAGATGAGGAATTCAATACTATCATTACGCTGACTTAGCTTTAAATTCTGGATGTAGTATTTAGTTTGATTTCTATGTAATCATTTTTTTAGGTTAATCTTATTCCTTAGTTTGAGTTTTAATTTCAACGTCCCCCCCCCCCCCAAATATGATCCTTATTTTCAAATACGAACTAATTAGACAAGTCACGTTACATTAAAAGAAAGAAAACTGAACCATCAGTTAAAAAAATAAAAAAATAAACCGTCAACTAATATAAAGAAAACTGAATCATGTGAGGAATTTTTTCTTCCAAAATCATCCCACAAGTATGCAGTGAGATCCTCCCTTAATTTATATGTGAACCTTTATGTTTTGAATTCTCTCTTCTACCATTCTATACTCTCTTGAGGGCACACCCCAGGCGGGATGGACTTTTTTCCTCAAATCTTTATCTAGATATTGAACCCAGCTTTTATCCCATCGAGTTTCATTTATTACCATATTGTGCAAAATGATGCAGGTGACCATAATCCTATTCATTTCTATTGGTTTAAACGAACGATATTGTCCACAAATTATATGGAACTTTCTCTTAAAATTTCCAAATACTCGTTCCAAATCCTTCCTACACGCTGTCTGTTTTTTGTAGAACAACTTTTCAACACGGGTGTTTGTGGGTGAAAATTGTTTCTGCTGATTTTGGTAATTTTGGGTGTGTGGATGAGAAACAAATCTAAACCTAAAATAATGTACTGCACGGGAGTAATTTTGATTCGAGAGATCAATCTGTACAATCCTGGACCAAGAAATGGCCGTTCCAGGCTTGCTTCGGTCACAAAGTGAATGAGAAGGGTTGGTCTTAGGGAGGGAAGCGAAGAGAGTGTTGAGACCAGAATCGTTGATTCTGAAGGTGTGGTTGTTTATGACTTGTATCTGAAAGTAAAACTGGCTAGCAGAATGGAAAGCTACCAGGTGATTTCTAGATACTGTGTTGTTGCCGACCAAAACTTGTTGTTTGGTGAAAATAGGTGAAGCCTATTTATACAAGTCATGTTGAAATGTACCCTGGTCTCGTAGGAAGTGGAAACAATTGAGTGGTGGAAGAAAAGAGTAACGTGTAACCGTCAGACGTTATGCTTCCATGATGAAGGAAGTGAATTTGTGTAGCCGTCAGACATTAGGCTTCCATTATGAAGGAAATGAATTCATTTACACCATTACTTTTCACCACCACTAATTGTCCCGCTTCATAACACTCTCTTATAACGGGCGCATTGCACGCCGCACGTTGTAAACCGCCAGACCAATACTCTGATGAGCATCCCCTAGTTTCTGACATGTTTGATGTCTCGAGTGTTTTCGTGGAAAACATGTAGCACTTCACTACGTGTGGCAAGTCAAGTCAAGGGACTTACCATAGGAAAATAACATGTAATGCTATTAGGCTCGTTTTTGCTGGTCGCCTAAAACTTGCCACAGGTTTTTCAGTTCGGTGGCTGAGATCGCATCTCATGAAGGAGGGTAGCCGTTGGTTATGGCTACCTTGTGTTGGCGCCTGATAATTGCGCGGTGGAGTTTTGGTATACGCCAGTGGCAATGTGGAATGGATGGCATGGCTCGTGCATGCCAGTGGCATGGTGGTGCAAGTGGCGCATAGCGTAGCCATGGCCACTAGATTTAGGCAGCTGGTCTACTGAAACTCGCCACAAGTCTGCCAGTTTGGTGGAGAACTTGGATGGATGAGATTGCATCTCATGAGGAAGGATGGCCATTGAATATGGCCGCATCTTGTTGTATAGCGAAGTGGCGCCATTGGCAAAGTGGCACCTGGTGGAGTCATGGCATAGCAGCATGCTAGTGGCATGCCAGTGGTGTAACCGTGGTATAACGGCATGCTAGTAGTTGTGGCATAGCGCCATGTCAGTGGCGTTGTGGCATGGTCATGCCTGTGGCGTTGTAGCATGGCTAAATCTAAAATTTGACTGTATGGCCAAAGTTAGGGATTTGCGGCATGTCCAAGGCTAGGGTTTGGCGCTGTGGCCAAGGTTAGGGCTTGGTGGCATGGCCAAGGCTAGGGTTTGGCGGCATGGCCAAGGCTAGGTTTTGGCGGCATGGCCAACGCTAGGGTTTGGCATCGTGGTGTTGGACCCACATGTGGCGTGGCAACATTGTCCCTGTTGCCACATCAATCCCAACGCTCTGGGAACGTTATATCGCTTTGGTTGGCATAACAACTTTTCCCAAATTAGGGTTTGGCATGTCGAAACCCTAATTAGTGCGTGTGGCATGCGGCCGCGGCATGGTGACACTTTTGGGAAAATGGATCCATAATAGCAAGGCCATAGTGTGGAAACGGCCACATGAGTAGGGATTGCTGTGGGTGGCCATGATATGGCGCCAACCCTAGGGATTCCTGGGTCCCACACGGCTCGTGGCATGTTGCGGGGCCGAAGTGGCATAGTTTACGTCACGACTGGAAATTAGGGTTTTGGTTAATGCAGAGTCGTGTTTCGGACTAGAAAACCCTAATTTAAGATTTTCATGGCGTTGGCCTCGAACAAGAGGTAGGTTAGCACATAGGGCGTTATTTATGGCAGGTTGCCACGAAGTGGAATGTTACCGCGACAGAGTGGCATGTTGGCATGTTACCGCGGAAGAGTGGCATGTTGGCATGCATATCAATATGTTGTTGTGGCAGGGAGCGTTTGGCTTGCTAGTTAGTATGGTGGCACGACAGGGTGCGTTTGGCCTTTAATGTATGGTGGTAAGTTTAGAGCGACTTGATTGGCCAAGAAAAGGGGACGGCCAAACATAAGGCACGATACACTTCTGGTGAGAGTGTGGCGGCTTTAGAGCGACCTGACTGGTCGATTAAAAGAGGGCTGGCCAAGCATGGGCGTGTGGCTACACTTCTGGTGAGAGTGTGGCGGCTTTAGAGCGACCTGATTGGTCGATGGGAAATGGGGCCGGCAAGTATGGGCCCTGAAAAAGCGGGGGTCTAACAAGACCACCCAATATTTCGCTTAACAATCTGTATGGACAAACTCGAATATACTTTTAAGAGAATCAACAAGACTCAATCAATTAAAAGTATATCAACGAGTTTATATCTCTCTTCTTAATTTGATTTTCTCAAGCAAGAACTGCGAGTTCTAATCAAACACAAGGAATAACTTGGATGGTACCAAAGACCAATATCCAAGGATAAATCAATGACAATCAACAACCAAAGGTTGGATTACTCTAATTGATGATCTAACGCACAACCTGTATTATTTTAATCATAAGAATAAAACAATATAATGCGGAAATTGAAATAAAACAGACACCAGAAATTTTGTTAACGAGGAAACCACAAATGCAGAAAACCCCCGGGACCTAGTCCAGATTGAACACACACTGTAGTAAGCCGCTACATACACTAGCCTACTCCAAGCTAACTTCGGACTGGACTGTAGTTGAACCCCAATCAATCTCCCACTGATCCAAGGTACAATTATGCTCCTACGAATATGATCCCAGCAGGATACTGCACACTTGATTCCCTTAGCTGATCTCACCCACTACTACGAGGTTCTACGACCCAAAATCGCAGGCTTTGACAATAAAAAAATCTGTCTCCCACAGACAAGTCTATCAAAGGATCAATCTGTCTCCCACAGATAAACCCTAAAGGTTTTGTTCCTTCTTTTGATAATAATCAAGGTGAACAGGAACCAATTGATAATCCAGTCTTATATTCCCGAAGAACATCTTAGAGTTATCAACCACCTCACAACAATATTAATCGTATGGTACCAAAACAAGATGTTGCGAAATCACAAAAAATGAGACGAAGATGTTTGTGATTACTTTTTATATCTTGCCTATTGGAGATATCAATCTCAAGCCAATCAATCTTATTGTACTCGTACGATAGAAGATGTAAGATCAGATCACGCAACTACGATAAAAAGAGTATCGGTCTGGCTTCACAATCCCAATGAAGTTTTAAGTCGTTAACCTGGTTTTATAAGAAGAAAACCAAAGGTTAAAGGAGAATCGACTCTAGCACGTAAACTAGTATCACACGTAAGGTGTGGGGATTAGTTTTGCACAATACTAGATGTCTCCTTTATATAGTCTTTCAAATCATGGTTTGCAATCAATGTTAGCTTAATAACAAAGCATTCAATATTCACCGTTAGATGAAAACCTGATTTAGATTCAAGCTAATATTTCTCAACCATTAGATCGAAAACTTAGCTTGTTATACACACTTGGCAATGCATACTTCTAGGTTTTGTTAACCGTAACCTAACGTATGCACTTGTTGGTTCAAAAACAGTTAACCAAATGGTTAGCCATATGAGCATTTCATATCAACCATGTTCTTCTTCACCACAACTAGTTCAAATGACTTCAAATGAACTAGTTAGAGAGTTGTTCAATTGCAAGGAAATATTATGTACTACACAGGACACAACTTAAGAAAAGATGATTTGATTCACTTGAATCGTTTCATGAACTTTTATAGACACGGTTTTCAAACTGCATTCCTTAGTCTTTTTTAAGTTTAAGTTCAGAAATCATCTTCAGATATATAACCTTCTAAAGTTTGCAGACTAGGTTCGTGGACTTAAGTTGCCGGGTAGAGTTTACAAACTCCAGCAGAAATTCTCGGGTTTGAGAACTTCGCCGGTTCGCGGACTGGGTTTGCGGACTTAGCTTCACGCAAGTAGTTTGTCAACTCCAGCAGAAATTCACAGGTTTGAGAACTACGGCAGTTCGCGGACTGGGTTCGCGAACTTGGCTAATGCCATTCTTCCGGTTCTCTTGATCAACAAAGTTCGCAAACTTTGGTTCAAGGAATAGGACTTATACATAAATGTGTTTCCACAACAATGCTTATGCCCACCATTGGTTATGTAATCTAAACTCTCATTTCAATCATTGAAACATTCTTAGAGGACATTATATAGTTGTTACACCATTTCTCGTCAAAGCAATTTTCAAGATGATTGAAACATATTATGACTTTCGTCACATGGTAAAGATAAACTTGATCGAAGCGAAAAGCTTACCAACACATATTTCGAGATATAGATAGGCGAGGTATACTCGGCTCTAAATACCAAATGTGTATAATCCAAGTCTATATATATAGCATACGACTTCTTGTCTCAAAGAGTAGGATATAGAGTAGCTATAATTTTGAGTGACTGATAAGTTCAAGTATTCACATACCTTTTTGTCGAGAAGTTCCACCGGTTCCTTAAGTAGTTCTTCTTCTTGTATGATGAATCGCCATGAAGTCCTTGAGCTCAACTACACTTTCTATCCTAGTCCGAGACTTATCTATAATAGACTAGAAATCAAGACTTATAGTTTTGATCACTAACATTGACAAACATGCTTGAGATAGCAACGCATGCGAGTTCGACCGAGCAATGCTCTAACAATCTCCCCCTTTGTCAATTTTAGTGACAAAACTATCAATACTATGGAATACAAAAAAGATAAAGAAACTTTAGTAGCTCCTATTCCACATGTCTAGTCTTCAACATTCCTCGAAATGTTCGTCACTTCCAAGTACTCCAATGATCCCAAAGGTTGTAAGTTTAGAATCACCGTTGTTGAAGATCCGTAGATATAACAATGAGAAAGCATCGATCTCGATCATTGTTATACAATGTCATAGTATTATTACACAGTGTCAAAGTTCAATTGTATCACAACTTCAACAATAATACTATGGTAATACGTATCACTCCCCCTTAGTCAATACTCCATCTCACATGGAAACCACTCCCCCTTACACAATGATCCGAAAACCATATGTATTTGTAGTGTGAACTACATATTAATTCTCCCCCTTTTTGTCAATAAAATTGGCAAAGGTATAAGAACGGGATCATAATGAAATTTCCGAAAGAGACATTTCATGACTAAAAGAAAAAATACATACCAACTAATTAGATGCAATCATAAAGCCGAAGCTAAATGCATTCATCAAGGGTTTTAAATATACAAGATAACCCCACTAAAACTCCACAGCCGCACACCCCTCAAGATATGACTATTAAGCACAAGTTCAAAAGAACTCTCCCCCATTTGATGTCATTCCCGAAAGAACAGCAAGAGCGACCTTAATTTCAAAAGAAAAGAAGGATTTTTATTGGACACCAAAAACCATGAGAATGATTTTCTATATCCAAAAACTCAATCAAATTAATCACAAGTAAACCCATGATTAATTTAATCGGAATATGCAATCAAATTTAAACAAAAAAAGTGATCAATTCAATTGACTGTGCTCAACATAAGATAACTTACGGAGCTACGACCAAGTTAACCATAAGACCATGATAGGTTAACCGTTCACATACTCAACATAAGAAAACCTTATGGAGTCACGAGAATACTCAACTAGATTCATTACAAGAGAACCCATAATTAATCTAATTGGAATACACAACCAAACTAATTACAAAAGTAATCAATTTAATTGTCGTTTGTTTTTCTCGACATAAGAATACTTACGGAGCAATAACTAAACAACCAAACAAGATGATTAATTTAGTTTAATATGCTCGACATAACATATCTCACGGAACAACAACTAAGTTAAGAAAATCAACTTGGTTGTATAATGCTCAACATAAGATACATTATAGAGCCTCACAGTAATACATAAAATATGGATCAGGGATGATCAATACTGCGGAATACACAAGGATTCATTCTATCTTCAATCACTATTTGCATAACGACAATAATAGACATAATCCTTGAAAACAAAAGATTTTAACCTATCTTCCATCAAATAATTGACAATATAGGCTTAACTTTTGTATTTTCCAAAAGTCCATTCATTCTTTTACCAGTACGTGAATACCGACCACGAACGACTTTACTTTTGACAAAATATGGGACAAATATAGTTCACGGACGTAAGCACTAATATCCCATAACGAGTTGCAATATAACAAATCATAAAGATTAATACTGCAAGAACATCATCCTCCAAAAAATTTTAGAATTTAATACCAATAAACCTAAAAAAGAACAAGAAGATGAAAAATAATAGCTATGTGTAGTCACAATCATTGCTATTCAAAGCACTAGTTATTCTTCCAACTAAACCAAAAAGAAGACATACTAGGAAACAATTGAATCATATTTCTTTGACCACTTCATACCTTTGAAACGGACCATCAAATTATGTATCGTTGATATCCTTGATCTTCTTGACTGTCGAAACACCATGTTCAAGAGTTAAAAAATTAGTTTTTCGGTCAACAATGCGAGCAAGATGTCTAGCTTTGGCGCAGTCAAGGATAACTTTCTTCTGATTCCTGATTAAGATATTCTGATTACCAATGATTTTTTCCTGTCCATCAATAAGCTGGTTTATCTGCAGTTGAAGGTTAGCAAGTTCGTTCTTAACCTCACTTTGAACGAGAATTAAATCCTTGACAGATTCTCCAATCCAAGAGTTATACTCTTTTCTTTCGAGCATCTTCTCCAAAACAAAATCTTGAGATGGATCACATCCTTTTAGGTCTGCCTCCATTGTAGGGTTTACTTCTTCTTTAGGAACAATTTCCATAGACATCCTTTTTGAAGATTAAGAACACATATATGATATATATATGTTAAGCAGTACACCCTAGACAGAAACCCTAGAGTTCCTTGAGGAGACATGGACGTCCGTGGGATAACCCGAACGTATGAACAAAAAGGATGGACCAAACAGGGAAAACTGCATAATGTGACATTTTCAATGCTTATGAACAGGTTAGAAGAGTCACAATGAAGAAATACTAAAAACTCACAAAGAAGTTATC
Source organism: Papaver somniferum (assembly GCF_003573695.1). Taxonomy (NCBI): domain Eukaryota; kingdom Viridiplantae; phylum Streptophyta; class Magnoliopsida; order Ranunculales; family Papaveraceae; genus Papaver; species Papaver somniferum. Next base: position 8,067,148 of record NW_020620825.1, on the reverse strand, counting down.
AATCAGACAGATGAAAATCAACTAAATACATGAGCATCTCTCAATCATCATCCTTGTATATCTCAAGTTAGATACAAGAATGGAACTTTCCACTACTAGGTAGCAGAGGGAGACATAGTCTCACCATAGGTATTGAGAAAATAGTTGTGTTTTTCACCTGGATGTCTGACCTCAGTATTTCTTGTCTTCCCTTGGTTGTTTTCAGATTTAGAGAAATTTCTCACAGCCCTTCCTGAACGCTCAAGAGAAGAAACTTTATGATTACTGAGTCTAGGACTTCTAGAGATTGGTTCTAATAAATTTTCCGAGATGGGTTTCCAAACTCTAGACTTAGGTTCAACAGAGTTGTTCTTATAAGCACAGGTCATGCTTTCATCGGCAGCATAAGACTTTATACCACTAGAATGCACAGAAGTCCTGTAATGATTCCTAGGAAAGAGATCATTTTTATAAGATGTCTGGTTTCTTGTGAGCATGGGATTCACTGCAGTAGTCGACTGACTATTTACCCCATTCACAGTGGAAATAAACAAATTACGAAGCTTAGAAATTTGTTTCTTCCTGGCAAAACAACGGATAGCATAGTGATTCCCTTTTCCACAGAAAGTACAGGTTCATGGAGAAAACGCAACAGACGACATCTTTACATCCCTGTGAGAAGATTGTAAGTTATATAAACTTTTCTCGACACAATCTTCTTTTGGAGGATATTTCTTCATGTACTGTATATCAAGAGGAACAGTTGGAACAGAAGAATTTTTCCTTAAGACAGAGTTTTCCTTTTCCAAGGTTATACATTGTTCATGGGATAGTGAAAGTGTTGCTTCCAGCTTTTCTTTTTCAACACGAAGTCTGTCAATATCAGATGAATGCGTCTTGATCAAACGTTTTTCTCTAATTAAGCCTTCTTTGATAACCTTTTCAAGATCACAAATCTTTTCACGCTGTAGATTATTCTCTTGAAGAAGTTACTCAATATCCTTAGAGAATGACTCAATAATTTTATAGAGTACACGTTCTCGATTAATAGACTTTTCAAATTCATCGATGAGTTGATCATGATTATGAAGATCAACAAACTCTGTAGAATTTTTTGCGATTCTGGTGAGCTCCATTTCAACTTTTTCCATTGTGTCCAATGTCTCATTGGAGGAAGAGTGATCAACACACGATGAGACAATCTTCCTACCTCGGGATTCAGGAGAATCAACTAAGGAACACTCCTTTGAGGTATTCCCGAGATAGCTGACATAATTGAAAGCTTTAGGAGGCATCTTGGTATGCGTAAGAGATTCTGTCCTCAGATTCAGATTGCTACAAACACATACTTGTAAGGTCTTGAACGTGTTTGCCTGCTCTGATACCAATTGAAAAAGCGGGGGTCTAATAGCACCACCCAATATTTCGCTTAGCAATCTGTATGGACAAACTCGAATATACTTTTAAGAGAACCAACAAGACTCAATCAATTAAAAGTACATCAATGAGTTTATATCTCTCTTCTTGATTTGATTTACTCAAGCAAGAACTGCGAGTTCTAATCAAATACAAGGAATAACTTGGATGGTAACAAAGACCAATATCCAAGGATCAATAAATGACAATAAACAACCAAATGTTGGATTACTCTAATTGATGATCTAATGCACAACCTGTATTATTTCAATCATAAAGATAAAACAATATAATGCTGAAATTGAAATAACACAGACACTAGAAATTTTTTTAACGAGGAAAACGCAAATGCGGAAAAACCCCGGGACCTAGTCCAGATAGAACACACACTATAGTAAGCCGCTACAGACACTAGCCTACTCCAAGCTAACTTCGGACTGGACTGTAGTTGAACCCCAATCAATCTCCCACTGATCCAAGGTACAGTTATGCTCCTACGCCTCTGATCCCAGCAGGATACTGCGCACTTGTTTCCCTTAGCTGATCACACCCACAACTAAGAGTTTATACGACCCAAAATCACAGGCTTTGACAACAAACAAATCTGTCTCCCACATACAAGTCTATCAAAAGATCAATCTGTCTCGCACAGATAAATCCTAAAGGTTTTGTTCCGTCTTTTGATAATAATCAAGGTGAACAGGATCCAATTGATAATCCGGTCTTATATTCCCGAAGAACAGCCTAGAGTTATCAATCATCTCATAACAATCTTAATCGTATGGTAGCGAAACAAGATGTTGCGGAATCACAAACAATGAGACGAAGATGTTTGAGATTACTTTTTATATCTTGCCTAAGGAGATATCAATCTCAAGCCAATCAATCTGATTGTACTCGTACGATAGAAGATGCATGATCAGATTAAACAACTATGATAAAAGTAGTATCGGTCTAGCTTCACAATTCCAATGAAGTCTTTAATTCGTTAACCTGGTTTTAGAAGAAGAAAACCAAAGGTTAAAGGAGAATCGACTCTAGCACGCAAACTAGTATCACACATAAGGCGTGGGGATTAGTTTTGCACAATACTAAACGTCTCCTTTATATAGTCTTTCAAATCATGGTTTGCAATAAATGTTAGCTTAGTAACAAAGCATTCAATATTCACCGTTAGATGAAAACCTGATTTAGATTCAAGCTACTATTTCTCAACCATTAGATCGAAAACTTAGCTTGTTATACACACTTGACAATGCATAATTCTAGGTTTGTTAACCGTACCCAAACGTATGCACTTGTTGGTTCAAAAATAGTTAACCAAATGGTTAGCCATATGAGCATTTCATATCAACCATGTTCTTCTTCACCACAACTAGTTCAAATGACTTTAAATGAACTAGTTAGAGAGTTATTCAATTGCAAGGAAATCTTATGTACTACACAAGAAACAATTGAAGCAAAGATGATTTGATTCACTTGAATCGGTTCATGAACTTTTATAGACACGGTTTGCAAACTGCATTCCTTAGTCTTTTTTAAGTTTAATTTCAGAAATCATCTTCAGATATATAACCTTTTAAAGTTCGCAGACTAGGTTCGTAGACTTAAGTTACCGGGCAGAGTTTACAAACTCCAGCAGAGATTCTCGGGTTTGAGAACTTCGTCGGTTCGTGGACTGGGTTCGCGGACTGAGTTCGCGTACTTAGCTTCGCGCAAGTAGTTTGTCAACTCCAGCAGAAATTATCGGGTTTGAGAACTTCAGCAGTTCGCGGACTGGGTTTGAGAACTTCAGCAGTTCGCGGACTGGGTTCGCGGACTTGGCTAATGCCATTCTTCCGGTTCTCTTGATCAATAAAGTTCGCAAACTTTGGTTCAAGAAATAAGACTTATACATAAATGTGTTTCCACAACAATACTTATGTCCACCATTGGTTATGTAATCTAAACTCTCATTTCAATCATTGAAATATTCTTAGAGGACGTTATGTAGTTGTTACACCATTTCTCGTCAAAGAAATTTTCAAGATGATTGAAACATATTATGACTTTCGTCACATGGTAAAGATAAACTTGATCGAAGCGAAAAGCTTACCAACACATATTTCGAGATATAGATAGGCAAGGTATACTCGGCTCGAAATACAAAATGTGTAGAATCCAAGTCTATATATATATAACATACTACTTATTGTCTCAAAGAGTAGCAGATAAAGTAGATAGACTTTTGAGTGACAGATAATTTCAAGTCTTCACATACCTTTTTGTCGAGAAGTTCCACCGGTTCCTTGAGTAGTTCTTCTTCTTGTATGATGAATCGCCATGAAGTCCTTGAGCTCAACGACACTTTCTATCCTAGTCTGAGACTTGGCTATAATATATTAGAAATCAAGACTTATAGTTTTGATCACTAACATTGACAAACATGCTTGAGATAGCAACGCATGTGAGTTCGACCGATCAATGCTCTAACAGGCCCAGCTACAACTTATGTGTGTGTGGCGAGTTTAAAGCGACCTGATTGGTCGAGGGAAATAGGGACGGTTTTAGGATGGGGCGTGGACAATGGTATGTGGCGCCAAGGCATGGCCACGCCTCCCTTTGCTGCTGCGGCTCCCTATTTTCTGACCATGGGCAAGGTTTTGCACCTCCTAATCCATAGAAGATTAATTACCTAGTTTGCCTATATGCTTAATTTCGACAAGCAAGGTCTGATATACTGCGCGGGGCGCAAAACCCTAACTTTTTCAAGTTAGTCAGGGCAATTGATTGGATTCTACGTGTTGACACATAGTTCTTTTAAGTTCATTGCCAGAGAGCAGCATGATTTTCTGTTTGAATACCTTATGCAAAAGACTTTATCCTTGATATTTGGAAATTCATGCTACTCTGCTGCGAGTGAACACAAATTGTCATGCCATATCAACATTAATGGTTCAGCTGGGGAACATAGCATAGAAGGCATTCAAAGGAACTTATGTTAAGTGAATATAGGCAAAGCGCCGAAATTTACAGAACGTCTGGGATGGTTGCTACATGCGCCAGTCTGGATAAATTTCATGTAAATATATTGAACAACTCAATAAATGTGCCAGTGGAGAGATTGACACTCATGGCTTCGTTTCCTCGCAGAGTTACGTCACATCAGATGCAAGGTTTTATAAATTTAACCCTGAGCTAAAAACCACCATCAACATTAAGTCCCCTGCTTAGCTCGTAACAGTGGCATTGTTGTGGGGTAAGCATGAGATGGTGACGGACGAGGATAAAAATTGAAAAGGAAAAACATGAGAAGATTACCAGGAAAATTCGATTGACTTTTGGCAAGAGGCATGGAAATTCTGCAATCTGTATGCTAGCGCTTCTGCCTTAGCCACGGAGTATAGGTGCCACGTAGTGTTGGTGCAGCGAGCCTTGAGTACAAAGACAAGTGTTGAGGTGGTGGAGCCGTCAACACTATAATGTATTGAGACAGTATGCATGACAACGCAGTAGTGAGTGTTGAGGAATTTGAACGCTTCAACACTAAGAGGAAAAAAAATGTGTTGAGGCAGTTTGCCCGACAACACATTAGTGAGTGTTGAGGAAATTTCACGTCTCAATACTAAGAGGAAAAATGTGTTGAGGAAATTTTCCTGGCAACACTGTGGTGAGTGTTGAAGAAATTTCACGTTTCAACATCAAGAGGAAAGATGTGTTAAGGCAGTTTGCCTGGCAATACAACGGTGAGCTTTGAGGAAATTTCACGTCTCAACACTAAGAGGAAAAATGTGTTGAGGCAGATTGCCTGGCAACACAGTGGTGAGTATTGAGGAAATTTCACGTCTCAACAGTAAGAGGAAAAATGTGTTGAGGCAGTTTTCCTGGCGACACAGCGGTGAGTGTTGAGGAAATTTCACGTCTCAACACTAAGAGGAAAAATGTGTTGAGGAAGTTTGCCTGACAACACAACGGTGAGTGTTGAGGAATTTACACGTCTCAACATTAAGAGGAAGGATGTGTTTAGGAAGCATGCCTGGCAACACAGTAGTGAGTGTTGAGGAATTTACACGTCTCAACACTAAGAGGAATGATGTGTTGAGGAAGCATGCCTAGCAACACAGTAGTGAGCATTGAGGAATTCACACATCTCAACACTAAGAGGAAATGATGTGTTGAGGAAGCATGCCTAGCAAAACAGTAGTGAGCGTTGAGGAATTTACACGTCTCAACACTAACAGGAAATTATGTGTTGAGGAAGCATGCCTAGCAACACAGTAGTGATCATTGAGGAATTTACATGTCTCAACACTAAGAGGAAATAATGTGTTGAGGAAGCATGCCTAGCAACACAGTAGTGAGCATTGAGGAATTTACACGTCTCAACACTAAGAGGGAATGATGTGTTGTGGAAGCATGCCTAGCAACACAGTAGTGAGCGTTGAGGATTTTACACGTCTCAACACTAAGAGGGAATGATGTGTTGAGGAAGCGTGCCTAGCAACACAGTAGTGAGTGTTGAGGAATTTATACGTCTCAACACTAAGAAGAAAAAATGTGTTGAGGCAGTTTTCCTGGCAACACAGCGGTGAGTGTTGAGGAATCTTCACGTCTCAACACTAAGAGATTTAAAATTTATTTGATATGCCTAACAGATATAAAACATTTAGTTTAAGGATAGTTACTTAGCTCTGTCTACGCTAGGAATGTCCTTCGCGCATGATTGGGCTTTAGGTGTATCAGGCTCTCCCATGAGTAAGCAGCGTGACAAAAGTCCCCATGTGTAATTATCCTGAACTTATTTTATCGTGGAAGATGTGCTTCCATTGCATTCGCTGGTAAGACGGTGGCTGCGTTTAAACTTCTAAACCTAAAGGAGGCTTCAATCCCCAAGTGTAGCTTACTTCAGTCCCCTTTTTCAGGAGGCATGAGGAATTCACAATCTTTGCACTGGTGGCTTGACATACTTCTGGATTGGCCCCGTAGTGTCGGTCTTGGCGCTGCGATTTCTTCCATGAACCGCTGATGCTGACGTTGCTACCTTAGTCATGGAACAGTAATGATAACGTTGTTGGCCGAACCAAACACAGAAATCGCAAAGAGGGCGCCAGTGGCTTTGGTTCGTGGAACAGTGGAATGCGTTGCAACCCTGGAAGAGATAGCGCTTCAATCTTGGCTGTGCGGAAATGGCGCTCCTGACCTCGGAATGACGTTGCTTGCTCGGAATGCTGGAAACTGGCTTCAGTCCTTGGAATGGTAGAAACTGGTTTCATTCCATGGAATGGTGAAACTGGCTTCAGTCCGTGAAATGCTGAAAATATGGTGCTGGAACTTTGGCTACCAAACAGAGATAATGGTGCTGGAATTTTGGCTACTAAGTGGTGATGATGGCGCTGATTGCTTCAGTCCGTGAAATGGTGGAAAGGGCACTCAGAAGGCTTGATGGATGGATCACGGAATGCTGGAGCTTTGGCGCTAACTTAACCATAGAGTGTTGGATCCATGGAGAGTCGGCTTGACCGCGAAGTGCTGGAGCCATGGAGAGTTGGCTTGACCAAGGAGTGCTGGAGACATGGAGAGTTTTAGGTTGAGCGACTGGTGTTCCTCGTGCTTTCGTCTGCAACATCTGGCTCCTCTTCATCATTTTTTACCGGTGGTAAAGCGAGCATTAAATTGTTTTTGTATCCGGATATGTGAATGTATCTCTGTGGCTTTATTTTGGAGTCTTTGATGGTTGTCAGGATGGACTGCAATGAGCAGTCCCCGGTCGCACTTCTCTTTAGTTTCTGAGATTGTTTTCTCCGATCAGGCTTGGGATCCGTTGCGGCCTCGTAAAGTGTTGCAGGCGCCTTCTAGATAAAAAAAAATGATGATATTCTTATGCTACACCCTTGAAGAGTAGATGACCTTGTCGTGGTTATGACTTTGGGTTGACCGTGTCTCCTGAGCTTTGATAATGAAGGGATTCCATGTAGAGCCTTAGTCCCCAAGTTTGGTTTACACGTTTCTTTGTAGTGGTTGGTGAGTTGACCATGATAAAGATATCATCTTGCATCCGTACTGGCGACTCTAATACTTCTTCCATGTGAAACTAAAATATGGAGAAGTATGGATTACCTTTGTAGTGGTTGTTGTTACGGTAAACCTCTGGATGGTATCAACAAACGAGCAGCAACAATTCTTGGCAGTAGACGTGATCCGAAGAGACCAAATTGTCGTGGAAACAAAATAGGTTGGAAGGAGTTGCATGGGCGTCCATGGAAGAAAAAGAGATTGGCTGGATGCATAAGCGAGTAAACTGTCCACGACTATGGTCTTTGGAGAGATGGACCAAAAAGCGGAAACATTGAAGCGGAGCGGCTTCTCGAGAGAATATTGAAGAGGGGCGGATTCTGGAGGTGAGACATTGAAGAGGCTTCTGGAAAGAAACGTTGAAGCGGGGCGGCTTCTGAAGCGAAAAGTTGAAGCGGAGCGGCTTCTGGAGAGAATGTTAAAGAGGAACGGATTTTGAAGATGAGATATTGAAGTGATTCTTGGAGAAAAGTTCGAAGCGCCAACGCAACACAGATGAGAGATTGAAAATATATCTCGGCGCTGCACCTTGGAGAAATAAAATAAATCTCACACACATGCTCCATCATAGATTACATGGTTTTGTGAACAGAATCCCCAGAAAGCATTAATGCACAACTCCACCAATTGATGCTCGGTCACATTTGGTTTATGAAAATATAACACCCGAATTATGAATCCCTTGATTAATCATTCGGATGTTCATTGTTTCGCTCCTTTTGAGTTGTGGACATGTCCGTCTGAGCCTTAGCAAAACTTCTTGTATTTCCATCAAATCAGCAATGGTAATAAGGGGTTGGCCTCCTCTGGCTCCTCAGGTCTCTCGTCCTGATGGTGAAGTGACAACAGCTCTGGTGACGACTAAAAGAGTCATACTTGAAGAAACAATTGGGGTGGCGGCAGCGGCTAAGGGAATGGTGATCGGAGGTGTAAAGCCTGATAGAACGTTTCCTACGTCGCTGGTGTTGGTGGTAGAGTCTTCGCCGCCACGGGTGTTGATCATGCTGACAGGTGGTACATTGATGTAACTGGAAGGAACGTTGATATCAAGGGCATTTTCAGCGCTGGTGGCATCAGGGTTTGTTGCTGACCCGGACCTGAGATCTACTATCTTGAAATTGGGACTTAAAAATGAAATTGAAAATTGAATTGCAACCGAGAGATTAATCTCCCACTGTGGTCGCCAATTGTTTGTGGGTGAAAACTATTTCTGTCGGTTTTGGTAAATTTGGGTGTGAGTGAGAAACGAGTTTAGACCCAAAACAATGTACTCCACGGGAGTACTTTTGATTCGAGAGATCAATCTGTACAATCCTGGCATAAACCAAGAAATGGTCGTTCCAGGCTTGATTCGGTCACAAAGTGAAGGATAAGGGTTGGTCTTAGGGAGGGAAGCGAAGAGAGTGTTGAGACCAGAATCGTTGATTCTGAAGGTGTGGTTGTTTATGACTTGTATCTGAAAGTAGAACTGGCTAGCATAATGGAAATCTACCATGTGATTTCTAGATATTATGTTGTTGCCGACTAAAACTTGTTGTTTGGTGAAAATAGGTGAATCCTATTTATACAAGTCATATTGAAATGTACCCTGGTCTCGTAGGAAGTGGAAACGATTGAGTGGTGGAAGAAAAGAGTAACGTGTAACCGTCAGACGTTATGCTTCTATGATGAAGGAAGTGAATTCGTGTAACCGTCATACATTATGCTTCCATGATGAAGGAAATGAATTCGTTTACACCTTTACTTTTCACCACCACTAATTGTCCCGCTTCATGACACTCTCTTGTATGCGCATTGCACGCCACATGATGTAAACCGCCAGACCAATACCCTGATGAGCATCCCCCAGTTTGTGACATGTTTGATGTCTCGAGTATTTTCGTGGAAAACATGTAGCACTTCGCTATGTGTGGCAAGTAAAAGTCAAGGGACTTACCGTAGGTAAAATAACATGTAACGCTATTAGGCTCGTTTTGGCCGGTCTCCTAAAACTTGCCACAGGTTTGTCAGTTCGGTGGCGAACTTCGATGGCTGAGATAGCATCTCATGAAGCAGGGTAGCCGTTGATTATGGATACCTTGTGTTGGAACCATTTTGGTATACGCCAGTGGAAATGTGGCATGGCTTGCATGGCTCGTGCATGCCAGTGGCACGGTGGTGCAAGTGGCGCTTGGTGTAGCCATAACCACTAGATTTAGGCAGCTGGTCGCCTGAAACTCGCCACAAGTCTATCAGTTTGGTGGCGAACTTGGATGGCTGAGATTGCATCTCATGAGGAAGGATGGCCATTGATTATGATCGCAAAGTGGCGCCTGGTGGAGTCATGACATAGCGGCATGCCAGTGGCGTATCCGTGGCATAACGGCATGTCAGTGGCGTTTTGGCATGGCCACGCCTATGGCGTTATAGCATGGCCAAAGCTAGAATTTGGCTTTGTGGCCAAAGTTATGGCTTGGTGGCATGGCCAAGGCTAGGGTTTGGCGCCGTGGCCAAGGTTAGGTCTTGGTGGCATGGCCAAGGCTAGGGTTTAGCAGCATGGCCAAGGTTAGGTTTTGGCGGCATGGCCAATGCTAGAGTTTGGCGCCGTGGTGTTGGACCTACATGTGGCGTGGCAACATTGGACCTGTTTCCACATCAATCCCAATGATATGGTAAACGTTATTTGGCTTTGGTTGGCACTGTGGTGTCGAAACCCTAATTAATGCGTGTGGCACGCGGCCGAGGCATGGTGACACTTTGGTGAAAATGGTTCCATAGCTATGTCAAAGGAGTTATGGAAAGGACATAGTGTGGAAACGTCCACATGAGTAGGGATTGCTGTGGGTGGCCATGATACGGCGCCAACCCTAGGACTTTCTGGGTCCCACACGGCTCGTGCCATGTTGCGAGGCCGAAGTGGCATAGTTTGTGTCACGACTGGAAATTAGGGTTTTGGTTAATCCAGAGTCGTGTTTCGGACTAGAAAACCCTAATTTAAGATTTTCATGGCTTTGGACTCGAACAACAAGTAGGTTAGCATATAGGGCGCTATTTATGGAAGGTTGCCACGAAGTGGCATGTGGTCATGTTACCGCGGCAGAGTGGCATGTTGGCATGCCGATCAATATGTTGTTATGGCAGGGCGCGTTTGGCTTGCCAGTTAGTATGGTGGCGCGGCAGGGTGCGTTTGGCCATTAATGTATGATGGTAAGTTTAGAACGACTTGATTGGCCAAGAAAAGGGGTCGGCCAAACATAAGGCACGGCTACACATCTGGTGAGAGTGTCGCGGCTTTAGAGAGACCTGATTGGTCGATTAAAAGAGGTACGGCCAAGCATGGGAGTGGCTACACTTATGGTGAAAGTGTGGAAAGTATGGGCACTGGCATGCACGAGCCATGCAAGCCATGCCACATTGCCACTGGCGTATACCAAAATGGTGCCAACACAAGGTATCCATACAAGAGAGTGTCATGAAGCGGCAAGTATGGGACCAGCCAAAACTTATGTGCATGTGGCGAGTTTAAAGCGACCTGATTGGTCGAGGTAAATAGGGCCGGTTTTAGGATGGGGTGTGGCCAATGGCAAGTTGCGCCAAGGCATGGCCACGCCTCCCTTTGCTGCTGCGGTTCTCTATTTTCTGACTATGGGCAAGGTTTTGCACCTCCTAATCCATGGCGGATTAATTACCTAGTTTTCCTAGGCTTAATTTCGACAAGCAGATATACTGCGCGAGGCGCAAAACCTAACTTTTGCAAGTTAGTCAGGGCAATTGATTGAATTCTACGTGTTGACACTGAGTTCTTTTAATTTCATTTCCAGAGAGCAGCATGCTTTTCTGTTTGAATACCTTATGCAAAAGACTTTATCCTTGATATTTGGAAATTCGTGCTACTCTGCTGCGAGTGAACACAAATCGTCATGCCATGTCAACATTAAGGGTTCAGCTGGGGAACATAGCATAGAATGCATTCAAAGGAACTTATGTTAAGTGAATATAGGAAAGGCGCCGAAATTTACAGAACGTCTGGGATGGTTGCTACATGCCCCAGTCTGGATAAATTTCATGTAAATATATTGAACATCTCAATAAATTTGCCAGTGGAGAGATTGACACTCATGGATTATTTTCCTCACAGAGTGACGTCACATTAGATGCAAGGTTTTAAAAATTTAACCTTGAGTTAAAAACCACCATCAACAACAGGGAAATTCCCCGTTCATAGGTATACCATCGTAAGCTTGAACTAAAGTTGACCACGCTGGATAAATTCCACCCTGCCAGAAAATACCCCATGTTATAGTTATTTTCGTTGATGATGAAATTAGCACCTGAAGCATTTCATATTTCAATTCTTAGAACAAGTGATGATTTGCGTAAGATATGTCGTTGTTGGAACCCGGGAGGCGAAAAGAAGCATGTCATATCCAACAATCACAAGCTGTCACTTCCAAAACCATAGTTGGTTTTGTGTAGTGGCACTTATACTGACCTTGCCAAGCATACAGATATCCATGGCATACCCAATGTGTGCAATCAAGTTTACCTAGCATCCTTGGAAAGTCTCTCTTCTAATTTTCAGCTAGTAGTTGGTCTACATCCTCTTGCGTTGGTTGACGTAAAAAAATGTGGACCAAAATGGTTGACTACAGTTTTGCAAAACATTTTGAGATTATCATATGTTGTTGTTTTGTCCATACAAATGTACTCATCACATGAAATCGCAGTCAAACCATAACCTAAAATCCTCAGGGATGGAGTGACTTTTTGTTCAGGACTATGCCCTTGTATGTTTTGTGCATCAAATTGATAGTTGAATTTAGGGTTTACCCAACAAAGCTCCCCACTAACCCGCATTCTCAAATGTTGTGGCATTATGCGGTATCAACGTTGAAAATCTTGATCATAGTACATTCCTTTAATAAAATAATCACGCATCATTTTTTCGTGACATTCCTCTCGAAATCTCCACGTACGTATATTCTTCCCAATACAACTATTGGTTTTGGATCTCACGGAACTTGGCCCGTGTATAATTATATCATGGTGTTGGTGATCGTTCTTTCATCGTATGAATCTGCATCTATTTGATCCAGCTGTTGCATAAACCTTTGTTCTTGTTGCGAAAATACTTCTGCTAATAATTGCACTTCCTCATATTCCAAATTAGGATCCATAAATGAATGAAACGAATGAAAACAAGAAATATATTCATGGTGGGTTTGTTTGCAGAATTCATGATTACAAATTGTGGATTCATGTGAATTCTTCGTGTGTTTGGTAGCTCATTTAAAATTCTTAGGATTCATAAAATTATCTTGTTTTAAAGTCCATATATTGTTTGATATTAACCTTAGAATCTTAAAATTGTATATATATATATATATATATATGATATTTAAAGTTAAAAAAGTGGGTCCACAAATCCTTTGATAAGTTTCCCAGCAAATCTTAATGGGGAGGGGTCGGACTCCATACAGAGGATTTGCTAGAAAACTGATTCACATGGAAAACATGATTCCAGGGATTTAGGCAACAAACATATCGAAGGAAATGTAATTCCACCAAATCCCATGAACCCATAAATCTGACATTTAAAATTCTACATCCAAACCCGCCACTAAAAATTTTGAAGATTTTTTGTGAAAATAGAATGGATAGTAGTATAGTGTGTTTAAAATTGTCGGATTTTTTATGTTTATATAGGATAAGAAATAGTCGTTGGTGTAGCAGATAGGCATGGACGGTTCAGTTTGGGTCGAGAAACAATTTTCCACTGCACTGAAATAAATTTGTCCATCCACCTGACTTGGCAAACTATCAGATTTGGGTAGTCCTATTAGAGTTTCCCTCATTACATCAAATTCAAAACCCACAGTTGGGAGATATGTAGATTAATTGGGAGATATGAAGTACTTTTCCCATCCTAATTATCCTGCTAAGTGGTGTCTTAAAAATATAAAAAGTCCAAATTATCTTTTCGAAGATTATTAAATTATTATTTATAAGTTTTTTTTCTCGGAAATACTATAAAAATTAGAAAAAAAAATTTAAAATTCAAAAGAACAATAAACTAAAAACAATAACTAGATTAAATTTTAAAAATAAATTTAACACTAAAGTAGGTGGTTTTCTTTTCCATGTAATTGCGTTTACTATTCAAAAAGGTGTTGAAGCACAACTTGTTGTCTGGATTAGGGGTGAGCATTTGGCCCGTAATCCGTGGATTTAACCGGGACCAACCGTATTTTTACGGATGGATGTCAAGACCGTTCGCTAAAGGGTTGGGCGCGGATGGAAATTTTGACATCCAACGGATTAGGTCCGGATGCATCCTTGAGAATCCGTTGGACATCCATATCTGTTAAGTTAAGGGCATATTATAGATAAATTGAGAATTTCAACGTGGTTGCTTGGGGTGTTGTTCATGGAACATATATATTTGTATACATATATAGGTGTTGATGGTGGTTTTTAGCTTAGGGTTAAAATCGTAAAACCTTACATCTGATGTGATATCACTCTGTAAGGAAACGGATCCATGAGTGTTAACCTCTCCACTGGCATATTTATTGAGCCGTTCAATATAATTACATGAAATCTATCCAGACATGCGGATGTAGCAACCATCCCAGACGTTCTGTAAATTTCGGCGCCTTGCTTATATTCGCTTAATATAAGTTTCTTTGAATGCTTTCTATGCTATGTTCCCCGCCTGAACCCTTAATGTTGATATGGCATGACAATTTGTGTTTACTCGCAGCAGAGTAGCACGAATTTCCAAATATCAAGGATAAGGCCTTTGCATAAAGTATTCAATCAGAAAGCATGCTGCTCTCTGGCAATGAACTTAAAGAACTCAGTGTCAACACATAGGATTGAATCAATTACTTTTGCGCCTTGCGCAATATACCAGACCTTGCTTGTCGAAAGTAAGCCTAGGAAAACTAGGTAATTAATCCGCCATGGATTAGTAGGTGCAAAACCTTGCACGGAAAACAGGGAGCCGCAGCAGCAAAGGGAGGCGTAGACATGCCTTGGTGCCACTTGCCATTGGCCACGCCCCATCCCAAAACCGGCCCTATTTCCCTTGACCAATCAGGTCGGTTTAAACTCGCCACACGCACATAAAATGTGGCTGGGCCCATACTTTCCGGCCCCATCTCCCATCGACCAATCAGGTTGCTCTAAAGCCGCCACACTCACACCAGAACTATAGACGCGCCCATGCTTCGCAGGCCCCTCTCCTTCCTACCAACCAATCGGTTTACTTTAAATGTGCCACAAGTACTAAAGGTGTGGCCGCGTCTTATGTTTGGCAGACCCCTTTTCTTGGCCAATCAAGTCGCTCTAAACTTGCCACCATACATTAAAGGCCAAATGCACCATGCCACGCCACCATATTAACTGGAAAGCCAAACGCTCCCTCCCACAACAACATATTGATCGGCATGCCAACATGCCACTCTGCCGAAGTAACATGCCACTTCGTGGCAACATGCCATAAATAGTGCCCTATGTGCTAACCTACCTCCTATTCCTGGCCAACGCTATGAAAAGCTTAAGATTAGGGTTTTCTGGTCAAAAGCACGCCTATGTATTAACCAAAGCCCTAATTTCTAGTCGTGGCAAAAATTGTGCCACTTCGACCCCACAACATGCCATGAGCCGTGTGGGACCCAGGAAGCCCTAGAGTTGGCGCCATATCATAGCCACCCACGACAATCCATACTCTTGTGGTCGTTTCCACACTACGGCCTTGCCATAAGTCCTTTGGAATAGCTATGGCTCCATTTTCACAAAAGTATCGCCATGACGCGGCCGCATGCCACACGCACTAATTAGGGTTTTGACATGCCAAACCTTAATTTGGGAAAAGTTTCTACGCCAACCAAAGCCAAATAACGTTTCCCAGAGCGTTGGGATTGATGTGGCAACAAGGAAAATGTTGCCACGCCACATGTGGGTCCAACACCAAGGTGCCAAAATCTAGCAGCCATGGCACCAAACCCTAACCTTTGGCCACGACGCCAATCCCTAGCCTTGGCCATGCCGCCAAGCCCTAAATTTAGCCACGGAGCCAAATCTTAGATTTTTCCATGCTACAACGCCACAGGCGTGGCCACGCCATAGCGCCACTGGCATGCTGCTATGCCACGGCTACGCCACTAACATGTCGTTATGCCGCGCTACTAGCATGCCGCTATGCCACGGCTACGCCATTGGCATGCCGCTATTCCAAGGCTACGCAACTAACATGCCGATATGCCATGGCTACGCCACTGGCATGCCACTATCATGCCGCTATGCCACGGCTACGTCAAGGGACGTTATGCCAATGACGCCACTTTTCTATACAACAAGATATGGCCATACAATGGCCATCATTCCTCATGAGATGAAATCTCAGCCATTCAAGTTCGCCACCGAACTGACAGACTTGTGGCAAGTTTCAGGCAACCAGCTGCCTAGATCTAATGTCCATGGCTATGCCAGGTGCCACTGGCATGCGCAAGCCATGCCAGCCATGCCACATTGATACTGGCGTACATCAAATCATCACTGCTCCATTATCAGGCGCCAACGGAAGGTAGCCATAATAAACGACCACCCTTCCTCACAGGATGTAATCTCGGTCGTCCGAGTTCGCTACCAAACTGACAGGACTGTGGCAAGTTTTAGGCGACCAGCCAAAACGAGCCTTATACCTGCGGTAAGTCCTTGGACTTTAACTTGCCACACGTAGCAAGGTACTCCATGTTTTCCATGAAAACACTCGAGACATCAAACATGTCACAAACTTGGGGATGCTCATCAGGGTATTAGTATGGTGTAAAGTAACGGTGTAACAAATTCACTTCCTTCATCATGGAGGCGCATTGTCTGATAGTTACACGAACTTACTTCCTTCATCATGGAAGCATAATGTCTGATGGTTACACGTTACCCTATTCTTCCACCACTTAATCGTTTCCACTCCTACGAGACCAGGGTACGTTTCAATATGACTTGTATAAATATGCTTCACCTATTTTCACCAAACAAAAAGTTTTGGTCAGAGAACAATACAACATCCAGAAATCACCTGATAGCTTTTCAGTCACTAGCCAGTTCTACTTTTTGATACAAGTCGTAAACAACCTCACCTTCAGAATCAACAATTCTGGTCTCAACACTTTCTTCGCTTCCCTCCCTAAGACCAACCTTTCTCCTTCACTTTGTGACTGAAGCAAGCCTGGAATGACCATTTCTTGGTTTAGGCCAGGATTGTACAGATCGATCTCTCGAATCAAAAGTACTCCCGTGCAGTACATTGTTTTGGGTTTAGATTTGTTTCTCATCCACACACCCAAAATTACCAAAATCAGCAGAAACAGTTTTCACCCACAAACAATTGGCGACCACAGTGGGAGATTAATCTCTCAGTTGCAAATTCAACTCTCAAATTCCATCATCCTACTAGTGAACGCAATGCTTTGAAGCGCATCGTCCAATAAAAGAAGGATTCAGGAGAATTACGGCTGGGGACTAGAGATTCTCCGCCTTATCGCGGATCGACATAAAGATGTTCCACAGACAATAAAGAACGACTGGGGACTTCTCGCGGCAACGAGGGCGTCACATAAACCTGGAGATTCAGTTTTGGCGAAGACCCTAAAGCGAGTAAGTTTTGTCAGCTAATGTTTACACGATCTATTGTCTGGGTTTTCACATTTACAATGGAAGCCGATAACCCAATTATCCCAAGACTTCATATCATCCCATATTTTTACCTTCTCACTCAACATTCACGGTTTCACAATCTTCCCAAATGAATTTGCTACTTACATTCGCAATTCCGATTTCGACGTATCGATTGATCAAAGGGTCATTATTCCAAGATAATCCAAAAACTCTTACAAGAATCATCTATCAATCCAAAAACTAGAAAATCAAACCATAAACTAGGCATCTCTTTTGCCTTTCAAAAAAAAAAACTCTAAGAAAAGGGAGTTCAGAAAATAAAAACATTCAAGGAAAATTGCCTAACAACGGCTCGTTCTTCTTGGAGAAAATGTCCTTCATGCTTTGGGGAGCTGCCTATTTCAGATTCAACTCCTGGGATAACTTCTCGACTTCTGCCTCCTGTTGTTTAATCAAATCCGCGGAAGGACCATCAACCGCTTCAGCCTACATGCTTTGGATCTCGGAAAATCCCTCACAGAACCAGGAAACATTAAACTCAAAGTTCACACACATATCCCGGTGGAACTTCCATCTTGATATTACATCTCCCGAAACAGTGTGACCAGTCACGCTTCACATATCATAAATTGAGGATAATATTTCTTCCACCCGCTTAACTAATGCAAACCGGCGGGTGATCTTTTTGGTTGTTGCAATATGTCCATACCTTTCCAATATTTTGGTATACAACTCCTCATACTTAGATGGTACACTGAAGCCTCCGATCAGCACATGACCTTCATGAGGAGTCATAAATGGAGGGTCGAAAATGGCACCTGCAACTGATCCCACAACCGACAGGGATTCCTTGACAACAATCGCACCTGCAGCCATGGGAGCGTTTTCGGGCATCTGAAGCATGACAACACCTTCACGACGATCAATCTCCATATCCGTATTGCTAGGAGGTACGAATTCCATGATCGGAGACAAAACCACATCTTCATCGCGATGTATCTCCGTCTCAGGGTTATCTTCGATGGCTTCTTCCTAGGATAACACGGATTGAGTAATTATTCCGAATAAATGGCATAAAAGAAAAAGGGTATGGAAAACTCACTGACTCATTTGTGGGCCCACTATAAGAAGACTCGTTGTTATATTCAAAAGTGTTCCTCTCACTACCGGATCTCGAACTTTCTTCCTCTTCGGATTCTTCTTCAAGAGATTCAGTCTTGTCGTCTCCTTCCTCAAGAGGCGCCGTCTTTTGACCGTGGGAAAGCCTGGCAAAGATATTCGAGTTGTCAAGATCCTGAGTCAAAAGAAAAAAAAAAGTTGGTGACGAAATGGAAAATTTGTGTAATTCGGACAAGTCAGTGAGGGAATCATACACACCTGCTGTTTGAGGGTGAAAACAGTTTCTGCTAGTTTCGGTATTTTTGTGTGTTGTGGGTGAGAAATGAGTCTAAACACTAAACTATGTACTGCAAGGGAGTACTTTAGATTCGAGAGATCAATCTGTACAAATCCGGCCTAAACCAAGAAATGGTCGTTCCAGACTTGCTTCAGTCACAAAGTGAAGGAGAAGGGTTGGTTTGGGGAGGGAAGCGAAGAGAGTGTTGAGACCAGAATAGTTGATTTTGGAAGATTAGTTGTTTTGACTTGTATCAGAAAGCGTAAGCTAACATATGGGAAAGCTAACAGGGGATTTCTGAGTGTTTTATGCTCCTGACCAAAACTTGTTGTTCGGTGGTAATAGGTAAGACCTATTTATACAAGTCGAAGTGAAACGTACTCTGATCTCGTAAGAAATGGAAACGGATGAGTAAAAGGGAGGAGGTGGTAACTAGTAATGCCTGGAATTGATGTTCCATAATGAAGGAAAGCGTTTCACCATTACTCCCTGTATTTACTAACCGCCTCATTCTTATGACATTGTCTTGTAACGGGCGTAGTGTACGCCGCACGCTGTAAACCGCCAAACCAATACCCTAATGAGCATCCCCCAGTTTGTGACATGTGTTGATATCTCGAGTATTTTCGTGGAAAACATGTAGCATGTTGTTGCTGTTTGGAAAGTTGAGCTTGGGAGACTTGCCGGCTCGGTAGTGACCCTCGACGGTCGAGATTTGCATCTTGAGAGGAAAGGTAGCCGTTGATTATTGCAACCCTTCGTTTGGTTTCCAGCGTCATGAAAGCATGGCCGACATGGTTAGGCGTGGCCAAGCTTGGATTCTGGCATAGTTTAGGCGCGGCCAAGAACTAGGGTTTTGGCATAGTTTGGGCGCAGACAAAATTAGGGCTTGGCGTTGGGCCAAAGGTCGCCATGCGTTAGCTGGTGACCTTGGACGGCTAATATCTGCATCTTAAATGGAAGGGTGGTCGTTGATTGTCGCAACCCTTCGTTTTGGCAGCCAACGACATGGAAAAAGGTGGCTTGGCTTTGGCACAACGGTGCCGCTGGCATGGTTGGCATGCCTTGGCGCGGAGATGTGGCTGGCATGCAATTGCACATGTGGAGCGCCGTCATGGTTGGTATGCTTTGGGCACGGAGATGTGGTGCGGCATGCCTTTGGAACATACGGCATGGTTGGCATGCCTTGGCGGGGTAAGGTTTCACGGCATGCCATTGGCACATGTGGCATGGTTGGCATGCCTTGGCGTGGAGATGCGGCTGACACGGCATGCCATTGGCACATGTGGCACGGTTGGCATGCTTTGTCGCGGAAAGGTTGCACGGCATGCCATTGGCACATGTGGTGCGACTGGCATGGTTTAGGCGTTTCCAAGCTAGGATTCTGGCATAGTTTAGGCGCGGCCAAAAACTAGGGTTTTGGCATAGTTTGGGCGCGGCCAAAATTGGGGCTTGGCGTTGGCCTAAAGGTTGCCACGCGTTAGTTGGCGACCTTGGACGGCTAAGATTTGAATCTTAGATGGAAGGGTGGTCTTTGATTGTTGCAACCCTTCGTTTTGGCAGCCGTGAAGGAAAGGCCGGTCATGGCATGATTTAGGCGTGGCCAAGCTAGGATTTTGGTATAGTTTAGGCGCGGCCAAAAACTAGGGTTTTGGCATAGTTTGGGCGCGGCCAAAATTAGGGCTTGACGTTGGGCCAAAGGTTACCACGCGTTAGCTGGCGACCTTGGACGGCTAAGATTTGCATCTTAGATAGAAGGGTGGCCGTTGATTGTTGCACCCCTTCGTTTTGGCAGCCGTGAAGGAAAGGCCGGTCATGGCATGATTTAGGCGTGGCCAAGTTAGGATTTTGGTATAGTTTTGGCGCGGCCAAAAACTAGGGTTTTGGCATAGTTTGGGCGCGGCCAAAATTAGGGCTTGACGTTGGGCCAAAGGTTACCACGCGTTAGCTGGCGACCTTGAACGGCTAAGATTTGCATCTTAGATGGAAGGGTGGTCGTTGATTGTTGCAACCCTTCGTTTTGGCAGTCGTGAAGGAAAGGACGGTCATGGCATGATTTAGGCGTGGCCAAGCTAGGATTTTGGCATAGTTTAGGCGCGGCCAAAAACTAGAATTTTGGCATATGGGCGAGGCCAAAATTAGGGCTTGAAGTTGGGCCAAAGGTTACCACGCGTTAGCTGGCGACCTTGAATGGCTAAGATTTGCATTTTAGATGGAAGGGTGGTCGTTGATTGTTGCAACCCTTCGTTTTGGCAGCCGTGAAGGAAAGGCTAGTCATGGTATGATTTAGGCGTGGCCAAGCTAGAATTTTGGCATAGTTTAGGCGCGGCCAAAAACTAGGGTTTTGGCATAGTTTGGGCGCGGCTAAAATTAGGGCTTGACGTTGCGCCAAAGGTTACCACGCGTTAGATAGAGACCTTGGACGGCTAAGATTTGCATCTTAAATGGAAGGGTGGCCGTTGATTGTTGCAACCCTTCGTTCTGGCAGCCAGCGACATGTAGTAGAGCCGACATGGCTTTGGCATGGAGACGTAGCTGGCATGGTTTTCCATTGGGACGGTGGCGCGGCTGGCATGCCTTAGCACGGAGACGTGGCTGGCATGGTTTTTCATTGGCACGGTGGCGCGGATGGCATGGTTGGCATGCCTTGGCGCGGAGACGTGGCTGGCATGGTTTTTCATTGGCACGGTGGCGCGGCTGGCATGGTTGGCATGCCTTGGCGCGGAGACGTGGCTGGCATGGTTTGCCATTGGTACGGTGGCGTGGCTGGCATGGTTGGCATGCCTTGGCGCGGAGACGTGGCTGACATGATTTTCCATTGGCACGGTGGCGCGGCTGGCATGGTTGGCATGCCTTGGCGCGGAGACGTGGATGGAATGGTTTGCCATTGGCACGGTAGCGCGGCTAGCATAGTTGGCATGCCTTAACGCGGAGACGTGGCTGGCATGGTTTTCCATTGGCACGGAGGCGCGGCTGGCATGGTTGGCATGCCTTGGCGCGGAGACATGGATGGCATGGTTTGCCATTGGCACGGTGGTGCGGCTGGCATGGTTGGCATACCTTGGCACGGAGACGTGGCTGGCATGGTTTTCTATTGGCACGGTAGCGCGGATGGCATGGTTGGCATGCCTTGACACAGAGACGTGGCTGGCATGGTTTGCCATTTGCACGGTGGCACGGCTGGCATGGTTGGCATGCCTTGGCGCGGAGACGCGGCTGGCATGGTGGCGCGGCTGGCATGGTTTGGCGCGGAGACGTGGCTGGCATGGTTTGTCATTGGCACGGTGGCTGGCATGGTTGGCACGCCTTGGCGCGGAGACGTGGCTGGCATGGTTTTCCATTGGCACGGTAGCGCGGCTGGCATGGTTGGCATGCCTTGGCGCGGATACGTGGATGGCATGGTTTGCCATTGGCACGGCGGAACGGCTGGCATGCCTTGGCGCGGAGATGTGGCTTGCATGGTTCGCCATTGGCACGGTGGAGTGGCCGACATGGTTGGCATTCCTTGACATGGAGACGTGGCTGGCATGGTTTGCCATTGGCACGGTAGCACGGTTGGCATGGTTGGCATGCCTTGGTGCGGAGACGTGGCTGGAAAGGTTCGCCATTGGCACGAAGTCGCGAATGGCATGGTTGGCATGCCTTGGCGCGGAGACATGGCTGGCATGATTTTCCATTGGCACGATGGCGCAGCTGGCATGGTTTGCCATTGGCACGGAGGCGCGGCTAGCATGGTTGGCATGCCTTGGCGCGGAGACGTGGATGGCATGGTGGCGCGGCTGGCATGGTTAGCATGCCTTAGCGCGGAGACTTGGTTGGCATGGTTTGCCATTGGCACGTGTGGTGTGAGAATTAGGGTTTGGTATGAAGATGATGTCGGTCAATACTAAGGGTTCTGTCGTGGAACATGACACATGTATATAAAAAAAGTACCCTGGTAATTTTTACATAGGCATGCTGAATGATTCAATAAATGCGCTAGTGGCCGTAGTGACGTCATGTCAGATGTAAGGTTTTACGATTTTAACCCTAAGCTAAAAACCACCATCAACACCTGCGTGTTGAAATAACTGAAAGTCACAAGCATCGACGAATCCGATTAGAAGCCACCTGCACGACTTTTCGACCTTCGTTCCTTTCCCTGGGGATTGTCTGCATCCGAGCTAGTGCATTTTCGCTTGCTTGAAAGAAGTTGTTTCAACAATTTATGCTTGGCTAGAACCGCAGAGGAAGGTTTTTCACGTGGTTTCGTCACAACATCCTGCACGAACTGATGAATGTCGAGAAAGGCATCTTTCCAGAAGATATTATATTTGGGAGTCGTCACAGGTTTTCGTTCTGGGAGCAAGAAGGGAAGGTTTTTATCCGGTGCAAAGACATTGTAATCAAGAATGGCGGGTAGCAATTCATCTGGAGCTGTCGATGGGCGACGGAATGGGACTCCCTGATCAAAGCCCATATGTCGAGCATACCTGTCAATGTTGTAAGGGACTACTCCACAAGACCTTCTGAAAAAAGATGGCACATACCCGGGTATGCAGCTTCGCAAGAACATAGTTTCTCCAATACTCATATTCTCGCCAAAAGAATGCAATATCACGTTCGGTGCGGAAGCAAAAGTTTCTGGTAGAACTATAGAGGCGTGGGCCGGAGCCCAAGGATGAAAGTTAACTTCATGTGAGTTATTAAGAAAATCAATGAGTTTTGCGCCAGGTCTTGGACGCCTCTTCAACCCATGGAGTATCCTAGAGCCGCCATATGTATCAGGAAATGAGGTTTTCGGGTTAGGGTCGTAATGTTTGAAGTGCTACCAAAACCATGCTTGGAGAAAGGAAACATGGATATACGAGTCTACTTTCATGTACCCATTAGAGACCTACATGTCCTCTACCAAACGATCCAGATGGGTGTACAAAGAGCCAAGAAACAAACTTCCGATGGGAAGAGAAACGCCTTTCTCTAGTTTGATAGAATATTTGATGAGCTTCTGCCTTATCTCCTTCTTGCCATAACCATCATCAAAAATATCTCTGGATAGCCACAGAACTAAAAATGCAGCAACATGGAGTGTATCATCCAGCACTTGATCCGACTCCGGCTCATCAGGGAACCACTCAGGCACCCACCAGTTATAGAAGAATTTTTCCTCATAATTCTTCCGAATATACCATGTTGCTTTCATGACCAAAGCGGCATGTATTTCTTCTTCTTCCTCAGACAAGACAACGTCAAGTTTCCCAATTACTGGAAGACTCAGCAGAACGGCTACGCTTTCCAAAGAAATAGTCATCTCACCCCATCTACATATAGCCGTGTGAGTTTCCGGACACCATATAGAGATGAAAGTAATAAATCCTGCAGCGTCCTTTCTGATTTGAAGTGTCGTAGAAGCCATGACAACATTCATGATTTGCGCCCCAGTAAGATTAGTTCTTACATGGTCTCGGCTCATCATGAACTTCATCCATTTGTCATAAGAGCGCAATGGACTACGACAGATTTTGAAGTCTATGAGAGAAGCGGATACTCTTTATTCTGAAGGAAAAACCTCATTATATGCCTTGGAGATACTGATTGATTTTCTCAATCAGTCAGAAGAGTTGCCACAAATTTGGGATGGGTCCTTGTAATTGTAGCAGACTTTGTAAAGAACTCATCATCCATGTTCGTCTTGGAGTTGTTAGCATTTCTCGATGAGGCGGCAGAATTGCTTTCAGGTGACATCTTAGCAAAATTCCTTATGCTTTTGAAGTAACTACAATGGAACAGGATAAAAAATTACTACTTTGAAGAAAAGCATACATAGAGATTTTGTCAAAATTTTGGTACAATAATCAAGAGTCGACAACACATTTCCTACGGAAATTCCTCCTTTGGCCACATGTCATGGCACTCACGACTAAAAGGAATGAGGATTGATGCCTACTCAATAGGATACATGTGATGTCGCAGGGGATACGCTCTTGGCCGAAACTAGACAATGCCGCGGGAAATATGTAAAGCCGCAGGAAGCATACCCTAGGCCAAATTACGCTTGTCCACGGGAATTGTTCTCATGGACAAAAGTAAACCCTACATCTAGGTTTTGATGGAAAAAAGAGCAAACGAAGTCGTTCGCCCATACATGCTTACCTAACGCAATATTTGGTTTCGTTGCTGTGACTAACTCTACTACAATACCACTAACAAAGAGAAATCATTCATATTGAAGTATTTTTACAAATTCATGGAGGTCATGCCTATGGCTAGGGTTTACACCAATACAAAAGAGCGAACAAAAGAAGACACGTTGAGAAACATACCTAAAATACGCTCGCCTACTTTTGTTGTTATTATCTCCGCTGATCCAAGCCTTTGCCTATCACCAAGATGTGGAAACAAAGCCAACAATACGAAGGTAAAGAAGATAGGCAACGCCTTTTATAGGCATGGTGTTTTGGAGTTCGACTAGGGAAGGATTTCTCTTTTGGGACGCACACGAAAAAAGGCAGCTGGGCCCGCGGTGTTGACCTTCCATGGCGCCAAGCCAACACTACGCCGACACTGCATGTCTCCATCTTTACCACTCCTAGCCGACGCCATCCCTGCCCACTCCACAGGCAAAGCAGAGCCATCTACCATGCCACGAACATAGCCAAGCAAGTGGCACCATCTCCGTACGGCCAATGTAGTCGCGCCATTGGCCATTCCAATCTAGCCGCGCCATCCACCATTCTGAGAAAGCGGCGCCATCTCCACACAGCCAAGATTGAAGCACCATCTCCCCCGTTCAAAGCAGCACCATCTTCACTAGCCGAAGCAGTGCCATCTCCGCCGTTCAAAGCAGCGCCACTTCATCATTCCAAGCCACAAGGATCACGGATTCCTCATGCCTTCCACCAAAGGTTTGTTGAATTTCCCTGGAAATCTCTTCACGTCTTGCCCTTTCGATTTTACTCTTGTCTGTCACTATCTCATGCTAAGCAGGGGACTTAATGTTGATGGTGGTTTTTAACTTAGGGTTAGAATCGTAAAACCTTACATCTGATGTGACGTCACTCTGTAAGGAAACAAAGCCATGAGCGTTAACCTCTCCACTGGCATATTTATTGAGCCGTTCAATATACTACATGAAATCTATCCAGACTGGCGGATGTAGCAACCATCCCAGAAGTTCTGTAAATTTCGGCGCCTTGCCTATATTCGCTTAATATAAGTTTATTTCAATGCTTTTTATGCTACGTTCCCCGCCTGAACCCTTAATGTTGATATGGCATGACAATTTGTGTTCACTCGCAGCAGAGTAGCACGAATTTCCAAATATCAAGATATGGCATGACAATTTGTGTTCACTCGCAGCAGAGTAGCACGAATTTCCAAATATCAAGGATAAGGTCTTTGCATAAAGTATTCGATCAGAAAGCATGCTTCTCTCTGGAAATGAACTTAAAGAACATTGTGTCAACACATAGGATTCAATCAATTACTTTTGCACCTTGCGCAATATACCAGACCTTGCTTGTCGAAAGTAAGCCTAGGAAAACTAGGTAATTAATCCGCCATGGATTAGTAGGTGCAAAACCTTTCCCGGAAAACAGGGAGCTGCAGCAGCAAAGGGAGGCGTGGCCATGCCTTGGCGTCACTTTCCATTGGCCACACCCCATCCTCAAACCGGCCCTATTTCCCTCGACCAATCAGGTCGCTTTAAACTCGCCACACGCACATAAGTTGTGGCTAGGACCATACTTTCCGGCCCCATCTTCCATCGACTAATCAGGTTGCTATAAAGCCTCCACACTCACACCAGAAGTGTAGTCGCACCCATGCTTGTCCGGCCCCTCTCCATCCTACCAACCAATCGGGTCACTTTAAATGAGCCACAAGCACTAAAGGTGTGGCCGCGCCTTATGTTTGGCCGGCCCCTTTTCTTGGCCAATCAAGTCGCTCTAAACTTGCCACTATACGTTAAAGGCCAAACGCACCCTACCGCACCACCATACTAACTGGAAAGCCAAACGCGCCCTGCCACAACAACATATTGATCGGCATGCCAACATGCCACTCTTCCGCAGTAACATGCCAAACATGCCACTTCGTGGCAACATGCCATAAATAGCGCCCTATGTGCTAACCTACCTCTTGTTCGTGGCCAACGCCATGAAAAGCTTAAGATTAGGGTTTTCTGGTCAAAAGAACGCCTATGCATTAACCAAAGCCCTAATTTCCAGTTGTGGCACTAATTGTGCCACTTCGACCCCACAACATACCACGAGTCGTGTGGGACCCAGGAAGCCCTAGGGTTGGCGCCATATCATAGCCACCCATGGAAATCCCTACTCTTGTGGCCGTTTCCACACTATGGCCTTGCCATAACTTCTTTGGCATAGCTATGGCGCCATTTGCACAAAAGTATCGCCATGCCGCGGCCGCATGCCACACACACTAATTAGGGTTTCGACATGCCAAACCCTAATTTGGACAAAGTTTCTACGCCAACCAAAGCCAAATAACGTTTCACAGAGCGTTGGGATTATGTGGCGACAGGGCTAGTGTTGCCACGCCATATGTGGGTCCAACACCGAAGTGCCAAAGTCTAGCGGCCATGGCTACGCTAGACGCTACTTCGTTCCACTGACATGTGCTAACTATGCCAACCATGCCGCCAAACCCTAACCTTTGGCCACGGCCCCAAACCCTAGTCTTGGCCATGCCGCCAAGCTCTAACTTTGGCCACGGAGCCAAATCTTAGATTTGGCCATGCTACAACGCCACAGGAGTGGCCACGCCACAACGCCACTAGCATGCCGCTATGCCACGGCTACCCCACTAACATGCCGTTTTGCCATGGCTACTAGCATGCCGCTATGCCACGGTTACGTCATTGGCATGCCACTATGCCACGTCTACGCCACTGGCATGCCACTAGCATGCCGCTATTCCACGGCTACGCCAGGCGCCACTATGCCAATGGCGCCACTTTGCTATACAACAATATATGGCCATAATCAATGCCCATCCTTCCTCATGAGATGCAATCTCAGCCATTCAAGTTCGTCACCGAACTGACAGACTTGTAGAAAGTTTCAGGCGACCAGCTGCTTATATCTAATGGCTATGGCTACGCCAGGCGCCAATTGCACCACCGTGCCACTGGCATGCGTGAGCCATGCCACATTGCCACTGGCGTACATCAAATCATCACTGTGCCATTATCAGGCGCCAATGGAAGGTAGCCATAATCAACGACCACCCTTCCTCACAGGATGTAATCTCGGTCGTCTGAGTTCGCTACCGAACTGACAGGCATGTGGCAAGTTTAGGCGACCAGCCAAAACGAGCCTAATAGCATCACATGCTATTTTCCTGTGGTAAGTCCCTTGACTTTGACTTTCCACACGTAGCAAGGTGCTACATGTTTTCCACGAAAACACTCGAGACATCAAACATGTCACAAACTGGGGGATGCTCATCAGGGTATTGGTCTTGCGGTTTACAGCTTGCCGCGTGCAATGCACCCATTACAAGAAAGTGTCATGAAGCGGTACAATTAGTGGCGGTGAAAAGTAACGGTGTAATCCTTCATCATGGAGGCGTAATGTCTGACAGTTACACGAATTCACTTCCTTCATCATGGAAGCATAATGTCTGACGGTTACACGTTACCCTATTCTTCCACCACTCAATCGTTTCCACTTCCTACGAGACCAGAGTACGTTTCAATATGACTTGTATAAATAGGTTTCACCTATTTTCACCAAACAACAAGTTTTGGTTAGAGAACAATACAACATCCAGAAATCACCTGATAGCTTTTCAGTCAGCTAGCCAGTTCTACTTTCTGATACAAGTCATAAACAACCTTACCTTCAGAATCAACGATTCTGGTCTCAACACTTTCTTCGCTTCCCTCCCTAAGACCAACCCCTCTCCTTCACTTTGTGACCGAAGTAAGCCTGGAACGGCCATTTCTTGGTTTAGGCCAGGATTGTACAGATTGATCTCTCGAATCAAAAGTACTCC